>NW_025963791.1:40752058-41352058 GCF_023055435.1 Haliotis rufescens
GCTACCATCACTGGATGTTCAGCTGTCTTCAGCACATCTTAGTGGTATCAAGCTGGCGGAATTATTAAGGCTGTACTCACAGACCAGCACCATTATGCAATCATAATATAATGCACAGTAGAATTGTTGGTTAGGAGGTCAATATGGTCTTCTCATTAATAAAATTGACATTCAAAATTCTCGATCAAACAAATTCAAACACACATTCCAATCAAACAATTGTAAATACTTTACCTTGCAAAGCAATAGCCTCCCTGAAAGCCTCTAAGTCATTATCAATGGCCTTTTCATCTGCTGGCAGACAAGGAGCAGCAAGGTCAAGGCCAACACGAGAAGGGGGGCGACTCTGGGAAGCACCTAGTCTATTACGAGGGGGAGGGTTCTTGCCACAGAGGAAGGCCAACAGTTCTTCTCTTCTAATGTGCCGGCGTTTTTTCTTTGCCCAAGCAATAATATCTCTGGTTTTATGTTGGCGGCCACACTGGACGCCCATATCTATACAGTTCCTCACAGTATCAACACTATCTGGAATCAGAGAGCAAGTTCATACAATTCACGCTGAGCAAGTACACATTTGTCTTTCCTTAAGTGTCAGATACAAAAAAATAAAATACTACATGTGGAGCACAATGATTGAGGTAGACTTCGAGTCAGTTGATTATGCATTTTCATTGTTTCAGAACAGTAATTTGAAGGATTAAGGAATAAGTGTCAGTAATTTTGATATTTATATCATTGTCTATACTACATTCCATTACAAAACCCAAAGTGTGTTACTATTACCATGTTATGTTTACTTGTTTCTAGATAGAGGCAGTAAAAAGTACAGACAGGATGGAACTATCTCGATGCAATAAAGGATAATTGAAAATGTTAAAAGTAATGAGGTTGGTGGGGTCCCTACATATAAATACTATGGCCGGAGCAAGCCTCAAGGATCCCAGGACCCCATAATTATGAACACTGTCTAGCATAGTACTGTAGGAAAATATATTTGTTGTTTATAAGCACAGGAACCTACAAGCAGATAAGGACACCATGTGGATATCAATTTTGAACTCATGAAGCTAGATAGAGAAGATATTCAGAGAAGACCGCACAGGGGGCTTTCATAAACTGAAGGAGCTTTAGGTGGCACAGCTCCACTGTAGATAGTCGACAGAAGTCTTATCTCATGGGGAGTGTTATTTATCATTATCTATCAACAAAAAGGACTGACTGGGAACATGATATTTGCATAATCATAAGAATAGCATCATATATTTGAAAGTGATGAACAATTTCTATGACATAATGAACAGGAATTCATTATATCGGAAAAGCCAAAACGACCTTCATTTTACAACAGCATAAACATTATCTTTATAATTCATATTACCGTTATTGGAGGCAATACCAATAAAAATAGAGTAACATAATAAATTGGGAGAAAAATCAGTTTATTGAGAAGGAAATTTTCTTCATGTGCCTACAGTCCCATGTTTACAAATTGTATGGGCCATTGATAACTGCAAGCGACCATAAATTCAACATAACTTAGAAAGGATTGCAGTTGAGTAAAACATTTTATCCTTTCATCTTGAATTTCAAACAATAACAAATTTTCATTAACAAATATTACTGTGTAGTCATGCCTTGCGATGTCCTTTATGATATCGTGGATTAACGTAAACAAAGGTGTACTCAATGGTTCCCATAAATCTACATATTTTTCTCCACAAACACACATCTGCATGTCAACAGAAATAGCATACCAACAGCCATACTGAATTATGCAAATTAATCCTGTTGTTACACCATCTAGAAATAATAAGTGTTCATTGTATATCAGAAATTATGTTTGTAATCTATTTTATTAATTTTATTCAAATTATCATTAAATATTGCATGTTTACATAAATTTCAATGAACTCGTGAACTGATTGGGCCAGATTGTACAAACTCACCATTATTTACAGCAACAACAATCAGATTACTGCTATCGACATCTTGAAACCAACTTAGGTTGACAGAACGAATACATACAGTATTAAAAATGACACACTTTGACTCACTAAAGTTATATTTGCTGTAGGTATACTATTATGTGTCAACATAACATTTTCACAATCGAAACAGCAAAGGGAAGGAAGCCTGAACCATGACTGGTCAAATTGTTCCATATGTAAACGAAATAAGCGGCAACAGCTATCAGCTGTCCCAAAGGGTTGGTGCTATGCTTATAGTTATTATTAGTTTAAATACACATAATTAATGCTCCAACTAAACTAACAAGACGCTTGAACATATTATTCCTTGATACTATCTCTTACGATCACTGCATCAAAATTCTTACAAATTATATTATTGGGTATTTATCAACTGAATCACCGGTAGATTGGGAGAAAATGTGTGTACAGATGATTGATTTGCTATTTCCTGGCTTAGTTATCAAGACAAATACACACAGTGATCTTAATCTCTGCATATATAGAACAATGTCTAGCATAACAAGAAATACAATTAAAATTGTAAATCATCATGTCTAGCGATATATTTTATTGCAAATTTCTCATTTACTGTGACCAAGTGTTACCTCCTGCACGTTCATTCACCTGAAGCCAGACGATGGAGTCTTTGACTGCACAATGCTCAAATAGCAAGAAATATATATTCAAGTGCCCACCATACACAAGAAAATATGGTATCACCCAACATATACTACTCAAAAGAAGTTAAGAATCACCCGATTCTTTCATAATGGTAAAGTTAATCTGTCATGACATGAGAGATTACCTATAGTAATATGAAAGAATCAGGTGACCCTTAACTTCTTTTGAGTAGTATACATTCCATATTTAAGAGGTATAATAGCTCGCTGCAAAATGAAATAAAACATGTGTTTGGCATGTTTGGCAGCAAACACATCAAGACAAAATTAAGTATGACATTTGAGATAAACAACAAATATTTAGTCCACACAAATTATGAGAAGACAAAAAGATAATGGATACACTTAATAATGTCACATGTATACATACATGTCACAGAGCTATAGATAATATTTTATCTATTTGGGTATTTTACCCAGGGGTTTGATTTTGATTGGGTATACACACAAGTTTTAGAGGGTATTCAAATGTTTTTACCCAACTGTTTCTTGACTTCTATTGTTTTAATTACCAATCAGTGACTAATTAAGATACAACATGTACACTGACTCGGCACAATGTGTTTTTCAATTGGCATCCATCAGTATGTTTGTCGCAGAAGCTTTTCCGAATGTAACTGTGGGTAAGTGTATTTGGCAATCGGCTGATACACAATCATTGTATCTAACAGTTGTAATATACCAAATGTTTCATCCATAACATATGCATTAATTTCATTTCAATAGCGTATTTATAGTTTTTGTTGCATATTTGAAACATTATGAACTGATTTGTCTGTGTATTTCAGTTGATATAATGCATATTTTACACAAATACCCAGCTTATCTTGAGCTCTAGTAGTATGGGTCATGGGATGTCTGGAACAGTGTGGGTTGTCTTGTGTGTACAAACCCCATCCCCAAGCCACATAAACAACCAAAATGATAATGATGTGTAGTCAGAATATGTTAGGATTAGGAATAAAGAGAAAATAAGCAGAAAAAATTGAAGGTTCTAAGTGAGTGAATCTGCTGTTTTGTGCCTGAGTCAGCAAAACTCTTGTCATATGACTGTCTGTAAAATTACTAAATAGTCCATCCTGGACAAGCAAACCTGTGGTTGAGAGCATGAACAATGACCTTTGTTCTTGGGAATCAAGAAGATCACACATAAGCACCAACTCATTTTCAAATGATACCATTCTTAGAAATTGGTTGTTTATTTTCAGACTTGTGTAAACCTTATTTCCCTGGTCCTTTGAGTTTGCAGCTAGTCCTGCTCAAAAGAGACAAAATGTAAACATTTTGTGTCGGTTTTATTCAGTCCCAATTTGTAGCAATATTGAAGCATTGAGAACTGGTTCATATTGATAGAACATTAGTTTTTTTAGTTGTCATCAGCACGATTAAATAGTCTGGAAGGTACCCTGGAGCTCTTCTTTGAACCATTCATCAATTCATTGACTACACCTAGCACCACAGGACAAAAGTGTTGAACTTACCTTTATATAAACTAGTTACAGATATTGCAGCATTCTGAAATGGTACCCACATTGAAAGCCCTTGTTGACGATCTGAAACAAAGAAATTTAAAAGAATAAACTGGGTTAGAATTTAACACAAGCCCATTTCTGCAGGCTAGTACAAATTTCCCCATTGTTTTAACATTACAAGGATATTTTATCTTGACTCGGGCTACTGAAGATTTTGAGAATAGTTCCTACCCTGATAAAGATAACAATCTATGAAACTGATAGCATGGCAACAGAAATTCTATTTGAACCCAAATCAAAAGTCATTGTGATAATGATATCATTACAATATTTCTATGGAACTGAATCACAAACAATTCAATTTTATTTTGTTGGTATACATATACAATAAAACATACAATTGGTATTGACGGCCCCAAAACAGTTATTTCTATTAATATGATCTAGTGAGTGAGATTTCATACTGTGGTCTTCAAAAGGCTTGGTGGCCTACAATAGTACAATTAGAAGGAAAACAATATCTGTTATCAACCATTCAATTCCCTGAAATTTCATTTGGAACCAACAATGTCAGCCCTAGGTTTCAAATGTAAAAATTCCCGGGCATAAAATGACCAATGGCAAAAGTGTGTTGTACAGTTTACTCTAAAACAACTTTTCACTTAATTCACATAGTACAGACTGTCTTTTATCCCTGCTGTGCATTACACTTTGTTATATTTGTCACATAAAAAAGCAGAACTGTCATGTTTCACTCACTGTTTCAGATAACTTTTTGATCCATTGAGTATTTACTATGTAATCGATCTCAATGGGTATTTCAATTTTGTTAAATTATCAATATATATTTTTACTCTCATGGGTATTTTTAAATCAATGACTATCGGTATGTGCTAAAATATAGCATTTTTTGCACTGGTTTGGTAGTTTATCCTAATACTAAGAGTCAATTGATCCACATTTCAAGCTCTCCAGCTATAAACATGTCTAACGTCCCATTTGGTATTGATTGTGTTCAATATTCTGTCAAGTCAAGTTTATTAGTGGTTTTAACAACTTATGTCCATTTGTTTAAAATCCATTGACTATTAAGTATTAGCAACGATGGACTATGTGCCTTGCAACCACAGTTCAAAAGTATTAATAATGTTAACCAACTGAGGGGCAAATGACATAACTGGTAGAATTATATATGTGAGTTACCTAAAAATCTGAATTGAATTGTACTTTGCGGATCTTAAGTTCAACATTTTTTAGGTCCATACATCGCATATATTATAAATACAATACCAATTGCAATGGCATAAACCCCAAGCTCAACTTTCTAACAGACCATGCAGATTGCATGGTATCACACTTTAATCCAGTGACATGTTATAGTTTTAACAATTCAGGCACAAGTTAGTCATGCATAAAGTTGTGAAAGTATGTTGATTAATTCTCCAACACTCATCACCAACTTAACATGCTTAATGAAATCTTGTTTATTTCTGATTTGTTCAAAACACATGTTTAATCATGTTAATATTTAGCCCATCCCTCAAGTTCACCGGTTGGTTCAAGAAAAAGATCACAATAAAATTAATACATGTTACAAGTACATTAATAGGAATAAACTTTACCACATCATACACTGAACACCCACTGCTGCACGTTTAGAGAGACCAACAACTAGAGCCTTGCAAAGAGCACAAATTAATCAACCCAATATGATAAGGAGATTTCAGGCCAGCTCCCATTATTTGGTCTTTTTGGAGAACTGACATGAATCGAGTTTCATTTTTTGGGTCATATGTCTTCATAATTACCTTTATACAGTTGAGCAATAGCAGTAGCAGAATTTTGAAATGTCAACCATAATTTTTTAACTGCGTATTCTTTCTCAGCCTGTAGCCTATCCTCCATGTTTGGTTCCGATTCAAGATCGTCCAGACACTGGTCCTCAAAGTTACTTAGCCAATTTTCGGCTGGTTGTTCCGAATCCTGGTGTTCCTCTGGATTCATTATAAACTTAACTAAGTCCCTAACCTGATCTTTGTCATGGAAATATGAATACGACAAAATAAAGCTCAACAAAACTTGATTGAAATGTCGAGTCCGCCTAGACAATCAGCCTTCTCGTAACACCGGAACTAATTTCCGCGCACGCGCAGTGACACTGCAAATTTGACGAAAATAGCCGAAGTAGCACGGAACCAAAAATCTCTTCCTTGGCCCTTGAATAAGTCTTAACAGTGCATATTAAGGCTGGTTTAGAGGTTGTTCTGTATCATGACTGCAAAAGTAACACCAGCCGACGGTAAGTTAATTTTGCTCCAAGTCGTTTAAATATCTGCGATCCCAGACTTCCCGCACGAGGCGGCCATCTTGTTTATTTTTGTTAGGAGCCGGGTGCATCACTGTGGATTTTAATCAAAATTTTCACTGTTTTTGGAGTATAGCAGTTTTCCCCGCCGAAGGGGTAAAATCTGCAGACATTGGGCGAATCGCAAGCAAACACGTGAAAGTGACCGTCTCACAAAGAAGTCCTCCGATCACAGGGCGAGATCGCCAACGTACGGTCACTTCTCCTAATGATATGAACAACAGCACAATGAACCATGTAAATGACAAGGAGGAGAATCAAGTCGATCATGAGGAAATGGACACAGACCAAAAGGAGGGTCGGTTTTTGATAATGGTTATTTTATATATGTAAAAGATGTTACTGTAAACGCGAGTGGCAGACTATGTCTGAAACATGAGCTGACAACGTGACCCATGAAGCCAAATGTTTACTCCAACATGCATTTTCCTGGCGGCAAATGATGCCGACCGGTTTTACAAGTGAATTGTCACATGTTTATTTATATTAATTGTTGTTGATTGGTTTTGAATATTACTATCATTAGAGAAGACAAGTAGATTCTTTCCTGAGTAGGATATTGTGGTTCAGTGAGCAACTGCCCCACAACAACTGCATAAATTAGCAACCAGAATGAAAAGTGACACATGAACTGTCTGTTTTTGTTTACAGTGAGAAACATAAGTGATGTTTTGAAATAAAATCCCACAGAATTGCTGACATATACAAATATTGCTAATATTCTTAATATTTATGGTCTACCACTACTTGACAAGAGCAATAAAGCTGTCGTGTGATAAACAATTGAGCATAAATTGTAACAGTTGTCCCAGTTGTAGATTCAAGGCCTAGGTTATGATTCATAACACTATTATGTTGTTATTCCAGAATGAATTTTTTCTTGATATGGAGTTAATTTTTGCTAACACAGGTTTATCTAGGGCTGCTTGGAGGCCGATATTCGGACACAAGACTGCAGCAAAAAGCAGTAAAAATTCCCAAATGTGTACTCATAACCTTCCAATTCAAGTTAATATCCATGGCATTGTAGAGATAACTTGTATTTCACTGGTCACAGGACCAATAAAGAGGATTCTTAGTAAATAAGATAAATTAAAAATACCGTATTTGAAGTAATTAGCGCCCAGAGCGCTCTCAAAATAAGAAATAGGGGGCTCTTATTAGAATATTATTTTGGTGGAAAAAAAGAGAGTCGAAAGATATATTTTGTGGTTTATGCTGACAGCCTAAATTTTTATGTACGACAGATATATTTTTTCTGAATTTAATTGCCCATAATCCATGGTGCATATAACACACGGGTGCGTATTATACAGGAATAAATAAGTCTTGTGTACATTGGTCAGTCGGAAAGCGTGCTATTTGGGATTTTTCACCAGCCAATATCTAGCAAATGTCGCCGTGGTTGCTTATTAGAGTGGGGCGCTTATAACGTTGTATACGGTAAATGTGATGCCAGAGACATGAAGAGGCTGCACCTGACACATGCTGTTTAGGCCATGACAGTAGCTGGTACATTGGTAAAATTTCCACTGTTTTCATTCCCACTTGTATGACCAAAATCAACTCAATTTTATCAGCACACAGAGATAAACACATTTTCACATGATCAACTACTTGATTGCTCATTTTGGACTAGTGGTTTATGTAAAATATCTAGATTTTGTGAGAAAACAACTTGCCCAGCTGTATTTTCACTTGTTCACTAGTCTTGGGACTTATAGACTTGTGGCAGTGTGTAACCCAAGTCTTTGATTTCTGTGTGCCTAAATATATTCATAACAATTCAGATAAAAAAATGTAGTTGTTAAGAAATAACCTATATTTACTCTTGAATTAACACCAGTTCCCAAGTGAGTGTCAAAAATGCACACCTGTTTGTATTTTGGACTCATTGCACACATTTTTATGTTTACCTATTTCAATATTCGACACTCACACTCGTCAGCTGGTCTGAGTCTAGTATATTTCCTTAAGGACCAGTAAAAATTAATTACTGCTGGTTCAGTGGTTGTAGTGTTATTTCGGGGATGAACACAGTAATCTAAGTTTGTACGGCACAATTGAAATCAGTGATAAGATTGAATTAACTGTAAGCTGAACCAGTGACCTAAACACCCTGCATAGTATGGTGGTTACCTTCTTGACTGTTTTCTCATTCTAGTTACACACGCTCGCTTGCATGAACATGACAGAATATTTTTTGGTCAGCACCATTGTGTCTAGTATAGATCCAACAGGAGCAGTAGGTTTTTCTATGTGCTGGTCTTGTGGACCACTCACAAATTTTGGACAGTGCAAAACACATCTTCACAATGCAAGGGCATTAACTGACTATAAAAGTCCAGTTTCCATCCTTTCCGAACTGGGCTGGAATTTTGAAGACTGGGTGGTAGCGTCACCAGTGGCTATTACGAGTTGTCAATTCTAAGTCCCTTCTATTGACCAATCAGATTCCATCTCGCATATCACTTGCATTTGCTCCAAACAAAATGGCGGCAGCCAGTCAAGACGATCTGATCAATAATCAAGATTCATATTATGATAAAAAAGGGTCTTACCCCGCGAAGCACATCAAATCACTTGAGCACCTTGAAAAATATCTGTTGACACACATTTGGCGGTACACATGCTTTGCAAATCCTGCAGTCAGCCGAAATCTGCACGTTGAAATCCCTGGTGATTACAAACCGGATGTCTAGGTCGTTACACAATTTTGATTGGACTGTGTATAGACTCGTTAGTCCAGCCAAAATGTAACTCCAGCCTAGTTCGGCAAGGGTTGAAACTGGACTTAATTTTAAAGTCAGTTAACACCCTTGCATCGGTAAGGTGTGTCAAACACTGAATTAAACCTATATACTTTATTGAAGTCTTAATGCAAGAAGTAGCATTTTATTGAGAAACGAGAAAAGTTATCGTCCATAAAGCTTCAGGTCTTCGAGCCGTCAAGAGAAATGCACGAGGAAGTGTGAGGAGTAGCAAATAATGTAAATTTACAATCACTTCAGGCACAAGAACAATGTTTTAATTTTGTATATCTGGACCAAACAAACCTTTTCCAGTCTGTTTTGTTTAGTCATTGGCTGAAAATATACTGCATTTTGTAATTGGTGATACAAATGAGACCCTAGAGACAATATTGTGCTACCATATTTAATAGTTTTTGAAATTCTAAATAACTGTAGATTGCATGTGTGTAAACAGAGACAAAGACAAATGTAGACTGTTTATACCACTTGTTTCATATCATAGATTGTTGTTTTTTTCAAATGTAATCTGCTTGAAATGTTCCATGTTAATTCTAATTTGTTTTTTTTGTAATTATCATGAGCTGCCGCATGTCGCATAAGTTCTCACCAGCGATATGCATGTTTTCAGTTATAATAAGCAATACATAATGTTTTTATGGGTGTTATTCCCCATGATTCGCTGTAACAGAGTTCATGTTTATATGTGATGCCTGCATATGACCAGTAAACAAAGATCTGTAAAGAAATACAGGTATGCAAGATGAAAAAGCTACATTGGGTAATAACACACTGTGTTGTTATTCTCTTGGGGCATATTTTTGTTTGCAAGCAAGAAGATATTGGATATTTGGTTTGTCAAACCTCAATTGTCCTAGATATTTCTAATTTCCGAAGTTAGCATCTCAAATGTATCTTTTCTTAAATGACTTCAATGCTTTTAAATTAATATTAAACATTGTCGTGAGTTATTCACTGATTGCCACTGCTTCTGCTTTACACTCAAAAGGACATTTTCTGACTTGCAGTACATGAGTTGCTTTTCCCCATGAAACCCAAGGGTGTCTAATTCAGTCAGCGTCCCAAGAACAATCAATGTTGTTTGATTCTATTACTTTTACCCACTGAAAGCAAATGGAAGCTGTCAAAAAGATCTGTCAAGTTATAACGCATGGTCCCATTACATACTGACACATCATTAGAGACCTGTGGGACGATTGGATGCAATGTGCTGGAGGACCAATCACTGACGTACATATTGTCATGGTAATCTGAACATGCTGAAGGATCACAGGAGTTAAGAAAATTGTTTTGTTCACTAGTCAATTATACATTGGATTAGTTTGAATTTTGATATATGTTACTTCTCTTTCCACCTGGAAAACATGTACAAATTTGAAAATAGTGTTTATCTCCTCATTAAGAATGATTTAGCATTCAAAAGAAATCATGCTGTCGTTTCTAGAAAGCTAAAAACAACTTTAGTTCCCTATGTTGCAAGTCTTGACAAAAAGAAAGTCCGTGTGGTGGTCCTATCATATTAAGTACCGACATGTCCTACCTTGTATCTAAAGAAACTAAAGCAGATCTGCAAGATTAAGCCAGAACACACTGGCATTAGGACATATGGAGAGTATGATGCTTCTTATAAAGATGAAGATAATTTTATGTCTTCTTGTTATTTGATTCCAATAGGTTGGTAGATCCCATGTCAACTAGTCTTGTAGGAGCTTATGAAGACGCTGTTATTTAGCTGATTGTCTATCATCATACCCCGATGGTGTGGATCATTGCTCATGATTTCTGTCACAGATTTGTGTGATGCAGGCTTATTGTTTACATTTCAATGTTCACTCACTTATTCGACTAGTCCTGTTTTTATCCCCCACATGAAGTGGAGAGGGGGATAGCAGTTTGGGCTCTGTCCAACGTCAATGGGGATAAGTGTTTGTGAAACAGCCGTGGATACAAGGATGACATTTTGCATAGATCATTATGGAATACATATGTTGATCGAGTTCCAAACCCATTATAGCAAATTTCTATTTGAAAGAGTTATGGCTCTTGCATAATGTGATCGTGATATTGTGACATGGTACACTGTACCCCCACGTCCAGATTTACCATGAAACCGCTATATATACAAAAATGACATTTTGCATACAGGATACATCATTGTCAGTGTTTGACACTGTCACTGGTCCACTGATCCAAATCTAATGTATTTTCTTAAGGGCCAGTTAGAGTATATAAATAGTGGTCTGTTGGTCTATTGTTATTTGGGGATGAACAAAGTAACTTAAGTTAGTAAGACTTAAAATCAGCCACAGATTGACTCTAAACTCCAAGCAAAACCAGCAGCCTAAACAACCCTGCGTGGTATAGTGGTAACCTTCTTGATTGGTGTCTCATTCTAATGACGCACGCTCACTTGTATGATCATGATAAAGTATCTGGGAACACAGGAAGGAGCTAGTCAGTCTGAGGTATTGCTTTATCTGGGGAAGGTGAAGACTTGACCTGTGGCAAACAATTAAACCTCTGAAGTTAACCAGCATTAACTTGTCTTATATTACTGCCATTGTGTAAACATTGAGGTTTTAGTATAAGAATGAGTAATACCATGTAAAATCCTTCTGGGTCAGCACCATTGTGTCTATTAGAGATCCAACAGGACCAGAAAATATTTCTCGGAGCTAGTCCATTGGACCACTGACAAATTTTTACAAGCACTGTATTATGGGATAAATATCTTGAGTTTGAGAACCATCAACGAGTTATGGCGTTTATTTCGTCTTTTGAACATGGCACAATGGCACAGAGTATTTCCAATTTCTCAGAAACCACTGTAGATGACATTTTTATTAATATATCATTTAGTGATCAAATATGTCGTCAAGTTTGAAAAGCACCATAAAAAATTTATTTTTTTCATTTCCTCAAATGAAGGTAGGGTTTGTTTCAAGAGCATATTTTATGAACCGTTTCAAATGTCATTGTAAAAATTTGTTTACATACACAGCAAGTGTTGAATTGGTGCCTTTTTAGTGCTCTGGAATTGTTATCTTTTGCATTTATAAGGCAACTAATTCAAATTAGGGTCAGGTTATTATTTCTCAATGAAGCTTTGCACATGGATAGCATGGTTTGGTCATGCCCTTCATTTTTACTGAAATCAAAACTATTAAATTTACAATCGTAAGGATATGGGCATATGGATGACTTCTTGTTCCTCTTTACTTCCAATAGTTCTATGCTGTGCAGTGTTCTGTTGAGACAGCAGGCTTGTGGCATTCCAGCAATGATATATTGATTGACACATAAAACTTACTATCAGTTGGTCATCAGGTCCGTTTCAAACATATTTTGCATCACCATGATCACTTGCAGAGCTGTTTGGATTTTTTAAATGTAAATTTCCTTTTTATGGTGCGTCTTACTTAAATATCGACACTTTTGATTGGCTGAAAGTCCAAGATGGTCCAATCAGAATCTAGGTTACACATTTTTGCAACTTTAGATGTTAGGACTGCTAATAGTAATACTACCTGTATACCATTATACACTTTATCAAACAATACAACATATTGTTGCTGCAGTTCATAATATGACGTTTGAGAGAAAAGCCTTACGAAACATTGTGTGTATCGCTAAGGAGCCTAACAATACCCCATGCATAGTGTGACGTTTTATATCATCTCTCAGTGTTTCCCCCTTAGTTTTGAAAACGTTTTGTCAATCAATTTTGAAGGGAAGCATTTTGATTTTTTTTTTGTGCCCATACACAGACCTAATAGCAGTCATATGAACGATTTTCATTGTTTTTTTATGCAACTAAAAAACCATAACCGAACAGGACATTCCGAGAGCAGATGGCTGGAAGAGGTTCTGTGATAGATCAGTTTTAGATTTCTATTCATCGTCAAAACTGCCGAAGTCGTCTTCTGATAATGACAACAATGTTTCTGCTTCGAATGACCACGAAACACAGGTTACTGATGCAGAATCACTGACCACAAGTTACGTTTTAGCAATTAACAGAATGTTTCACATGTTGCACCTGACAGTGACAGGAAAGTGAAGACCAGGACAGGTTGAGAGCTTTTCAACGAACCTGGCTTTGCCACTACACATGGTTGCAGCATATTTCAGAAACAAATGCTATGACATGTCAACTTTTGATAAATCCTCTGAAATATGATTCTATGACAAAGCCACATTCTAATTTCTAGAATGAGTACCTTTGAGAAACATGCCAATCTCATGTTGTTGAGACTTAATTGTGTATGAAATGGGATGTTGTTGCTGCAGTTCATAACATGGCATTTGAGAGAAAAGCCATATCGAAACATTGTGTGAATCGCTAATATCATCGTGCCCCAATTGCGTGGATTGATGCTCACGATTGTCTGGTTAGGACTCGATTATTTACAGACCGCTGTCATATAGCTGGAATATTGCAGAATGCAGTGTTAAGCAACAAACCAACAATGTCCTTATGAACCCAATGAGGTGCTATTTTTCAAACTTGCAAATTTTTCCCATTACAAGTGTATGTCAGAGATATTAGAAAAACTGCATTATATATTGTTCATATTTTAAACTTACTAATTTGGCATGACATGCCAAATTAAAAGCTGTACTCAACAGATTATGAGTACAAGTACAGGTAAAAAAATGTTTAAAAGCATTGATACACCTAACACAGACAAAAATGTGTTGCCTGCTACAATGTATTGTTGTTGAAGGTTCATGTACAACTTAACCATGCTAAGTACACTTTAATAGTCCCAACACGATCAGGCCTATTTCAGGAGGCTTTCATTTGAATCCAACTTTGCCTGTCCATGCTTGCATACTACAGGTTTATTATTAGTTCCGTCACAATATTTTCTTAATACCTGATTGGATAGCACATGTGACCTTTCTTGTCTAAGATGCCACAATTCTCTGTGCAGAGTTACATCCCTTAGGCATGCCAGGATCCTATGATAATGGGTTTGAATTCCAGATTTGCTCTGATTATGTTCCTCGGATGGTTTGACAGTATAATAACCGTGCTGATGGTTTTCACCAAAGTTGTGAATGTCTCAGACCTGCCTCTTCACACTTTCCTCAGACATTAACTTACATGCCTTGGTATAATTGAAATACCTCTCAAAGTGGTGTTGTATCCATATTTCATGCAAATATGCTGCTTATCTGTAGCTCTGACTATGTCTTTCCTGACATTCCTGAATGTTCAGAGATCTCAGACTACCCACCAGTGGCTGAGAAAACCTTGTTCGACTAAGACTACATACGAATGACCCTGTAGAGATTCCATGTTAGAATAGGTACTCAGCAACCTATGCTGGTCATGAGAGGCGACCAAATGGACAAGGTAGTCAGACTCAGTGACTTGGTTCATAGCTTATCATCCTATTCCGACAACGTGGATCATTGTTCCAAATATGAATCACTGGATTGTCTGGTCCAGACTTGATTATTTACAGCCTGCAGTCACACAGCAAGCACACATGAGGCTGAGAGTTACCCTTGTATCAGTAGAGATTTTGTCAGATTGTTGTGACATATTATTTGTCTTATATTTGACTTATGTTTATGTTTTCAGACGACAGTCAGCATGGTGGGACAGACAGCAATGGTGGGGTGGTCAATGGCGACGTGCAGGAAATGGGGGCCACGAACCAAGAAGAAGAGATGGAAGAAGGTAGGAACTACATGTTTTTGTTGTGTATATATTGATCGCATCATGACAAGTTATCTTTACTATACTTTCTTGTGTATAATGCACAGTTTTTACCCAAAATATACAGTTTTGTAGAGGGTGATCTCGTAAATTCAGACAAAGAGTTTTGACAGGACTGCTTGTTAGAGGTGCAAGGTAGTGATGGTATGTATACCTGTATACCACAATATGAAATACCAATCAGGGGTCGATTTAACAGCTGGCCCATGGGCAGTCAAAATTACGATAAGCTTGCTGAAACAAAGTTAATGGCCTGCCTGTCTGACTTGTCAAAATTTCACAACTTTCACCCCTGTATGTTTCATTTTCTTTAATTGAACACTGCTCATGAATCATGTAATTTTGATGAGAAAATATTTAGGGGTGATGAGATCGTGTGAATAGTTAACTAAAAGATAATATAGGTAGAATGACACAACTGGTGGCCATTTTGTAATGTTCTGTACAAGAAGAAGGTCCTTTTTTGCCCATTATATCACCATGAGGCAAATGGAAGCCAAGATTTAATCTCAAGAGTGCAGGAAATATTGTTTTAGGGGTGAAGAGTTGTAAAGATTTCAGAGCCCCATGGGTAACTCTGTCATAGCCTCCCAACATTTAGTTTGGGGCCAGTTGGTTTGGAGAAGGGCCAGTAACTTTTCAAAAGAGCAAACTTGTGGTTAAATCAACCCCTGTTAACATACCACAATACATTTGAAAAATACCAGTTTAGGCCAGACCAATTTAATTGCTAGGATTACAGATTTTTTCGGGTAAAGTGGCTGAATGGAGGAGGGAATGTAAAAAAAAAAAAAAGTACTTGAGAGAAAATTTTTTCGCAGGTATTACAGATTTTAAGAGGCAGGAATGCTGATAGGAGGAAATAATTTATTTTTTTTAAAATCCCTCATTTTGCCACAGAAGCTACAAAAGTATTTCAGTATTACCCACCACGCATGTTGCAAGCAATGCACTATAGTCCCTTTATCTAATGACACTCCTTACTGATGACCAGGGTTTACAGGTATCTTTTGGTAGTTTCCCACAAGCAGGTAGGCTTCGACAACAAGCTTTTAACTTATTAAAGTTTTATTGTATTTTAAAAATATAAAAACAATGTGAAATACACTGAAATTTAAACAGCACTTGGCTTCAAAACAAATATACATTTGGCACATACAAGTACTTGAAATACTCTGTCCAGTATAACTTTATCGTGTTAAATGATCATGTAACACTCATTGCTGAAGTGTTATGCTAACATGTGGAATGCACTTAAATTAAATAGCCCTTCTTTATTCTCAATTTTGCCACCACTGTCACATAATTTAGTCCAAAGTCTGCTAAAACTTGCATAGGTGTTGTAAGTTCGACAATATTCCCGTAGGAACCAGCCTTAGATTCTGTTGCATGCACCTCTTGAAGTCCATCTCCATCGGCGATTGACGATACGGCTTTTCGTCGCCAAATCACCAACTGTGTCATCCAGTGGACTATCCATGATTCGCTTTGATAAGCACACACTACCCTTCAGAACGCTTACGCTGAAATACTTTGCTGACATTGTCGAAAGACACCAGATTAAAACACCCAAACTGACACCCCATGTCCTACACATGGTCCCTGCATAATCAATACACGCTGTGCGCATGCTGGAAACACTTGTAATTGAGAGTACGCATTGATTGGCTATGTTTGCGTGGAACGACCAATGGAATTTGCAGACACATTTGCGTAAGGAATTTTAGTTTAAAACTAGAGTTACTTCCCCTAACATGTATTCACAACAAGGCTTATCGATCGATGTCGGGTAGAATATTTTTTTTTAAATGATAGAATTTCATTATTATTTTCCGATTTGGCGAAAAATGGTGTCGGCGGATCCGTAATCCTAGCAATGAAATTGGTCTCGCCTTATTGCATTTTTTTAAAATCATGTATAACATCTTCCTGTTGGAAAAAAGAAATTATGTTTGCAGCCGTTTCCTGTATATAAGATGTCTATTATGAATGCATTGAGAGTCATGTCATCATAGCAGTATCGAGCAAAATGCAAAGTATGACATTTTTTAGTGGTTTGATAAAAATATTACTTATCTTTAGAGTAAAACCAACGTCTTTTTTGCCAGTTATTTTAATACATGTGTAAACCAGTAACCTTCAATGACGTATAACAACTGATTCAGTGTATTGATAATGACACACATTGCAGTAATTGAGTTTTGAGATAAATTGATAATCATGATAGGTATAGTTGAGAATCTCCGCCATGAAATATTGACTTTCTGTATGATGATACATATCTCCAATTTGACATACCAGTTTATGCTGTCAATACAGGTGGGATGCAATATTTGATTTTCAATCCATTATCTAATGCCCAAGGTTTCACAGGCTTGAAAATCCTTGATTTTTTAGTGTGAACTTTGAAAAGCCTTGAAAATCACCAAATTAGCTTGAAAAGAATTTGTACAAATTGACATATACTTCTTAATCACACTATTGAAACACACAAAAATATGTCCCAAAGATGTTTAAGTGACATTTGTGATTTGTGTGCCAAAGACCCTGAAGAATTCATGACAGACTTAATTTATTTTTTTGTTGGGTGGAAAATAAATCTTGTCTGAAAATGTGTGATGTCATATAGGGATTGGCTTAGGCCATGATTCTGTGATATTCTCCCACAGTTGTCGTAGATATTGCATCAACATTCAATGAGCGCGCTTGAAAATCACATACATCTTTCAATAGTTTTAACTACATTGACACTCTCATTTTCACCTACCAAAATCGGAAATGTTGTATTGAAGAATTTTATCTACCGTACCTAAAAATGTCAAGAAAAAACTTACACAGTAGTTTATTCAGTTGTCAAAAGTTGTCTATCAGCGATTTGCATAATCGCAACACTGCATGCTATCTCTTACCAGAGCTCCAGATAAGCTTTTGGTGTTGTGGGTATTTTACCCATGCATTTTAAAATCATTGGGTATCAGTAATTCTATCTGCATATTCAAATTTCTGTTACCCACTAGTTTTTACACATGTGGGTATTTAAGTTAAATATTTAAAAACACTATTCGTCTAGTCCCTGCAAACTGGTGTCGTGTGGGTTTGAGAGCTTTATAGGACTCAAAAATACCACGATACTTCCACACGAAAGTGTGATGACAAATGATCATGATGTAACTGTCATCGTGGAGTTTGGCAAGGTTGACGGAATGCCCGTTTATAATTTCAAAATAAGTTGCTGATTTGCTAATCGAATACACAGGGTTACTTCACAATATTTTGATGATACGCACAAATTTTATTTTTGTAGCGTATCTGTAATGTTCGTTGCGTATTTGATACGCTTGGATTATATTTTACTGCGTATTTCTGCATTTCTGATGCGTATTTCACGCAGATACGCAGCTTATCTGGAGCTCTGTCTTACAGTGCAGAACCGATTCCTATATCACTGCATCATGTGCATGGAGCTTTGCATCAGCTGACAATGGTGGAGCGCGCAACATTTTTTTCTCCCTGATTGGCAAAATGAGTGTTTGTTTTTATAATAAATACACTTTGGTAGCACCTGAAAATCCTATTCCATGATCTACAACACCAAGTCATTAAAATTATTTAAAAAAACTTAAAACCTAGCCGAAATTAAAGACGTACAGGTAAGGCAATCAAGGGTAAAGTTTTAAAACACAAGCAAATTTCGATTTTGGAATTACCACAAAACAAAAACTAAATGAATATACCTACAGCTCTTTCTCCATAATGATATACAAACGATCGTATTTCAGATGAGATTCACCTAGTCTTTAGATAAGATGGCACTCAAGTTTTCATGAACATACCCTCGTGCAAACATGGTCACTGAGCGTGAATTACAAATTTTGAACTATTTCTAGTGGCCAAACAGCAAGTTGGATTTAGATTTTTTAGAATATACTACAATACGTTTACTTCCAGAGTTGTCCATAAAACTTGAAAACTGTGACTTAATCTTTCAAAAGTAATTCATAAACATTGTGAATGTCAACAGTCTTTTCAACTTCCGGTGACATTTCTGGCTGCTGCATTTGGCAAACAGGCTGCCTTCTGCGGGAAATAAAGGACTTAATTGTTGCTAATTAAACAAAAGGGCGAACCTGGAGCAATAGTCGTCGTATACTGAACTGTCACTTCTAATTAATTGAAAAGTCCACATTGAAAAGATTTAATTTGATACGGTCAGAGACACAAGACAGCAGAAATAAGACGGCGAAATTGACGAAAGCACTGGAATGTAAGTAATGTATTTTTTACCAACAAACTGTCGCTATTTCATTTCATCATTTTGAATATATGAAGTTATGATCTAGACCACAGGAACTCGTTATTGGACAGTAGATAAAAATATATACCCTATTTATGTAAGTAGGTGGTATATATTTTTATTTACTGACAAATAACGAGTTCCTGTGATCTAAACACACATTGTCAAAATTTAATAACTGCAGATTGTTGTCTCCTGCATGCCAACGAAATGAACAGCTGATGGTGGTAAACATGCCTCCTAAACGATCTATAATTGTCCTCACAAATAATTCCCCTTAAAGTAGACAAACAACAGAAGTATAAGTACTAATGTAATGTTTCGTAAATACTAATATTTTTAAATATGCGCAGTTGAATAATTTATTTTCAAAAATAGGATATCCGAGGATATATTCATATATAATCTTATAACATTATTTGCAACATTATTCGAGTCACAAGTATCGAAAATTAGATACGGTTTCCCCTGAGTGAAAACAAAATATCTCTGAAAATTAGCAAAATCTCATCACACGCCAAAAAATCTCATTGCTTTTGGACCAGGGTTGCTTTTCTCTCATAGGTAAAAAATTCTAGGATAATCTCTGCATACTGCTTTTTGGGTCATACGACTGATATCTAGTATGCTGGATTTAATCAAATATAAGCCTTGAGAATGAATGTTGGCAGCCTTGAAAATGCTTTTTAGTGTTCCATATCTGTATGAACCTTGAACCTCCGTGGTCTAGTGGTAGAGCGTCTGCCTGGAGAGCGGAAGGTTCAAGGTTCGATCCCCCAGACGTGTCATACCAAAAGATGTTAAAAGATGGTACTTGCTGATACCCTGTCTGGCGCCTCGTCATTAAGGGACTAAAACAAGGACTGATCGGCTCAGAATCAGTATACTGTGTCTGAGTGTGGTATTCATGTTAAACTGCGGCATGGTACCTCAATGTGCTAGCACTATAATATCGGCATCAGTCCGGACTAGTACAAGCAGACACACACAGACAGACACACACACATGCATGCACATCACTGTATAAGTGCAATAATCTTGAACACGACATTAAACCCAATTTCACCTGACTTCACCTGTATGAACCTTGAATGCCAATGTGTATAGTAATAGTAAAATCTTAACCCCCTCACTCTGTGCCAATTGTTTGGTCAGTTTTTTTGAATTTTACTTTAGTGTTAATATTGTTAGCTGAGCTTGCTAGACTAAAGCAATATTACCCAAATGGGTCTTTTACACTTTGGCTAAAGCTGCAGACTGCATTCAGGCATCTACAATGTTTAGCTCAAATATGCTAAGGTGAAATGGAAACGGACCTGTGATTGAATTCATTCTTAGTATCTGTAAATTAATGCAAGACAATCCTTTCAGCCATTTTGATTTTTGCTGCTGGCACACACGAGTCATACCAGGCAAGAATATTTGTAGCTTGTTTTGACACCATTCTTCAAACATGGAATATCAGATTAATTTGAAGATATGAAAGGACATGACTAGATCTATAATTAGACTTAGTCAGAAATTTGTTGTGACAGTCATCATTTGACAGAGCTGATTTAACCAACCGATGAGCCATACAAAAATCAATACTAGCTTTTATCAGTGTATCTGTTTGAGACAGCAACTGTTGTCACGGCAATGGCGATACATGCCATACAATGTCCCTACTCGAGCCACAAATAACGTCGATTCAGTTTTATCACATACCTATAGAGTTTTGTGACAATAACCTTAATCTTAATGTTGTAACAATGCCTTACATTATTGGAGCACTGCTAGGATATGATGTGGCCATGGCAATGTTAATTGCTCATGTCTGCAGCCTTTGTGGATGGATTTGGCAGATGATATTAACATTCAGTGCAAAGTGGTCATTGATTGCTCTCAGGTATTAAATAATAAAATGTGTTTAGTGTTTATAATGCTAAATTTTCAGTAACATAAAGTTGTAGGCTAGGAATTCTCATATGTAAACAGTGTTAAATATGGGGCATATCCTACAGTAAGACTGAATGGTTACATTTCAGCAGTACTTGTAATTTATTTAATTAACCATTGTTCTATACATGGTATGATGAAGTGCATTTCACACAATGTTTAAGTTAAAATAATTAGTATTGAAGAGGGATGCATAAGGTCTAATGTTGATTGGTATAGTGGCTTAAAGTACAAAGGAAGAAGGCATTGTTGACCATCTTGCCAGGCCCAATTAACATAGGTGTCGTATCTTCAGATAAATTGCCTGGACATTTAGTACAGAGAAAATGTCTGAAATTGATCCATGTAAGCTAGACAAATACTGTAAAATATGATGGATTCCAGAGTATTTTGAACCAAAATCTATGGAGTTTGCATCCTTGCTGTTTGCTTGCATGATAAGGGACAAATTGCTGTATGGCACATTAAAGCCTGTGGTGAGTGTATTGATTATTCTGCCAACATGAATACGACGGCATATAGGGGACTGGTATGCTGTCTTTTACTGTTATGCATGTCTCATATAATAGTGGCAATAATGTGCTCCCAATAACATTTCCGACCACCTGACATTTTGTCAGACGTTGTCCATTGTTTATGAGTGACATTTTTTCTTGAGTGTCCGATAATTAATGTACTGGTAACAAGGACGACCATGCCCTAAGGTTATTTGTATCCGACCAGTATCTGCTATGGAACGTGCAGACAAGAAATGGATGCAAGTGTAAAGAATAAGTTTGATCATCATTTCTTGATGAGTCTAAATATACGATGATGTGCAAAAATGCAGCCAGGTTTCTGTGCAGGATATTTTGATAAGCCACCTGTAATCAAGTCATTGATAGGTATTTGAAAAACATGTCTTCAGCACCTGTAAAGTCATGAATATTAATGGATATTCTTCACAAAACTTCACCATTAATATATTTGTACTGTATTTCTGTTTACTTGATATTAGAGAATGTGTTCTACAGATGCCATAGCTTCAGTGTTCTCCAGATCACCAAAATCAATAAAATTTCTCAGTGTTCTACATGTATGCATGCTTCAGATGCCATTTTTGGTCTTGCTCTTAGTCTTCAGGCCTTTCAGTGAAAGTCAGCTTTCTTTTTCAGGAGTCAGTTATGATCTTCTAAGGCACTAGAATACAAAACTCTTTTGACAGGAAGTCAGATTTGAAATACAGTCCAGTCTCGTCAATCTGACAATCAGCTTTATCCAACACTTAAGATGGGAAACGGTTCTATTTATCAGACCTGCTTATCTGACAGTCTTTTACTCCGACTCCGACACACCGTATTTGCAACGAATGACTAAAATCACTCATTAGGCAATCTTGTAAATCCGATGCAGTGATCTGTGTACTCCATGGTTATCTGCCCATGAGTACACAAACCCTTGTTTTGATGCGAGACGAGTCAACTGGTAGGTGCATGTTACAAAACTTGCTTAACAATAAACAAATAATGCTTTTGTGCCACAAACAACATAAAATGTAGTACATGAAAAGAACTTTTATTACATACAAATATTTGGCATTTGTGTGGGGGCTGCTTGGTTGCCTATGCTTAACCCTGGGGTCGAGGTGACCTGGTTTGACACCCTATGGTCGTGGTGACCCGGACAATCCCCAGGGATAAGCTGGTCCCGGGTCGTGCTGACCGGCCGGTAGCTAGCGTAAAGCTCTTCGGGGCCACAAGCCTTCCATGCTCTGAGTATGGAGTGGCTTGTGACGCCCAAACGAGGTTGTAAACAACCGAGAGCCCCCAAAGACCAAAATCACTCATTAGTCAATCTTGTAAATGCGATACAGTGATCAGTATACTCCATTGTCATCAGCCCATAGTACACAGACCCATGTTTTGATGCGAGACGAGTAAACTGGTAGCTGAATATTACAAAACTTGCTTAACAATACCGGTAAACAAATCATGCTTTTAGTAAACAATACAGATTTATCTGTAATCACATGCTTAGATTACCTCAATCTCTTTATAATCAGATAAATGATCTTGCTACTGCTGTGGACATCCCATTACAGGTCACTTCAGAACGACCTTTCGAGAACTTTGACCGAGCAATGAAATGACAAACAAAAAGTCAAAAGAAGCCACTAAGAAAGCAGCCTTCTTGAGCTCCACTGCGCTAGTTTGAAACTGGCCACTTCCATTCCAGACTATGCTTTTAAACATGTATTTTTATTCAGTCATACAGCCTGTGACTGCAGTTTTGTGTTAAGCTTTACATAACAATAACAATAACAATAACAATATTTCTTATTTTCATTACGTGTTTGTATGGTTATGACAATCGTTGATACTACTTAATTTTGTTTATCCGACATAGTCGCTAATCCAACATAATCATATGCAATGAACCATGTCAGATTAACGGGACTTGACTGTCTGTGGACGAGTTTCGCATTCAACATAAAGTTGAGTATGGATAGCCAATAGCATAAATAGTTATGAACTTTTAGAAACAATTAGTTCCTATTACATTGTAAAGAAGCACATGTTGATGAAATTAATGCAGTCAGCAATGCCTTGTCAATAATAACACAAATTATACTGTAAACAACCCATGTACTTGGAATAGGGGCCAGCAGCGGCCGGAAGATTTTCTTGAACTCTTGAGACACATTTGAGGTTGAAATGTTACATTTCTTAGAGGATTTGATAGAATAACATTCATGTTGTACTAGAGTGACATAAGTCTGTCAGGTCAACAATCAAATTATCTGTGTTTAGTTTAACAAAGCAGAAAGTCATGCCAATATTCATAAAACCTTAAAATAAATGCAGTTGAAAGCTGTGTTGTTGTTTTTTTAGGTCACCAGATTCAAATACTGAAGTAGCTAATGTCAAGGTCCCCAGGACCCTGCTAATTTTAAACACTGGTATCAGTATTTCGAGTGTGGTGGCATCAGTGTTTTGATGTTCTGTTTTCCATTTTGAAAGTGACACCACCTTTTTGTTATAAGTGAGCCCACAGGGCCCTATGTATTTGTCAGCTTGAATGAACACTGCTAAAACATACACAATCATTTAAGGATTGGCGGTATTTTTTGCAGTTCATTGAGATATGAGTCACAAAACCGATGTGCAAAGTGTAATACAGTATTTATCCACGTCGTGGATTCTTACAAAAGTTTGCACAATAGTTTTTCGGTATATTCCTCCATGAACCAATTTTTTGGTCAATCCTTAAATTATAATTAAACTCGACAACGAAAACATGTTTTATCTACAACAGATTAATAAAAAAAAACAGTTGTATAATTCATAGCAGACAAAAATGACGAGATTGATAAAGATTTGAGACATAGGAATACCTACTGTAGCATGACATGAATCAGGTGATTGTTAAGTTTATGCACATGACTTGACACACAAAGTCAACAGCTAATCAACAGAGGCTAGCATGAAACAAAGTTCACTGGAACTGACAATTAAGGCATGTGGGGAGAAGAACATTCAGACTGTAGCGAACTGGAACAAATATGTCTGGGAAAAGGCGGCTGTTTCTCATGGCATGGTCAGTAACCGCCAGATTCAAACATTAGTTCTCTGGGAACGGGAAGACACAGTTGGAAATTGCGAGTTAGAAATGAGACATGAAATTTGTGAAAACAAGGCGAGCGAAATAATACAACAGGCTAGCTTGTTTGGACGATTAATATGCATTAATTTCACTAAAAAGTCCTATGCATGACAATACAGGTGAGCAGAAAAGGAATTCCCTCAACTGTAATTTGGATTCCCTGACAATCCGTATTGGCGAAAGTAGTCCGTTCCGATGGGCGTGGCTTATTTTTTTTACATTCATTGGGAAATTAATGCAATAACACTTGACCAATTCAGCTAATCAGAATGCAGGAATTAGAATGAACAAAATGAAAATTTATTTATCATTGTTTGTTTCAGATGAAAGTCGAGCAGAGACTACATTCAGATACACAGTTGAAAGCATCAGTAAGCTGAAAGACACTGCCCTCAGTCCTTCATGCATGGTTAGAAACTTACCATGGTAAGTACAATCTGTGCAAAGCACTTCTGAGTCTAGTACTACTTGCCCAAACTTATCATTTGGCATATCTTTCAGCAGATTTTGGTGTTAACATTTGGACCATGTGGAGTTTACTTGAGGTTACGTTTCTTTGAAAGTACACAGCGTATGCGCTGGTGCGTGTGCATGAGGGTTTTGTCTCTAATATTAAAGTGTTGGGAATCAGTGGAGAAGTCATGATCGTTCATCACTGTGAGGCAAATTGACCAATGATTAACTAATATTCTATCAGAGTCTTGTTGTCTTGTTATTATCTAGGATGACAGAAAATATTGTGATAAAGAACACAGCAGTGTAGAGAACCTTTGTCCTAACTTGTATAGTTAACGGGAAGAAACCATGATCAATTAATTGATTGTAAGGATCTGTTCAATAGACATCAATGATATAGGTTATGGACAAAGTATGGATGTTTTCTGTTTAAGTGTTGTTATATATTATACCTTTTCTGAAACGTGTGATGTATACCATATGTAAACATTTCTAAGCTAATAACAACAAGAAGAAATACATCTGATGACATTTTTGTCTTGGCTTTTAACAGGAAGATCATGGCAATGCCTCGCAATAACACAAATGCAGAGCGCCAGAAAAGCCTTGGTTTCTTTCTACAGTGCAATGGGGACACAGAATCTTCGTAAGTATAGTTCAGTTTATAACATATTTTTGAAATCATGTAGTGCTTTGATATCTCAGGGTTATACTATCATATGTATCTACTTTATAGCACTCAGAAATCTTTTTAACATATTGAGCAGTTATGTCAAGGGTCAAGGTCATCCTCAAGTTCATAGCCTGGTAAAAAGTATGTTGTAGCAATAACTTACATTAATAGCGTTTACTGTAGGTTAGTGAAACTTGGTACATCAGTCTACAATCTAAAATTGCTGTGAGTGACTTACATAGAAGGTCAAGGTCACAGTGAAGTTTTGTAAAAACAATTGCCATTTCAGTGAACTGCCTTATCCTGCAGATGTTTTTTAGGTCATATGCATGTAGTGGTTACGTGATTTGAAACATTTGTATGACAAGTGATGACAATCATATGCTATTTTCTCGTTGTTACGGTGTATTCCATCTGGGGACACCATACTTGGTTCATATGCTTAGATAGCCCTTGGGAACATTCCTGAATACTTGCAACTAATATTAAAGTTTAAGATCACTCTTAGGTCAAACTTATGTATTATGTTCACGTTAGCCCAAGAAGTGTTTTGCTGTTGTTTGATGAAATTTGGCTCATATTGTAAGGTGTAGAGGTACCTTTGTCAAAGTTCAAGGTCACTTGAATAGGTCATTTATGTGGTTGTTCTGCTTCTTTGTGTACAGTACAAGCAGTGTTCACATGACATGTTTTTACAAGCTAGCATCTCTGCTTTCAACTTAAGCCAATTAGCACGGAATCGGCTGAATTTGAGATTCATTTATTTACTGCAAACATAACTTTCATAAGCAGGGATTTATGTAGACATGCTCAAAGGATGTTGTTCAGTACCAAGTCTGCATTAAATGTAAGTGATTTCTCAGATTGGAATTACATGTTTGCCAATATATGTTTTTGTAAGAAGTGAACAATCTCAACAATTTCACACATTTAGATACCAATCCCATTAATATCAAATCTAAGTTCTCACTACCACTAAACAATGATCTGAGAACACCCCATTATGGGTCACGTCAGACCGACCTTGCACGAACTTTGACCGACCAATGGACTGACTGACAAGGAGTCGACATTAGCCAATCAGAAGGCAGTTTTCTCATGCACTAACGGCACTAATTTCAAATTGGCGACTATTTTCGAAACATTTTGACATTCTCGATTAAAAATTTGAAACCTGAACAAAAGAACATTCTGGAATGGCTAATATATGGCCTAGATTGTATGGATTCGGTCTTTAACTATTGTTGGTAATACCCCATGTTAAAGTTTTAGAGGTTGCATGATTAGAAATCACATTCCAACTCCCTTTCATGATCTGGTAAGCGGTACACTGATTGGTGGGATGAAAGGTCATTCTGACATGACCCTTAATGGGATGTCCTCAGATCTTTGTTTAGCGGTAGAGAGAACTAAGATCTGATTTTAATGAGATTGATATAGATACTAAAGTATTACTATTCTATTTTCTTCCTTATTGAACATTCTGAACAGACTTAGTGGTGGGGATGGAAATGGGTTTCACATTTGTGAAAAGTAATAGCACATGATTAGGTTACTTCAGGAAACATGTTTGGTTTGCCCTTCAACAAATTGTATCCAACATATTTGTATGGCAATCATAGCCTTCCTGTTAAGATTAACTGCTTTGAAATTCAGTCTTTGTCCTGTATTTAGTTCAAACCTATTGATGACACTAGCAAAAACATTATTTCAGCAAAAGGGACATTTGACATTCTGGTTTGACAAGTCCTACTGCAAAAGGCACATGTTTTCTAAAAGTTGGCAGTGCAAATATCTCTTATTGGTTTTTAGCCAGATGCATTGGACTTCCTTGAATGCATTTCCAAAACCAGAATTGACATGCTATCTGCATGAAAAGCTGGATTTCAGGTGTACCAGTAAAGCTTTAACTTTTAAACAGACTTGTCTAGCACTTGTGAATTTGGCTGCCACCTAATTTGCTGAAGTTGAGTTGGCTCATGGTACATGTATAGTGGGGGCTTGATATCACCAATTGTTGGCACTTACATGGTCTGGGCCATGTCACTGCCTCCATTATTGCATGTTATGCAAACCTCTTCCCTCTTAACGGTAGGCGTTAAGCATTTGCTGGAAGTAAGTGATTTGTGTAGCCCTTGTAGCCATGATGTTCCTTTCCCTTAGATCCTGGTCATGTCATGCTATGGCTGAGCTGAGGATCCTCTCACAGAAGCCTGATGGGGAGCCTTTCACCAGAAGTAAGTTATATAGTTAGCATCCTTGATTATCCAAAGTGTTTTTCATTTCCAATCTGTTTAGATAAATATCTTGGACCCATTAGTTATCTAAGCTTCATTTCGGAAGTGACGTCTCCATCTCCATCTCCATCTCTCATCACTGTCTATATCGCTGAAATAATGCAGATGTGATGTAAAATTACGGCTCATTCTCACTAACTTACATAGAATTTCTCTCACTCATGAGTTTAAGCTCAACAGCCAAATCAAAATGACTCTTCTCATAGTTCAGTATATATATACATTCGAAATTGTTGCCCAATATGATTATGAATGTTCCCTATGTATATTTTATTGAATCAGAAGATTTATGAATGAACTTTTAGCAGCAATAGATCTGTTCCTGAGTATTCAGATAGCATAATTGACAAGTATTATTGATGCTCCTATCCCCTATTCTTGATGTTCCTATCCTTCAACAAGAGATAATCAGTTCCATTAATGGTCTAAAATTGGATAAATCGGCTGGCTGTGATGGACATATTTTTTAAATGTTTATAAGTGTTCAGGATATCCTGGTCCCATTAGTGTAACATTCTAATGTCAAACCGAGAAAAATCTTTAATTAGAAATACAGCCATGTTTGTACTTTGTACATCACACAGTGAATCGCCGGTTAGCCATACTGTCTTCTGTCGACCCTCAATTGTACAATAAGCCGTAGGCTTAAACAAGTACTGAATAAAGAATTAGATTAGATTACAGTAATGCTGTTTGAGATATGATTTGTCTGAATGCCTATTTTTAGTGTCATGTCACTGAACTGGGTCCCAGGCATTTTTCATGATAGAATTGAAACATCAGACACAATAAGGCTGATTTTAACTTAGTTGATGTCTTCATAATGACTTTGATGTTAGACATTTTAAGATACTTAATGGTAAAATATTATTGATCAGTACCATTTGCTCCAGTAATATGTTTCATCCTTTAGCTTTGACCTAGAAACTTCCCTGAGGCTCTATTATTGTCTTTTTATGCTGTAGAAATATTTGAGTTAATAATCAATGCAATTTGCCTTTCAGAAATTCAACATTTATTCTATTGCAAAGAGAATGACTGGGGCTTTAGCCATTTTATATCATGGGCGGTAAGTCAAAATGTTTATATATTCAGGGCATATAACTTGGTCTATTTTCAGCACTTCTCTAAATAATAACATGAAAACAAACGGTAAAAAATATAAGACATTTCACCTTGATACCTGTCACATGGGCAGAGTGCTTCTGGCAAGGGCGTGATATTGTTCCTGCATGCTAATTAGAAACTAACCAATGAGCTCCGAGGAATTACAGATTATCTTATTGTGCCTGCAGGAGCTGCTGGACCCTGACAAAGGTTTTGTGAAGGATGATAAGATCAATCTGGAAGTTCATGTCATAGCTGATGCCCCACACGGAGTCAGGTCAGTCTTTGCCATGTTATAACACTAGCTGTTATAACAGTGTTGATCAATACAGGGTTTACCTGTGTCTGTTAAACTCTGTTTCCAAAGGACCCAAGGGTCTAAAATAATTTAATTAATAAACATCTTGTAAAATGAATGCATCCAAACCAGATGCACATTTATGCTTTTTCATAAAGTCCTGGTTCAGTGTTAGTGAGGCACATGTCAAAATGATTTCACCCATTCCTCTGTTTAAGATGTTCCGTTTATTTCCCCATTCTTTCAGTGACTGTATGTTTCTATGCTTTCTGTCTTGTAGCTGGGACTCGAAGAAGCACACTGGCTTTGTGGGTTTAAAGAACCAGGGGGCCACATGCTACATGAACTCTCTGCTTCAAACTCTCTTCTTTACCAACAAACTCAGGAAAGTAAGTGTCCTTGTTTTCTCCCTGAACCATAGTTATGTGTGCTTATGTAATGATGCTTTTATGTTTATCATCTCTGGAAATTCAAGGGCGTAACAAGTCTCCGGTATATCATACTCAGAGATAAACCTAAGATGCTGGATTCAAGCAGTATCATTGCACATTCCTGCAGAATTATAGTTGTAGGGGAATTATTTGCCCAGAACAGTCTGCGACTTCAGCCACTAATCCAAAGCCTGATTTAGTAAGCTTCTGTTTGGTCTAGTAGACTCCACTAGTAATAGTCAATAATAAAATCATAATCTACAGGAAGTGATGCTTATAGCCAGGTTTGGGCTTGTAGACTGAAAGCTTGATGGCATAGACTGCAAGTACCAGGAATCTCACATTTTCAGTTATGTGTGATGAAGGGTCATTGAATGCAGTCTCTTGAATGTATCTCTGATACATAAATATCCACCATTAAAATCAGTGAAGAAAAGGAAGTTATCAACGTAACCATTGAGAGACTTTGTTAGATTCCAATTCATGTTTCAAAGTGGAACATCCACAGTCAGTCTCAATGCTTTGTTTTCATATTCCTGAATGTCCCGAAAGTAATTTTTTTTCACTCATCTGTTCATCACTCTAGATGTATGTAACTGTTCCAAATATATAGGCTTGACTTGGAAAGTAAATTAGCTCGTAACTGTGTTTCGGAAATAAGCTCCTTTGTACGCATGCTGAAAAAGCTTCATTGGGTATTGGATGCTTTTTTACACATTTGAGTTTTTCATTTTATTCATGCATTTCTTTACGCATGTTAATTGAAAGAAATTAGGTTTTGAATATTTGGGGGATATTTTACACATATACGCTGATTATCTGTAGCTCTGATTTATACAAGTCATTTGTGCAACAAAAAATACTCACATAGAAATTTAGGAAAGAATGCAGATTACATTATGCATAACTACAACTGCACCTGCCTTGCTACATCTCAACTCTTGGTCTTTGAAGCAAAACTATTGTGTTTTATGACTATGAAATATTTTCCTAAAAAATACTTAAGAATTGAGATCACACTTGGCAGTCTTCAAAGATACGGTTCAGATACCTGCTACCATTGATTCAAACCCCTGCTTACTAACTTGATAACTTGATAACTTGAGACTTGCAATACTTACTTTTACCCCAGGCTGTGTACATGATGCCTACTGAGAGTGATGATGGTTCGAAAAGTGTCCCCCTCGCTCTCCAGAGGGTCTTTTATGAGCTGCAGTTCAGTGATAAACCAGTAGGAACAAAGAAACTTACAAAATCATTTGGGTGAGTGTTGCAGTTTCATTTGTCTTCTTAGCATAATGTCTCTCTTAATAATTAACATACCCAACTTCTATGGACTTCTTTTGTCTGGTAATTTAAACTTTTTGAAAATTCAAGTTGAAATCTAGCAGTTTTGTATTAGCACCACTTTAAATTGGAAAGAAGAGAAGTATAATGTAAATGCCATTATAATATATTAAGTTGATTATTAACGACAGCAAATAAGAATCTGAATTAGACAATATCTCCAGTAAGTTTGAGTTTAACATATTCATATCCTGTTTGTGTTTGAATCATTAATTATTAATCATGGTTTTCAGATGGGAAACATTAGACTCCTTTATGCAACATGATGTTCAGGAGCTGTGTCGAGTGGTGAGTCTTGAAAACAAACATTGAATAAGCACATTATCTATTCATTTCACTAGAAGTGTCATGGCCATTTACATAATCAGCTCAGGGAGGAAACAATGACGTCTTTCACTGCTCCAAATAGAATTTCTTTTGTGAGGCTTAGAATTGTATGATGTTTGTACTCATAACAATAGGCCATTTTGTATTGCCCATATTTCCACACCACACGGGCATGCTCAAAGTGCTGTCTTTTCCCCATTACTGGATCAGTGTGCACTCAACAATCATTCTCAGCTCCCTGGGGAGTATACAACTGAAGCTGCCTGTTAGGCGCTAGAAGGTTCACAAACACATTACAATCTCATCCTACCCGGTACTCATGCTCAAGGAGACACCACTTCTGTTACATGTGCTTCACACTGGGGCAGTACCGAAGCCCTAGAAACTCTCATGAGACTAACTGCCAAAACACAGTCACCCATCCAAGGTCTCTCTGCTAATTTCAGTCCAACAATTTAACCACCTCATGGCAACCACATGTTATTAAGATTAAAAATATGTCCTGGTATATTTCAAGTATGCCTTTCAAAGCAGAAATGTGTTTAAATGAAACATGCATTTATTTGTAAAATGATCCTATACTATGTAGTATCCATTTCATGTATTTGGTCTGTGTCCTTGTATGCAAAAATAAACTTTTGGATTTGAATATCTACATATCTACATTTTTTTAACCATTTGAATCCTTGAATCTTTGGTGGTATCTCTAATTGTTATTTTGTGTTTGTATTTACTGTGACATAATATGTTAACAAAATGTAGGCAAATGTGGAGAATATGAGCCATGCATGACTGATGGCATGGGCATTTGCTTCTCTGTTGTAATCTTTGTTTCTGTTTGTTTGTTTGTTGTTTTTCGCCGCACTCAGCAATATTCCAGGTATAAGACGGCGGTCTGTAAATAATCGAATCTGGACCAGACTATCCAGTGATCGACATCATGAGCATTGATCCACACAGTCGATGACATGCATCAACCAAGTCAGCGAGCCTGACCACCCAATCCTGTTAGTCGCCTTTTACGGCAAGCATGGGTTGCTGAAGAGCCTGTTGTAATCAGTTCAGTTTAAACAGATCAGTAATAAAACTATGTCCATTGAAATGGTATATTGTTGAGTCCTGTAACCTGATACATTTAACTTTGGTGTACTGGTTGTTTTTTTATGTAAACAGTTGTCTGTAGAAATTGATAATTGATTGCTAGTGTTTGACACCGACTGGTATTGAATGGTGCATCGTGTTTCAGCTGCTGGACAATATGGAGAGCAAGATGAAGGGTACATGTGTAGAAGCAACAATCCCAAAACTGTTTGAGGGGAAAATGTTGGTGAGTTCATCTGCTGGTTCAGCCCAAGAAAATAGTAAATACTGCGAAATGTCCTTAATTCCTACATAGTGATAAGACTGGAATACTGTCCAGTGCAGCGTTAAACCACCCTCACTCACTCACTCCTTAATTTCCTACATAGTGATAAGACTGGAATACGCTCCAGTGCAGCGTTAAACCCCTCTCACTCACTCACTCCTTAATTCCTACATAGTGATAAGACTGGAATACTGTCCAGTGCAGCGTTAATCCCCTCTCACTCACTCACTCACTCCTTAAGTCCTACATGGTGATAAGACTGGAATACTGTCCAGTGCAGTGTTAAACCACTCCCACTCACTCACTCCTTAATTCCTACATAGTGAGAAGACTGGAATACTGTCCAGTGCAGCGTTAAACCACTCTCACTCACTCACTCCTTAATTCCTACATGGTGATAAGACTGGAATACTGTCCAGTGCAGCGTTAAACCACTCTCACTCACTCCTTAATTATCCCCCGCCGCGCGAAAGCGCGAAGCGGGGGATATAGTATTCACGACCGTCCGTACGTCCGTCCGTCCGTCTGTCCGTACGTCCGTACGTCCCACCTGTTTGTTGCCACGATATCTCAAGAACTAAACACTGGATTGTCTTCATATTTGGAACTATGGTGTATATACAGACTCCGCAGACACCAGTCGGTTTTGGTGACCTTGATCCCATTTTCAAGGTCACAGCAGACAAATCTGCTTTTAGAGTTGGAAAACGGTGTTGCCGCGATATCTCAAGAACTAAACTCTGGATTGTCTTCATATTTGGAACTATGGTGTATATACAGACACCGCAGACACCAGTCGGTTTTGGTGACCTTGACCCCATTTTCAAGGTCACAGCAGGCAAATCTGCTTTTGGAGTTGGAAAACGGTGTTGCCGCGATATCTCAAGAACTAAACACTGGATTGTCTTCATATTTGGAACTATAGTGTATATACAGACTCCGCAGACACCAGTCGGTTTTGGTGACCTTGATCCCATTTTCAAGGTCACAGCAGGCAAATCTGCTTTTAGAGTTGGAAAACGGTGTTGCCACAATATCTCAAGAACTAAACCTCTCGATTGTCTTCATATTTGGATCTATGGTGTATATACAGACACCGCAGACACCAGTCGGTTTTGGTGACCTTGACCCCATTTTCAAGGTCACAGCAGGCAAATCTGTTTTTGGAGTTGGAAAACGGTGTTGCCACAATATCTCAAGAACTAATCGCTGGATTGTCTTCATATTTGGTACTATGGTGTATATGGCGGGGGATATTTCGTCACTCTGTGACAAATACTTGTTCCTACATAGTGATAAGACTGGAATACTGTCCAGTGCAGCGTTAAACCACTCTCACTCACTCACTCCTTAATTCCTACATAGTGATAAGACTGGAATACTGTCCAGTGCAGTGTTAAATCTCACTCACTCACTCCTTAATTCCTACATGGTGATAAGACTGGAATACAGTCCAGTGCAGCATTAAACCCCTCTCACTCACTCACTCCTTAATTCCTACATGGTGATAAGACTGAAATACGGTCCAGTGCAGCATTAAACCCTATCTCACTCACTCACTCCTTAATTCCTACATAGTGATAAGACTGGAATACTGTCCAGTGCAGCGTTAAACCCCTCTCACTCACTCCTTAATTCCTACATAGTGATAAGACTGGAATACTGTCCAGTGCAGCGTTAAATCTCACTCACTCACTCCTTAATTCCTACATGGTGATAAGACTGGAATACTGTCCAGTGCAGCGTTAAACCCCTCTCACTCACTCCTTAATTCCTACATAGTGAAAAGACTGGAATACTGTCCAGTGCAGCGTTAAACCACTCTCACTCACTTCTTAATTCCTACATGGTGAAAAGACTGGAATACTGTCAGCGTTAAACCCCTCTCACTCACTCCTTAATTCCTACATGGTGATAAGACTGGAATACTGTCCAGTGCAGTGTTAAACCACTCTCACTCACTCCTTAATTCAAACTCAGGACAAAGTAACTTGATGCCATCAGAATCTGATATTGGTCACAATATCCTGATAATGGCACTTCGGTCTAGCATTATCACTATTGTCTGATATTGGAACTTTGCTATATCAGCCCTGTGGTCTGATATCATCACTAGGGTCTAATATCATCACTAAGGTTGAATAACATCAATAGGGTCTAATATCATCACTAGGGTTGAATATCATCAATAGGGTCTAATATCATCACTAGGGTTGAATATCATCACTAGGGTTGAATATCATCACTAGAGTCGATATCGAAGTTATGGTCTGATATCGGCAATGTGGTATAATAATTTTACAATGGTCTGATATTGGCACTATAGCCTTAATGTATTGGATGGCCATTATCCCCTGGAAAATTAGTATGACCTATGCACATTTACGACAATGATCCTTCTCTTGATATTTTCCTTTTGAAGTATTGAAATCGACTTTGTATGTCAACCTACTTATTTATCATAGTGCCTGAGACATTTGATTTCATGTGATATCCCACACTGTCTTTCAGTCTTACATCAAGTGTAAACATGTGGAGTATGGTTCTCAGAAGACGGAGACTTTCTTTGATATTCAACTCAATGTCAAGGGCAAGAAGAATGGTAAGTGAGACAAAGTATTTTATTAAAGAGTTTGATTGTTTAAATTGTTATGTGTCAAGTCCCAAGAGAACTTGCAGATATTGTTGGCTCCCTACGTTGGGTTGGTGTAAACTGATAATTGCACATCATATTTCAGTTCACGAGTCGTTCAAGGAGTACATCACAGTGGAGACTTTGGATGGAGACAACAAGTATGATGCTGGGGAGTATGGTCTGCAGGTAAGTACACATCCTTCACTTTGTTACCACCGCCTCCATGGTCTAGTGGTAGAGCGTCCGCCCGGAGAGCGGAAGGTCCGGGGTTCGATCCCCGGCCGTGTCATACCAAAAGACGTTAAAAGATGGTACTTGTTGTTACCCTGTCTGGCGCTCGGCATTAAGGGGCTAAAACAAGGACGGCTCGGAGTCCGTATACTGTGTCTGAGTGGGGTATTCATGTTAAACTGCAGCATGGTATCTCAGTGGGCTAGCACTATAAATCGGCATCAGTCCAGACTAGCACAAGCACGCACAAGCACACACACACACACACACACACACACACACACACACGTGTGCATGCACGTCGCTATATAAGTGCATTAATCTTGGACGCGACGTTAAACCTAATTTCACCTCGCCTCACTTTGTTACCTTCCACCCTGTTGAGATTCTGGTAAAAATAGGTCCCCAATGTCTACAGCTTGTCTCCCTGTGGAGATTAAGGGGAAAACAGGTCCCCAATGTCCGGTGCTTGTCTCCCTGTGGTGACTCCTGTGGAGAATAGGTCCCCAATGTCCGGTGCTTGTCTCCCTGTGGTGACTCCTGTGGAGAATAGGTCCCCAGTGTCTACAGCTTGTCTCCCTGTGGTGACTCCTATGTAGAATAGGTCCCCAGTGTCTACAGCTTGTCTCCCTGTGGTGACTCCTGTGGAGAATAGGTCCCCAGTGTCCGGTGCTTGTCTCCCTGTGGTGACTCCTGCAGAGAATAGGTCCCCAGTGTCTACAGCTTGTCCCCCTGTGGTGACTCCTGCGGAGAATAGGTCCCCAGTGTCTACAGCTTGTCTCCCTATGGTGACTCCTGTGGAGAATAGGTCCCCAATGTCTACAGCTTGTCTCCCTGTGGTGACTCCTGCAGAGAATAGGTCCCCAGTGTCTACAGCTTGTCTCCCTGTGGTGACTCCTGTGGAGAATAGGTCCCCAGTGTCTACAGCTTGTCTCCCTGTGGTGACTCCTGCAGAGAATAGGTCCCCAGTGTCTACAGCTTGTCTCCCTATGGTGACTCCTGTGGAGAATAGGTCCCCAGTGTCTACAGCTTGTCTCCCTGTGGTGACTCCTGTGGAGAATAGGTCCCCAGTGTCTACAGCTTGTCTCCCTGTGGTGACTCCTGTGGAGAATAGGTCCCCAGTGTCTACAGCTTGTCTCCCTATGGTGACTCCTGTGGAGAATAGGTCCCCAGTGTCTACAGCTTGTCTCCCTGTGGTGACTCCTGCAGAGAATAGGTCCCCAGTGTCTACAGCTTGTCTCCCTGTGGTGACTCCTGTGGAGAATAGGTCCCCAGTGTCTACAGCTTGTCTCCCTATGGTGACTCCTGTGGAGAATAGGTCCCCAGTGTCTACAGCTTGTCTCCCTGTGGTGACTCCTGCAGAGAATAGGTCCCCAGTGTCTACAGCTTGTCTCCCTGTGGTGACTCCTGCAGAGAATAGGTCCCCAGTGTCTACAGCTTGTCTCCCTGTGGTGACTCCTGCAGAGAATAGGTCCCCAGTGTCTACAGCTTGTCTCCCTGTGGTGACTCCTGTGGAGAATAGGTCCCCAGTGTCTACAGCTTGTCTCCCTGTGGTGACTCCTGTGGAGAATAGGTCCCCAGTGTCTACAGCTTGTCTCCCTATGGTGACTCCTGTGGAGAATAGGTCCCCAGTGTCTACAGCTTGTCTCCCTGTGGTGACTCCTGTGGAGAATAGGTCCCCAGTGTCTACAGCTTGTCTCCCTGTGGTGACTCCTGCGGAGAATAGGTCCCCAGTGTCTACAGCTTGTCTCCCTGTGGTGACTCCTGTGGAGAATAGGTCCCCAGTGTCTACAGCTTGTCTCCGTGTGGTGACTCCTGTGGAGAATAGGTCCCCAGTGTCTACAGCCGTCCCCCTGTGGTGACTCCTGCGGAGAATAGGTCCCCAGTGTCTACAGCTTGTCTCCCTATGGTGACTCCTGTGGAGAATAGGTCCCCAATGTCTACAGCTTGTCTCCCTGTGGTGACTCCTGCAGAGAATAGGTCCCCAGTGTCTACAGCTTGTCTCCCTGTGGTGACTCCTGCAGAGAATAGGTCCCCAGTGTCTACAGCTTGTCTCCCTGTGGTGACTCCTGTGGAGAATAGGTCCCCAGTGTCTACAGCTTGTCTCCCTATGGTGACTCCTGTGGAGAATAGGTCCCCAGTGTCTACAGCTTGTCTCCCTGTGGTGACTCCTGCAGAGAATAGGTCCCCAGTGTCTACAGCTTGTCTCCCTGTGGTGACTCCTGCAGAGAATAGGTCCCCAGTGTCTACAGCTTGTCTCCCTGTGGTGACTCCTGTGGAGAATAGGTCCCCAGTGTCTACAGCTTGTCTCCCTGTGGTGACTCCTGTGGAGAATAGGTCCCCAGTGTCTACAGCTTGTCTCCCTATGGTGACTCCTGTGGAGAATAGGTCCCCAGTGTCTACAGCTTGTCTCCCTGTGGTGACTCCTGCAGAGAATAGGTCCCCAGTGTCTACAGCTTGTCTCCCTGTGGTGACTCCTGCAGAGAATAGGTCCCCAGTGTCTACAGCTTGTCTCCCTGTGGTGACTCCTGCAGAGAATAGGTCCCCAGTGTCTACAGCTTGTCTCCCTGTGGTGACTCCTGTGGAGAATAGGTCCCCAGTGTCTACAGCTTGTCTCCCTGTGGTGACTACTGTGGAGAATAGGTCCCCAGTGTCTACAGCTTGTCTCCCTATGGTGACTCCTGTGGAGAATAGGTCCCCAGTGTCTACAGCTTGTCTCCCTGTGGTGACTCCTGTGGAGAATAGGTCCCCAGTGTCTACAGCTTGTCTCCCTGTGGTGACTCCTGCGGAGAATAGGTCCCCAGTGTCTACAGCTTGTCTCCCTGTGGTGACTCCTGTGTAGAATAGGTCCCCAGTGTCTACAGCTTGTCTTCCTGTGGTGACTCCTGCGGAGAATAGGTCCCCAGTGTCTACAGCTTGTCTCCCTGTGGTGACTCCTGTGGAGAATAGGTCCCCAGTGTCTACAGCTTGTCTCCCTGTGGTGACTCCTGTGGAGAATAGGTCCCCAATGTCTACAGCTTGTCTCCCTGTGGTGACTCCTGCGGAGAATAGGTCCCCAGTGTCTACAGCTTGTCTCCCTGTGGTGACTCCTGCAGAGAATAGGTCCCCAGTGTCTACAGCTTGTCTCCCTGTGGTGACTCCTGTGGAGAATAGGTCCCCAATGTCTACAGCTTGTCTTCCTGTGGTGACTCCTGCGGAGAATAGGTCCCCAGTGTCTACAGCTTGTCTTCCTGTGGTGACTCCTGCGGAGAATAGGTCCCCAGTGTCTACAGCTTGTCTTCCTGTGGTGACTCCTGCGGAGAATAGGTCCCCAGTGTCTACAGCTTGTCTCCCTGTGGTGACTCCTGTGGAGAATAGGTCCCCAGTGTCTACAGCTTGTCTCCCTGTGGTGACTACTGTGGAGAAAAGGTCCCCAGTGTCTACAGCTTGTCTCCCTATGGTGACTCCTGTGGAGAATAGGTCCCCAGTGTCTACAGCTTGTCTCCCTGTGGTGACTCCTGTGGAGAATAGGTCCCCAGTGTCTACAGCTTGTCTCCCTGTGGTGACTCCTGTGTAGAATAGGTCCCCAGTGTCTGGTGCTTGTGGTGATTCTGGGGAAAATAGGTCCCCAGTCTCTGCAGCTTGTCTAACTGTGGTGATTCTGGGGAGGAATAGTTGTCCTTATAGACAAATAAAAAGAATTGACTGGTCAAGCTTTCAGACTTTGGCATTGATTGTTGGTTCTGCTTTATTTTTCTGTTTTTCAGTTTTGATTATTGACGGGTAACTTTGATGTAGAGGAATTGTGGGTCTAGTCTACAAAAGAGGCAATCCAGTTTAGATACATTGCTAGTTGAAGTTTTCACTGGCTCACATTCCTGAGTTTAATATTTATTTATATTAGTGCATGTTATTTATTTGGTCATGTGTCGCAAAGACCAGTGTGTTAAAGTACTAATCGGCATGCAGGATGTACATCAATCGGATGTGACTGTTTCAGGAATCAGAGAAGGGAGTTGTGTTCTTACAGTATCCTCCTGTGCTACACCTACACCTAATGAGATTCATGTATGACCCCATCACAGATGCCAACATCAAAATCAATGACAGGTGAGTTTTCCCCTGTCTGTACTATGTATGCATTTCTTTCCATGCATCACAACTGTACATGACCTGATGGTAATACACCAATGAGTTCAAATATCAACAGTTGACATTGATCATGTGGATTATAAGTAGTTTCTATCAATTTCATAAAATAAAATTAAAACTATTGCAGCTATTTCAGTAGTTAAAGCACCCCAAGCCTGTGGAGCAGGATACTTTACTAGATGCATGTCGGGGTTGACTAGGATGGGTATCAGGTTGTGGGGCTCAGTGACCTGACTGATTGCTTCTGATGGTACCCTGGTCAAGTGGATAGTTGCCAATGCTTTTGATCACTAAATTATTTACAAACTGGGAGGAGGGGGGGATAGCCTAGTGGTAAAAGCGTTCTCTCGTCACGCCGAAGACCCGGGTTCGATTCCCGACATGGGTACAATGTGTGATGCCCATTTCTGGTGTCACCCGCTGTGATATTGCTGAAATATTGCTAAAAGCGACGTTAAACCATACTCACTCACTCATTACAAACTGCAGTGACATCACTGAAATATTGCCGACTGAGGCATTAAATGGTTACTGAAATGCCCCAAATGGCCACACCAAGTTGACAACCACTAGCTTGCAGCTCACCATGACCAAGACTTGACCTCTTGAGCTGTATGTAATTCAAGTCATAGATTCAAGAAAGGTTCCATACGGAGTTATTCGACATGTCAACTGGGTTGTATTTGGGAATGTGTTGATGTTTCAGGTTTGAGTTCCCGGAACGGTTGAACCTGGATGAGTACCTACAGAAGAAGGAGAAGACTCCGGCCAACTACATCTTACATGCAGTACTTGTACATAGCGGGGATAACCATGGGGGGCATTATGTTGTATATATCAATTCAAAGGGAGACGGCAAAGTGAGTATCGTAAGCATACTTTTGACTTTCTCCTTCGCAGGGTTGAGCCTGAATGCAGTGTAAAGATTTCCAGGATTACGATAAACAGGGATGCAATATTGTGGGATTTTTAAAGAACGAATGGAGATAATGATGTCGTTTTAAAAGAAACATGGTGTATTTACATTTGAAATGGCTGTTCTGGGTTTCAGTGCTGTGTTTGGGCTGAATTCTGCATGCACAAGATCATTAATGAATTCCATCAAGGCATATTAACAAATATCAACAGACTAATGATCACAATAAAATAATGTTTACACAAATAGTTAAATATTTTCATGAAAGTATTGGTCACAGTATATCATCTGGATATTTTGTAAAGTTTGATGTAAATTTCTGGCACTTCTTTATCCTGCTTGTTTCAGTGGTGCAAGTTTGATGATGACGTAGTATCTCGGTGTACAAAGCAAGAAGCCATAGATCACAACTTCGGTGGTCTGGACGATGACATGACTGTCAAACACTGTACAAATGCATATATGTTGGTGTATATACGAGAAAGTTGTATGAGTAAGTGCTGCTTGTTTGTATCTCAACTCACACTGTAACACTTCTTGGCATTATTCTTTTACTGCTTCATGGTTTTTCATAGAGGATGCAAACAAATTATTTGTTCTTTTTCTTCGTGAATACGTTATGGTTGTAAAATAAGTATTCATCTTCTCATTGTCTGAAAACAGTTTCAACGTTTTCCCATGGGATAGTATTTGATGATATTTTGTTCTCTGCAGGTGAGATATTACAGCCAGTTATTGAAGTAGACATCCCAGAAACCCTCAAGAACAGATTAGCAGAGGAAAGGTATGGAGGTCAAATATTCACCTGCGATAGTTCTTAAAGATCTCCTTGCTATTGTTTAACCATTTGATAGATTGTGTCACTGGCTGAATAGTGTGTGTGACAGTCGAACACCCCCCAACTGAAACTAGCAATAAGTGTTTACCAAGTAGGGCTTGCTTATCATTAAAATTATGTGTGATATGCTCAGCTTCTTAAATATCACAACTTCAAGAAATTTGTGTACCTCAAAAAGTAATTTCCACAAGTTAATAAAGTATTGGACGTTTTTATTGACACAACCACCCATAATGGCCATTGTTGACTCAGGCACTTCACATTGACCGACATGCTGAAAGATATTATTTGCTGTGAATTAAGTATTGTCAACAAAGTATTGCGATACGTATCATATTGGGAGATAGTCGTTTCGCGACATCCCTACTTTATATATTTATTCATGCAGAAAATGCTGCTGAAGGTTCAAAAGTGTTCACTCAACACTCAATCTCATTAAAATCAGATCTTAGTTCTCGCTGCTGCTAAACAAAGATCTGAGGACATCCCATTATTATTCACTTCAGACTGACCTTGTGCAAACTTTGACCAACCAATGAAATGACTGACAAGAAGCCGACATTAGCCAATCAGAAGTCGTCTTACTCGTGCTTACGGCACTAATTTCAAATTGGCGACTACGTTTCGAAACATATTTTGACAAATTCTTGATAAAAAAATTCAAACCTGAACAAAAGAACATTCTGGAATGGCTAATAGATGGTCTAGATTGTATGGATTCAGTCGTTAAGCCCATAACTATCGTAAATCAACCCCATGTTAAAGTTTTAGAGGTTGCATGATTAGAAATCACATTCCGACTGTCACTTACATGATCTGGTAAGTGGCGCTATGATTGGTGGGATGAAAGGTCGTTCTGATGTGACCCCTAATAGGATGTCCTCAGATCTTTGTTTAGCGGTAGCGAGAACTAAGATCTGATTTTAATGAGATTGCTCAACACTACAAGTGCTATGTTTCTGAACTTACTAGTGAAAGGTTAGTCCCCATGTGTATGTGTTGTTATATCATGTATGCTGAGACACTTTAAAACTGCAAAACAGAAGTCTTTAGATTTTTTAGGGGAGGATTCATAGTTTGAAATTTGGATGAAAATGTCATGTTGAGGTAGACACTTTATCTTTACCAAAAGTTAGGTTTCAAATTCCATTACTGTTCATGGGACTATACCAATGGCGCAAAGACATCTTTTTGTGTGCAACTCGGAGCATGCATGGTGAAAACAACTGAACAATGTGCATGTACATCCAGTATCTGGATGCATAGAAAGCCAGGACACCTGGCCAGCAGCAGCTCAATAGGACCGTCAAGTTTGCTGTGCGCACCAAAGGCTACGAGCAGCACGACTGAGGTGTTGACACAATACAATGAGAACATCATGACACAGTGTCAGCTAGCTGCCATGCGTCTTATAAAACAGCAATAATTTCAACCAGCTGGTTTGTGGAGGATTGTTTTCTCTGACGAGTCCCGTTTTTGTGTCATTCTCTGATGGAAGAGCTCGAGTATACAGGAGAACCCGTAATGAACAGTATACTCTTGCATGCGCGATGGAGAGGAATCATGGTTTGGGCAATAATCAATGCCAACTTCAGGATCGATCTCCTCATTGTTCATGGAGCTATGACGGCCCAACGATCCATCAAGAAATCTTTGTCGTCAACAGCTGTTGTTCCAGAATGACTTTTTCCAGCTAGCAGGGATTGATATTATGAACTTTGCCAGCAGAGTGAGGAACATTTCCACAGTGGTTGTGAGACGTCTGTGGATATATTTTCTTTTTCTATGTGCATCTACACAGGCCAGTGGTGGTTGCAAGACACTGTTTCTTTTGGGGTGGGTCATTTTTGTGGTCTCAAATTGTCATCCAATCTCATTGTGACTGTCATTCGTGAAATGTTCTTGTCTGATGATCAGTCATTCTTTTCACATTTAACTTTTTCTTCTTCTTTGTTATTCCAGTGCAAAATCAGATTTGAATTTTCAATGTGTCTCAGTATATGTGAATATATATTTGTTGATAGTCTTGTGTATGTGTTTGTTATATAGTCTTGAGTGTGTGTATATGGTTAGAGGCGGCATGTTGCAGGAGGTTAGATGCTCAGAAGAGAAAGGAGCGGACCGAGGCCCACCTGTACATGAACGTCCAAGTGTTGTTGGAAGACAGCTTCTGTGGACATCAAGGAAATGATCTCTTTGACATTGAGAAAGTCAATGTTCGGTGAGTGAGATGTTACTATGTAGAGAAATCAGTTAATTATGGTGGTAACTTCACTCTCCGGCTTTGCTTAAAGTCATGAAATCAACAGCATTTTTTTCCATTTTGATGTCATATAGTGATGTAATCATTGAACATATTTTTCCGTAGGAACTTCAAGGTGAAGAAAAATGCAACCTTAGAAGAGTTCCTGGAAATATTAGGAGACAACCTGGTAAGTTGGGTCACATCATTTCTACCATACTGTTCGTGACACAAGGTCACTCACTGTGGCTGCTTGATCGGTGTAAGTAATTATACCGTTTTCTGTGCTGATGTTTCGGTAACACTGGGACTGCAGCTTGTGCAGAAGACTTCTTGAAATAGAAGTGGTTTTTTTTAATCTTATCCTGCATTACTTCCTTAATGCTTCTACTGCTGTTTTTTTTACCTAGGAGATGGGAGCTGTGAGGGGTCTGGCTACAGAAGTTGTTGTCCCCAGTAGTAGTGTGGCTTCCTTCCTCCCTTTTGCTTGTCTAAATCTTTGAATTTATATGTCACGTTGCTCACAGTGACAGGGCAATTAATCAGCTAAAGGTCATCACCCCTGTTGCACCGATTGTATGCTCCCCTGTACCTTGGCGTCGCGGTGTGAGTTTTGCCACGATCTCTTCCCCAGTGACTTCACTGTATATATCAGGGTTTTGTAAAACGACACACCCAATGTGCCCGCGGGCATTCCAAGATGGCCGACCACAGGCACACTTCTCCGTCTTCGGAGATAGCCGATCATGTCGACGCTGAGGTGCTTTTTTTTTCCAACTTTGCTGCAATTATCACTTATAGAGTGCCTCGCACAACCACCATCATCTATTGCATGCACGCCTGCGTGTTTGCAGCTATGATCACCTCTTAAAGTCTTTGTCATTGGTGCTGGGTCTGCTGGCACGCCCAGTACTTCCGCCTTTCATGCCTCCCGGTTTCGGCTCGTTCCCTGCACCGTATTTGAATCTCTGAGATGTGGCTCTTGAAGATGTACAAGGTGTTCAAGTTCTGGTCCACTGGTGGTAGCGCAACAAATCACCAACCCCAGTCGATCTTGATTCTTACACCTCGGAACAGACCCCACAACCTCTTTGGTAGTAATTACCCCAGACTTGGGGGTTTCAGTTTCCCGCTTATTCCAGCTGTAGGAATCTGAATTGAGAACTTGGCCGACGCCCCTTCTAATTTTCCTGTTTTTCCATGACTGGATGTCACAACCCCTACTCTTTATCATCGTGTGCCTCTGTGGTTTCCGCTTTTTCTGCTCAGGATGCTATCTAGTTACCCAGGCTGGTGGAGAGTTTATTCTAAATTCCATCTGAAAAGGTATGCCCCCCCCCCCTCCTCTGTTCCGTCTGATAAAGATGCATTAAGGTAGTAATGCAGCTGTAGAAGCATTAAGGAAGTAATGAAGGCTAAGTATCCAAATGTAAAACATATTAAGATTTTACTAAAACTTGTTTGTATTATTTTGTTTTCAGAAATATCCTGTGAAACAGCTACGGCCTTGGCCATTCCATTCACGCCAGAATCAGACATTCAGACCAACCATTCTAGACATTGACACAGAAATCCACAAATCAGTATGTATGAAATATTTGAAAAATCGCATGTTCCAATTCTCAGATTTTAGACTCCATTACCTTACCTCTTAACAATCTGTGTGTGGAATCTTATCTCTTATATATCACTGTGAAAGAAGAGCACCTTTTAGTTAACTTAAACTATTAACTATTTGTAAAATACTGATTTTGGCATACTGTCTGCTTGTGTTTCAGATTCATGATATTGCGGATAATGAGAATCCGTGGTATGTGTTTGTTGAGACACTTAGCCCAGAGAGTGGCCTCAAGGAGTTGCCTCCCTTTGATAAGGACAGTAAGTACTCAAGTCAAATTATCATCAATATGAAAGCTGACCCTACAAATACCAGATATGACTGTCTCATGGGGATTCAACAGTACCCTATGATTGTCATAACTCAATATCATGGGAATGTAGTGGCTGTGATGACTGCAGATTTGATTGTGCTTTTATATTCCAGTGAGCTAACATTCTTATTCTTGCTTGAGTTTGATTGCACTCAGCAATAGTCCAGTTATATGATGGCGGTCTGTAAATAATCGATTCTGGACCAGACAATCCAGTGATTGACATCATGAGCATCGATCCACGCAATTGGGATGATTACGATGACATGCATCAACCAAGTCAGAGAGCCTGACCACCCAATCCCGTTAGTCACCTCTTACGACAAGCATAGTCACTGTTTACGGCAAGCATGGGTTGCTGAAGACCTATACTAACCTGGATCTTCGCGGGTCTCCTTGCTTGAGAGTGAATGTTGTCTTGTACGGTAGTCATCACTGTTACAATTACATCAGAGCGTTGTGTTATGAATCCCGGCCAGGTAAACCAGTGATTGAGGAGAAACAGTCAGCCAGATCACACTTTGTAACCAACAGATCCTGTAAGCCTGACTCTAAAGACAAGAATGGTTCACTGAGAATTTGTCCTGAACTGGAATCCCCTCAGAGTACACATAAGAAATTTATTTGACATGTTCAATAAGTTCAAATTGATAAGATTTAGGTCATCTAAAAAAATGCTGAATTGACATTCTTGTTTCAGGTGATGTGTTGCTGTTTCTGAAGCTGTATGACCCCAGAACCAAATCCATATCTTACTGTGGTCATATCTACGTGCCAATATCAGCCAAAGGAGGTATGTCGTGTATAAGGTTGGGGGTAAAACACAGATAATGATAATAATGCAATAATACATGAAGAGTTTGGGGGATTTCAATGAGAAGAGAATTCTAATGCCTGCTTTATTATTCATCTACAGTTGAGTTAGTGCCAGAATTAAACCGAAAGGCAGGGTTTCTACCAACAACAGCACTGATCATCTTTGAGGTGAGTACTTGTTACAAATGCCTTAGTTGTTAGGGTTGTTGTTTAGGCAACATCTACCCCAGAGAATTTCCGCACAATGTCACTAACAGCATTACCTTACTCATAAACAGTATGATTACCATCCATCCAAGCGAGTGACTTGCTTGATAAAGGCACTAGCATCTGTGCTGAAAGTGACTTGCTTGATAAAGGCACTAGCATCTGTGCTGAAAGTGACTTGCTTGATAAAGGCACTAGCATCTGTGCTGAAAGTGACTTGCTTGATAAAGGCACTAGCATCTGTGCTGAAAGTGACTTGCTTGATAAAAGGTACAAGCATCTGTACCTAAGTGTCACATTGAAAAAATAAGGACGTTGAAATCTGCAAGTCAACTCATCGATACCATAGCTTCTATGATGCCATTAATGCGTCCCATTCACATGCATTAGTGGTCATGCTATCAACCATCGGTTGTTCACAAGCTTCAGTGATATAGCTGGAATACAGCTGACTGCAGTGTGTGACAACAGTCTCTACGTCCTTCCACTGAGATGAATACATACATACAAGACGGTTCAGATAACCCCATTCATCTTTAACACTAATTTGTTAAAGAAATTGAACTATTCTTCATAGATCTATAAGGGTGTACTCAAGACTTGCTAAGGACCACATCTTGACTGAAGATGACAGTTTTGGTCCTCGGCAAATGTTGAGTAGTACACATTACACTATATGCTAGATGCCAGTCCTAGTTATCTCCCCTGACCATGTGCTTCATCCTTGCAGGAAGTTAAGCCAAACCTCCTTGAGCGGCTTGAAAACTTGAACCAGCCAATTGATAAACTCCTTGAAGAGTTGATGGATGGTGACATTCTTGTCTTTCAACGTGATGAGCCTGACCTCGACCACTATGAACTGCCCACTGTTAAGGAGTACTTCAGGTAAGGGTTCAAGTCCTGTCTTGAATATAATTGTAGACAACAGAAACAAAGGGGAATTAATATGGGAAAGATAATTTGTAAATGATAAAGAGTCTGTCACCTCTTACAACAAGAATGGGTTGCTGAAGACCAATTGATCTTCACAGGGAACTAGATACATGTATTGCTGTTAAATTAGAATGAAACGACTGATATTGATGTATTTGCAGAGATCTGTATTACCGGGTGGAAGTCGTTTTCTGTGATAAATCAATCCCCAATGACCCTGGCTTCTCCCTGGAATTGTCTCTGAGGATGAACTATGAGCAGATGGCCCACACAGTTTCACAGCACCTCGGGACAGATCCTTACTTGTTGCAGTTCTTCAAGAGCCAAGGGTAGGTTCAGCACATTTTATCATTCCTTGATGATGTAAACTTCAGACTTGGAGTGTGATATACAATCGATATTGTGTTTCTTAGAAATTAATAAGTTGCCATGTCCTGTGTATTTTGCAGGTATCGAGATGGTCCAGGAAACCCAGTGCGCTGTACATATGAGGGATCCTTGAAGGACCTGCTTATTTATGCCAAACCCAGGCAGCCCAAGAAACTCTACTATCAGCAGGTATTGAATTCCCTATATCTTTTCAACTGCCATATATTTCCAGGTATTGTCTGACACTGGATGTGGGCCAACCCCCTAACTCGGCCCTTGAAATCCCTACCTAAATGACATGCCTTAGGAAATGGCCAACCTCACAATATAAACGACAAACAATTGCCTTATTAACTATTAGATGTGGGGGCACGTGACCCAGTGCACAGCACACATGTCGCAAGTTAAGCAACGTCGGTTGCAGAGAATAGTTGGATGGGAGATAGCTTTGGCAGCTTGACTCCTGAGAGTATCTAGGGTTTCTGTCCTGCCCCACACTGAAGCACATGTAAACACATGTGGTGTCCCTTAGGCAAGTGACTTTGAAATTACCCAGCAGTGAATGGGTACCCGGTAGGATGAGATGGCAATGTGGCTGTTAACCCTCGGCTTGTGTTGTTGGATACTTCCCAGGGTGCCTATATTGAATAAATCAAGTGCACACTGATCCACTGACTGGGGTAGTAATGCTAGCGCTTTGGGCATGCACCTTATGTAAGGGGTTTAGCACAATATAAGTATACACATTGATTTTGTTGTTGTTGTCATCATCATCATCATCATCTTCACAATATGAAGCTATATTATGACGTCATGTGGCTAAATGTGTTCTGTTATGTTCTGCTACAGCTGAGTATCAAGATCAATGAACTGGAGAACAAACGCCCCTTCAAATGTATCTGGGTCAGCAGTGATCTCAAGGAGGAGGTGAGTACACAGACAAACAGGCAGATCAAGAGATGGATCAAAGTATTTTATATATGTGTAGCAAGTTTCTTGTTTTGTTAAAATTTCCGAGAGATTTGATCCAGACTGAAATGGGCTTGGGTTTAAGTTAGTTCGTTCCTACTCGTGTGAAAGTGGTGAGCAGCTGGGTATGGTTTCATGTATGTCTGTTTACTACAGAGGGAGCTAGTTCTGTATCCCAACAAGAGTGGCAAGGTCAGTAACCTGCTGGAGGAGGCTCGGAAACAGGTGGAAATATCTGACCAGTCATCGGGTAGACTGCGGTGAGTACGTCCTATAAGCTGACTTCAGTACACTAAAAAGTGGACATCACTCTATGCACTCTGAAACAATGCTTGAATTTGCTTGAAATGAGTTGGAAAGCTTAGATGTTTAACCAGGTCACGTAAATGACATTTTTATTGGCTTTTACAAACTGTAATTATTTATTGACAATTGAATATGCTACTGCATCATAAAATGTTCTTTGCTTTCTCTTACATTTGAATCACAATAAGACACCAATATTAGTAATATAATGAAAAGAAACTATTGTTCGATATTCACAGGATCTGATGTTCATTTTCAAAGCAGACTGTCGCCCGTCCATCAAGAATACCACAATTTCTGTATTTCAATCTTCAGCCTCCTTGAGATCATCAGCTACAAGATCTTCGCTGTACAGAAGGAGGACATTTCCCTGGACTGCCTCAATGCTACAGGGACCAAGACGTACCGGGTGGAGGAGGTTCCCAAGGAGGAGGCTGTCATCTCGGAGGACGAGCTGCTCCTTCCTGTTGCTCACTTCCACAAGGTGAAGCTCAACGCCTTATTGTGTTAAAGATCACTTTGGGGGCCAGAGTCAGCCACGCTGCAGATTGCTGTGCAGAGTTGTTTCCTCTTGGTTAATTACAGGATACACTGTTTCCAAAATGTGCTGAAAGAATGATCCTTGGTCTGTCAGCACTAAAGTGAAAGTGGAAAAGGTCTGAACCTTCCATATAAGGTTAAAATACTGTGATGTGTCTGAGATGCTGATCAAGGCAGAGTTAACACAGTTGACTTGTCCCAGTTCACACAATCCCATACCTATGATCATGGGTTATATTTCTTGGTTTGTCGGCACCATCCTTGTGATCGGGGTTTCCCCGAAGCGGTAAACCAAGACCTGCATCAGGCTTTCCTCCCCCAGTTAACTGGAATACTGTGACATAACTAAAATGCTGAAAAGCAGCACTACACCCATCTCATATCACTAAAATATATTGAGCCATGATGAAATTACCTGAATTCTAATCCTGTGCTTTTATCTGTTTACAGGAAGTATTCTCCACATTTGGTGTACCATTTTTATTGAAGATAAAGCATGTGAGTATGCATAGAAATGGTACCACAGGCCACAAAGTTGCGACTAAATTGGTCGCCATGGCGATCTAGTTTTGTATTTTGCGACTGGTATTTTCATGTCAGTCGCCAACTGGCTCCTTGTCTTTAATTAAGTTTGGCGACTAAATATCTCTTGTCATAAGATATTAAAAAAGATCGTTTTTAATATAAGTGCGTAACTTCGGTGAAAAAAATCGATATCAGAACATAATAACATCGACAAGATCACTGTTGGCCATGTGTTTTGTTTTCGCTTTCGATATGAAGCTCCATACCTGGAATGAAGAAAGCACTTTCCGTTATTAAGTAATGCACTAACGATGTTAAGAGTTTAGTACCCACGCATGCGCTGTACGACATCCGCCCAGGTGACAGCTAAGGCGGTCGTTTCGCCGTTCAAAAACACGAAGTATTTTTCTATATTTGCGCAAGTCAAAACAACAACAAATCGTTGTCAATCGGCAAATGATGAATACCGTATTTTCTTTAGTATAGTGCGCACCCCTCTCTAGCAGATTCAGTATTCATTTTTTTTTTTTGGGGGGGGGGGAAACAGGGGTGGAAATTTGCCATTTCCCGACTCTCGGGGAAAGTAGAAATACGAGGTTGGGCAACAAAATCACTTACTTTAACTTGTCCGGAGGCAAGTAATATTGGAAATTACTATCACTGTCTACATTTCTAACTACTTGTAAGGCAGGCAGCCAATCAAATTTCAACGGTTATACCAAGCTCGTGTTTGATAAATTTCAGAAGTTGGCGAAAGATTTTTGTTAAATCATGTTATTCTGAACTAAAAGGCAGGAAATCACGATATATATATATTAAAAATATGATTTTTTACTTATCCTGCATTACTCCTTAATGCATTCACTGCTTACTTACGACAACTAGAAGGACAGCGCTGCGAAGGTCCTGGGTGAAGAAATAAAGTTGTTGTTCTCAAGTCCCAATCAGTGGCCTTCCGTCGCTGTCCTGTGACCTTGATGACACCTAAGGTCATCTTCACATCACTGCTTGTCGCAGCACAGCTAGGACGTGTCCAAGCGGAGCTCTCCTTTTGGATTAATTTTAGACCTTCAGTTTGTCTACAATCTTAAAAATTGATCTGCGATGGGTGATGTATTCTTTTCATATTACTTTCACCATGTTGTGTAGTTTTATGTGAATTAATTAGGCGTGAAAAGACGCTTGTCTTTTTTCCCGCCAAAATATTGTTGTTCGCCGCCATTTTGAATTGTGTTACAATCGTTTGCCTGCCAAGGTAGTCATATTGTTTACAATTCTCAGCTACGTATGTATAACATATTCTTATGTTCTTAAATATTACTAGCTTTGGCGTAACAGTGAGTTGCGTATACTAAAATTATTGTATACTTTTTCAACTCGTTAAAAATATGGTTGCCGATAGATTAATATCAAATCTACGGCTTTCTTCCAGTCCCGCTTCATCAACAATTCTTTTATTGCGTACCTATGTTTATGCGATTAAATAGTTTTTTGTTGGTATTTTTGGTTTTACATTGAGTTGCGTATATGAACTATTGTATACTCTTGCAACTCGTAGTTTTTGCCGATAGATTATTGTTCAATTCTATGGCATTCTTCCAGTACCGCCTCATCAACAATGGCGTAATTGTGTTTAATTTAAACATATTTTATTGACATATATGGTCAACGGGATTGGGCAAAAGTTATCCAACTTAGGTGGCCCTTTCCCTACTCTATATGTACAGACATTGAATATACATATATATATGTAATTGTGTAACTTATGATTGAGCGTGGTATTAATTGTCGTGGGAAAAATCTTACAAAGATTATCATCCACGTTGTTTGGTTTGCGCGCAGATGTGCTCTCCAAACCCTAAATGAAAATATAAATACCCTTGGTTTACATTGGGTTGCGCATACAAAAATATTGTATATCCTTGCAACTCATAAATTTGCCGATAGATTAGTGTTCAAATTCTTCGGCACTCTTCCAGTATTATCTCATCAATAAGGGTTTCATTGCGTAACATACCTTTGAGCATTTTACTAATTGTCGTGGAAAAAACCTTACAAGATTATCATCCACGATTGGTTGGTTTGCGCGCGGATGTGCTCTCCAATCTCTAAATGTAAATAGCCTTGGTTTACATTGAATTGCGTATATAAAAATATTGTATACCCTTGCAATTCGTATTTTTGCCGATAGATTACTGTTCAATTCTACGGCATTCTTCCAGTACCATTTCTTCAATGGTTTAATTGCGTAACATAATTATGTTTGCTCGGTGTACATATTGTCGTGGAATAATCGCCCAAAGCTCTTTATCCACGGTCATAGGCATGCACGTAGATGTGCTCGCCAAAATTCAAAATGTAATTTTTATGTAAATCTCTAATCCAACGAGTTTACTATATAAAAGCAGATTACTCACAATCATATTTTGCAATACCGGAGGATTTTGTGAGTATCGTAACTGCTCCTATTTTTTCAGCCGCCGGACACTTCCAGATACATGTATGATAATCTGTGACGTCGGCGACAGCACCAGCGTATCGAGATGCTATGATGGGGGTAGATTAGACACAAGCCTTGATCCAGTCAATACTTTTGAGCTTTGTGTCTGATTTATCTGCGCCGAGCGCAGCACTTGACTACAACCAAAGCACTTCTATTACGCAATCGGCGCACGATCAGCTTAGCGCTGTTCCAACATATCCAGCATAGACCTGCGCCGAGCGCAGCGTCTGACTGATACCCAAGCGCCCCTATCACGCCAGTGACGCACGATCAGCTTAGCGCTGTTCCAACATATCCAGCATAGACCTGCGCCGAGCGCAGCGTCTGACTGATACCCAAGCGCTCCTATCACGCCAGTGACGCACGATCAGCTTAGCGCTGTTCCAACATTCCAGACCTGCGCTGAGCGCAGCGTCTGCGTATCAATCAAGGTCTCTACAATGACGTTAGCCCAAGGCTTACAGTGTACCGGTTACGTAACCGGCACATGATCAGCTTAGCACATGTACCCGATTGGGAAGCAGACCATCTCGTGTCAGTAACGCCTTCCCCTGATAACAGGGTAAATAAGAGGGACACCACGAGGTCATTGGAGGAAGCCTTCTCCAAAACTCACATTTGCTCCGTGATTTAAGCGACCAATATCGTCAATGTTTGCAGTGGATCAGAATCTATTAGAGGATAACCCTATCTGATTAGATCACTTCCAAACTATGGTGTTTTTCCTACAGCGTCAGTTTGACCACAGGAAAATTCATCTTGAGACCGTTCTGACGGTGATTACCGTTACACCCAAGACTTTATAGCGTTTCCAACTGAGATGCTGGTTTCAAGGGCAGTCTATTACGTCAACCTTGATCATCTACTCCCCTGTTCAACGAACAGATCGCAGACACGCACGTCAAGTTCCCAAAAAGCTTGGAAAGTCCAAGTCAGGGAATTATAAGCCTAGACGCGCGTTTCTCAGGGAAGACCAGCATTCCCTTACTGAGAAAGGGAGTGGCAGAGACAAGTCTCAAGGACGATTTCGTACTTATCGCACTATATCATGGTGTCCGTATAAGGGTAGAGTTAACCCCACCGTTGACCACAGTTTGATTGGGAAAATCCAACATAGACATACTGTTGGTAAGAAGAGCTGTAGAGTGGGTTCACAACCCAGTCTTTACTCCGGGGTTTTATCCTCACACCTACCTGGTACTCATGAAGGACCCAGACAAGATGAGAATGATCCACAATCTCTGTGTTCAACGAACGTTTGATTCTTCATCAGTCTCGACTATCCATCCCAACCGTAGACTTTTCAGGTCCAGTTCATTGGGGTTCACTACCAATGGTAGTATTTCCCATTTGACATGTCAGTGACACTTATGGCTATTTACAGGAGTAATGAAGCCAATAACTATCTACACGTGACGAACACTTGGTTCGAGTCGTAGATGGAGGGCGATCTACTGTATCATCAACACATGTCAATAACTGGGATAGACAATCAACGAGGCGAAGTCGGGAGTATTCTCCTTCCTATTGACTTCAGTTCATAGGAGACCTGTTTAAGACAGACCAGGATATCCTATCTGTACCGAGGGACAGATGGCACAAGTTTCTACTTCTTTTGTCATCTACTCTACACCAACCACACACACTTCGCCAGTGGCAAGTGTTGCTAGGGTTAATCACCTCGGCACAGGAGTTAACTAGCATGGGCCGCTTACAACAGCGACCAATTCAATTTTTTTCCTGAACCCTTACATCAGGAGTCAGGATCCACTCAAGGCCATCACTCTACCAACTAAGCTAGAGCCTCAATTTGTGGCGCTGAATGTCTGCGGAGTCTGTTTATTCGGATTTTCCCCGAATACACACCTGTTTGTGGACGTCCCTTTTCAGGGGTGGAGTCTTCACTTACAAGACCAGATAAGCTCAGGGCTATGGCCCGGCGCACAATGGAAGTGGCACATAAACAACTTGGAGTTGGAAGCTTTAATTCTGGCTATATCACATTGGCAGAATCAACTACAGTTAGCCCGACTCGCTATATCCACAGACAACAGCACTGCGGTGTGGTGCCTGTGCAATCGGGGAACAACACACTCCCACTCTCCACTTCTAAGGACATTCAGATTTCTTCCATCTAGTGGATCGGCTGTGACTAAGGTTCATAGTTCAGCACATCCCCGGATGTAGAAACATACTGGCCGATACTTTATCACGTCCAGACAGGGTGGCTCCCACTGAGTGGAAATTTCTCACAGAAGCATTCCAGTTACTGCTTCAGGAATTCAGGCAACCAAACATTGACTTGTTTATTACTTGCCTAGGCCACCAACTCATGACGTATATCTCCCCGTTGCCGGATCCGCAGACTTGGGCGGTGGACGAGTTCAGTATCACTTGGGAAGGGCAAAGAACTAAAACTCTTCTGCCACCACTTTTACTTCCAAGGTGCTACAGGGGATCAAGGAGACAAGGTATCTCGATCTCTCCTTTGGTCGCACCATGGTAACCGGCGAGAGGGTAGTTCGTCAAGCTCGGAAAAATCTAAAACGATTCACTTCCCCTCTCACAGTGGTCCAACCTACTCATCCACCCTCAACAGAAAATTGCCTGAACCCAACGTCTGCACGCATGGTTCGTCTTTAAAAGGCGTTTAAGTGCGAAGGGTTATTTCGACACGGGCAGCAAAGCTATAGCTTTAGTTCATCGTTACTCTCCCAGAGACGACGATGACAAGTGGGGATCACTTGAGACTTTTTACAGGGAAGAAAAGAATCAAGACCCTACGATTGCGTCACAATTCCTAGAGGAATACCTCCTACATTGCGTACCCAAAAACACTTGGAAGGTAGCACCATTACTACGTAATTGGCTGCAATTATCTTAGTGTTGGCCGTTTCCGGAAAATCACAGTGTGATTAAGGTCACGGAACTACAGGCCATATTATGCTCATTCAGGTTTGAGGATCAGAAGGCCAAGTTCCAGCCACCTGATTGGGACTTGAACGTGGTACTTCGAGGTTTGCGAGGGCCCCCTTCGAGCCCCTCATTGCATCCTCATTTTCAAGCTCCTTCCCAGCGCGTGACACCTTCGTTACACTCTCGGTATAGTATAGAGAGCTCCGCGAACGGGCTATCGCTGTGAGGAGCTTGGACCTCACCAAGGAAACAATGGTTTTCTCTTGGCATTAGCAATGGCGGTACGGGTGAGCGAACTACATGTGGTCGACTCAACCCGGATCCGTTTTGAGCATGGGACGCACGGAACAGGACATCTAGGGTTATGCTGGGATTTTATTGCTAAAATCTACTACCAGGCCAACCCGACCGTTCTTCACCATCCCACCGATATCGACTATTGTGGGAATCGTACATGGTGAAGTTCTCCTGGGCTCGGTGCGAGCAGTTCGAGTTTTCATTCGACGCTCCAAGACAAGGCGTGGTTCGTCCACGACAGAAGTTAGTCGCATAATCGCAAACACCATATCTATATGGTTACGCGCAGTAATCCTTCAGGCCTACGAGATCATCAAACGGAACTCGCCGAGAGCGAATTACCCTCAAGATCTCAAGGTGTCAGCCTTACCAGGGCTCAACACGGCAATTGTGGTTTTGGAACAATCACGGAAGGATATTTCTGGAGATTCGACACATATTTTCGTTAGTCATAACCTTCGCGTTGTGACTCTCGAGGATGTCAAAGACGTTCGAAGTTTGGCCCTCTGGTTGTTATCCTGCAGATTGCCAACCACTGACGCAAATAATGAACTCGCCCTATACAGAGCCAGTCAACTTCCATGTGCAGTCACTCAGTCGCCACCAGTGGAAGAATATTAGACAATCTTGTTTGTCAGCGACGGCTCTATGACGCAGTAAGTAAAGAATTAGCTGAATAGCTATTATTTTCTTTATTACTAAGCGTGTATAGGGAATTTCTCTTTAATTCCTATGTTCAATGTTTTTGATTTTTGAACAACCCTACCGTAATGGCGTTTTTGTCTGAACTTTTCCGCTTCACGGTTTATCGACCAAATGGGGTCGTATTGCAGGGTGTGAATTATTGAGGTTTCTGTATTCTGAAGGTTGACCCACCTCCAAACCGTCCGATACAGATGCATTAAGGAGTAATGCAGGATAAGTAAAAAATTTAGTAAAATCTAAATATTTTTTACATTTGTATACTTATCCTGCATTACTACGCTTAAGGCCCACCCGTCGTTAGACTTGCCTCCCCACTTTGGCTTCAGAAACCTCAAAAGTATGTTTTTCTAAGAGCTTGGGCGACAGGCAGTGATGTGAAGATGACCTTAGGTGTCATCAAGGTCACAGGACAGCGACGGAAGGCCACTGATTGGGACTTGAGAACAACAACTTTATTTCTTCACCCAGGACCTTCGCAGCGCTGTCCTTCTAGTTGTCGTAAGTAAGCAGTGAATGCATTAAGGAGTAATGCAGGATAAGTATACAAATGTAAAAAATATTTAGATTTTACTAAGAACTTCGTGAATCTATCGTGCTAGGTTACGAGCTGTGACAGATTTTTCATGCATATATTTTTGCATTAAACATCGTGTCCGAGCCGAGAATTTAAGGCGACGAAAGCTGAGATGTCATTTGACTTACATTACATGCGATCGCACGAAAAGATGGAAATAATAACTTAGATGTAAGTTTGATTACTTTTAGATATATTTTTGTTGAATTTATTTATTACTTTGTATAATATATCAAAGATTTGCTTAAAACGTCTTTATTTTGCTCTTTGACATGTTCGATGTGGACCCGTTGTTGAAATGTGTGTCCGAGAATTATATTTTCAATAACATCGCGGGAAATAGTGAATAATTTTTTTATTTATTGATAAAAAAATGATAAATTGATATGGAATACGTATTTCAGACATTGTGAAATGTGATAGATTTAATAAATGAATGATATTATAGGTAGGTCCATACAAATATATACTATTTTGACGTGACTACGGCTTGGCCGGAAAACCGGCCTACGGTGTTGAAAGGGATAAACACATAGATAAAAAATCACCAGACATGTTGATTTACCGTTTAAATTGTATTTTTTTGTTCTGCTAGGCATTGTTTTATATCCAGGGATTAAGATTACCATGTGTATCTTCTCGTAAACTAAGCCGGACACAGCAATCAGCTGTACACACAATTTCTTGGAATTTACCGGTGATTCAGTCAAGTCACACCCAATGATATAACTTTACAGGGTTTTAATGCAAGGATCGGCAAAAAATGTATCTGAAACTTCTTCTTTTTATCAGGAATAATATATTCCAATATCTTGTTAATTTAGATGCAGCTTTTACCAAACATATTTGAAATAATAATAACCCTAAGCGTAAGCGAAGCAGCTGATTGCTATATATTACCGGGTATTACATGGTTTTACATGGAACACACAGTCTGACCAGTCACCGTCAAGGCTCCCGTGCACGTGATCGCGTGAATTACGTGTTGACATAGAATCGTCCAACAAAAACAAATATGACCTTTAACGAGTCAAAGTATGGCATTTATGACAAATGTATCCATTCTCTGTCAACGAAAGTTCGTTTCAAGGCATCAATAGCGGTAATCTGACCGTGGTTTCTCTTAATAACCGTTTGTTAGATCTTCCGATCGCTTCACACACGATTTCGCCGAAATAAATTAAAACAATATTAAAAGTAATTTTGAATAAAATTAATGAAATAAGTTACTAACATAAGTCCAGATATACAAAGAACACTTTTTATAGTCAGACAGTGTAATTACATGATTTGTTTGCGTACTTCAGTATGGATTTGTTGACATGGTATTTCCGGTGTTACGTTCTCACGGTAATGTCTTTCCATGGGGGAAAAACATCAAAACTCATTATTTCGTGTATAATGCGCACCCCCTTCTACACAGCTGTGTTTTTTTGGAAATAAATGCGCAGTATACTCAAGATAATACGGAATGCTTTGAATGGCGAAGCTGACACGGAAGTTTCGTCGTCTATCGACACGTTCGATGAACCAAAACCTGCAACTGGCACCGGTAAACTGTCAGATGATGTTACTGACACAATGTTCTAAAGCTTGTTTGTCTGAAAAACTCAAAAGCTTCAACAACACGTCAACAGTTGTTGTTCATGATTTAAAACTGATTATTCAAACTAATGGATTTTTTTTTTTTTGTTATGCAGTTAAATTACAAGTCATTACTTTTGGCTCCTTACATTTTGTCTTGGCTCCTTGAAATTCTATTTGGCTCCTTGAAAAAATAATTTAGGAGCCAAGTGGCTCCTTTGAATTTTTTTTAACTTTGTGGCCTGTACCACTAATTGTCTGCTCTGAAAGTATACTAGGCAATATGTATGGGGTTTTCAGCTTGCCAGCTTGCCTGCCTTGCTTTATGCTTGCCATTCATCATGCATCTCTTTGTGTACCATGCAAGTTACTTTCCTTCTGCAAGGACATCTAGATGATATGATACCTCCTGCAGCACTTTTGTAAATGGTTTGATGCAAATCTAATAATGAAATAATAGCAGTAGGAATTTCCCCATCAGTATAACTGAACTTTTAACTGAATGGATTTGTTTAGATAGGACAAATGTTTGAAATAAATAAACCTTTGCTTTGACAGAGTCGATACGAGGATTTCACTGTTAACATTTGATGAATTGCAATAATGTGGTTGCTGTTTTTTGCATGAAGAGCCAATCATGGACAACAAGAACTTGACATTTAAGAAATTTTGTTGTGATACATACATGTATGAAACCCTGTTAAGACCCGGGCTACAATAAGTCCCCATCACTCATCATTGCTTGTTGAACAGTAAGAGAAGACCAAATTGGATTCGGTGATCAGGCACCTGGTTCTTCGTATGTCCTCAATAACGACATGAAATGTTGCTCATAATATCGACCTCTGGTTTGTCTGGCTAAAACTTGATTGCTAACAGGCTGCCGTTATAGGACTTGAATATTGCTGATTGCAGTATATTTATGTGACTATTGCATCTAATTAGTATTAACAGCAAGGCACTTTGTGCTGATAACTTTCAGAAAGTACAGTTATTCATGATAATTAATTCTTCTATCCAGAATGAAGCTTTCTCCTCAGTGAAAGAAAGGATACGGAAGAAACTTGACATCTCGGAGAAAGAATTTGAGAAGGTAAATACTATTATGTGGACAAAATGTATACTTAAGGAAGAGAATTTATGGATGTCAACTTCTTTATTATGAGGAACACAAGGTTTCGGAGTATATGCTTACTCCTTCATCAGGTAGGAGTAAGCATATACTCCGAAAGTTTATGTTTCTCATAATAAAGAAGTTGACATCCATAAATTCTCTTCCTCATGTGTATCACTTCTAAATGCCTTTAAAAGACTTAAGATTTATACTTTATTGCATCATGCACACACATGCAAAGATTTACTGAGTCTACTTCAAGTTCATACATTTTAAGACTGAATATATGAATATGGCTTTGTGCCTTGTCAACAAACAATATGTTATATGTTATGGGGATATAGAAACGGACTTTGTCTGTCCTTCCGTCCGCCTTTCAATGTTGGACACAATTTCTACGAAACTATTTTAGTTAGAGAAATGAAATATGTTCTTAATATGATGGGGGCACGGGTGGCCTAGTCACCTAAGGAGCCCCGATTCGCTGTGCAGTGTTGCGCCCCTTGGGCACACCAGAAACCTATGATTGTGGGTTCGAATCCTGATTGACCCCGATTATGTTTCTAGGTTTGTCAGCACCATACCCGTGCTCGTTAAACCCAACTCACTCACTCATTCACTCACTCTTAATATGATTTTGTATGGAGTTGTGGTCCTTTCTCCATGCTTTTCCACTTACTGCATGAAATATGGACAAGAAACTACTAAAGTTACATGGATAAAAGTTTGCTTGCTTACCTAAGAGATACTTGTCAAGACTGAGTTCGAAAATTGGTGCCGTAAATTATTCTTTTTACAGTTACAGCACTTGATCAATGTTATTTTGCTTAGTGCATAGTGTCTGCCATGGGGACAAGTTTTCTCAGAAACTGCTAAAGTTACATGAATGAAACTTTGCAGGCTAATCTAAATGATACTCCTCAAGATTTGGCGCCATTAATAATTTTTCCAGAGAAGGGGCCCTTTGTGTGTGTTATTTTCACACCTAAAGCAACCCTAGTGCCTTTCTCTTCTTAAGTCTTTATTGGACTGTTATTTTTTCTAGGTAACATTAACTTGCATATCACTATATTCACTACTGTATGAATGAACAAAAAAAAAGCAGTGTTTTCTTGATTCATTTTAATCTATCTTATTCTATATTCTGAATGAATGGATGTATGTAAATGACACTGGTATGTGATGTCCTTGCAGTACAAGTTTGCAGTAGTTGTGATGGGCCGACAGGAGTACATCTCAGAAGACGAGGAGAAAGTGAACTTGTCACAGTTCATACCGCACTCTCTCCCAGGTAAGGAGAAGTCTGTGTACAACAGCGTGAATAGAAATAGGGCTGGGTCATCGACAATAAGGCTGAAACAATTGAATGATGCACAGCTATGCCAAACTTAATGGCCAAATAAGCAATGATAAGCTTCATTCTGTTGTAAGTACTGTTTCACAATTGTTATAAACAACTTGACACCAAAAGTGATTTTCCTGTTATGTCCCAATTTTAGCCGAGGTAGAGCATAAGGGTTATTTGTTGTCTCTTTTGAAGCCAATTACATTAAGTAATACGTTACCACTGTTATACCGAGGCTGTTGTCTCCCACAACTGCTGCTATAGCGAAATCTACCACAGAGATCTCAATTACCTTATGCAGCACGTGCGTAGCCACCTAGCTGCCATGTGACACCCTTCACTCTTGTCTCCTTCGTCTGCTTAGCAAGACGTGTTTTCTCCTGCTGAAGCGTTCCTTGAAGATTTGGTGATATTTATTGTAGTTTATTCTCTAATAAACTGTGCTTTTATGGGGCGTTGCGGTAGCTACACTTGGTTATAATTTTCCCGCCCTTTTTTCTATATACTTGCGGGGTTCGCGTATGCACGTTGTGTTTTACGTTTCCCCTGTTCTTGTATGTTTTGGGGGTTAACATCACTTATTTCTTTAATAAAAGTTATATGTGTATGTTATATGTTCACATTGCTCGTTTATTTTCTTGTGAAAATGTTCGTTTGTGAATCATTGTGGTGCGTGCGTTGTAACCATGTTTTGTTCTTTGTTTATAGCAAACAATCAATGTCTGACATGGATATGTCCCCAGTCTCCATCCCCTCTACCCCTGCTCCTCGGAGTTGTGGGGTGTGCAGAAAGTTTTTGTCGTCCCGGGATCCCCACGATCGTTGCCCGCGGTGCAGGGTTCCTTGCGGGGACACCCGGTGCATCCTGTGCGAAGGTCTGGGGCCTGCGGAGTTTGAGCGGTACCGGCTGTACGTACAGTCCGTCTCCACCCCTGTGGTGGCCGGTTCGTCCGGACAGGGTCCCCGTGCGGGTACCACCTCCTCGGCTGCGGCGGATCCCCTTGCGGCCCTCGGGCTGTCTGGGGATTCCGTCGCCGCATTGTTGTCGAAACTTGTGGACTCCAAGCTGGCGGCCTTATCGCAAGATAGGCCGCTGGCTGTTCCGTCCCCGGCCTCTTCGGTGGCCGCGGGGTCGGACGCGGGGTCCACCGGTAAAGCGGCGGATCTCTTGGCGGCCCGTGTGCTGTCCGGGGATTCCGTCGCTGCATTACTTGCATAACTTGTGGACTCCAAGCTGGCGGCCTTATCTCAGGATAGGCCGCTGGCTGTTCCGTCCCCGGCCACTTCGGTGGCCGCGGGGTCGGACGCGAGGTCCACCGGTACGGCGGCGGCTCCCGTGGTCACCGGTCCTTCCCCCGAACCGTTGCTCCCGCTATCGGTTTAGGACCGCGTGGCCATGGTTTATGACCTCTTTGAGGACATGCCCACGACTGTGGGTTCCTCCGAGGTATACGATGAGTCTTCCGACACGGCTTTCCCCGCATCAACCTTGCTGCGCGGTTTCAAGCCTTCCTTGGAGAACGCCTTCGCGGCGGCCTCCGGTCGGGGTCTCCCGTTGCCTCCGACGTCGTGGAGAAAGGGTTTATTCCCGGTACATGCCCTTGCCTTTCCCGAGGCTGGTCCTACCGCGGAGGCCCATGTTGAGCGGTTGGGTGTCCGTGCCCCACCGGCTGCTACGGTAACGCAAGCTACCTTGCACCAGCTGGACGCCCTCGCTCGGCACTCCATGTCTCACGGAGACACTTACTTGGCTGCAGCGGCCCGTCTGGTCGAAGGTTCTCCCACGGACCGTGACCAGCGCATTTACAACTGCCTGCTCAGTTTAAATGCTTCCCTGGAGTACGTTGCCGAGGACTTTCGGCACACACTTGCTCTTGTTGGGTCCCTGCATAGGCGCCTGGGTGCCGCTCCTAACCGGAGCGCGCCCCAGGCTGCTGCGGCCTGTAGGTCTAAGGGGTCGGGTTCTTCTTCCTCTGGGAAGTAGCCCCGCCCTGAGGGCTCCGGTATGGGCAATCAGCTGCCCTTTCGCGGGAAGACGGGGAACTGGGGGAAGCCCAAGTCGTCGACGGACGGCAAGGGCCCCTCCAGGTGACTCTCATTGGAGGGGTTCGTATGCCGACAGCGCCAACTTCGGTTGGCCCTTAGGCGAACCCGAGTCACTTGGCCCTGGACAGTTGCGCCTGCCGCAACCTGTCAGGGCCCCCTCTCCTTCCCCAGTGGGAGCCAGACTCCAGACTTACTGGGAGAATTGGGAACAAGTGTTCGACGACCCGTGGGTGGTCAACACGATTCGGTACGGCTATCGGCTAGATCTCAAAGCGAATCCGCCGCTCACCGTTGCCCCGTTGGCAGGTTTCGATTCGGAAACCGATCTTCCCATCCTCGCCGATGCCATCGGCAGGTTGGTGGAGAAGGGGCAGTACGGGGGTTAGCTCTACCAGAAATAACACCGGGGTTTTACTCCAGGATATTTCTCGTTCCCAAGTAGGACAGTGCCGAACTCAGAATGATTCAAACGTCCGCTCCCTGGCTGTTCACCCGGTTAACCACCCCCATAGTGGGGTTCCTCCACAGGAGGGGTGTCCAGTACTTCGCGTACCTGGACGACTCGCTAGTAGCAAATCGAATGACGGACACCCTGTCACGCCATCTCGATTTCGCACGTCGGCTCTTGGAGCAATTTGGGTGGATTATCAATCTCCCCAAGAGCGAGTTAACCCCTTCTCAGAACTTGCTGTTCATCGGAGGTCGGTTCAACACGGTGTCCCATCGCCTCTTTGTCCCCCCAGACCGGTGGCACAAAATTCAGGCGATGATTGCCAAAGTCTTAGCGGTGCAACAGACTGTTCACTTTTGGGAACAGCTGTTAGGGCTACTTGTATCAGCCCAGGACTGCACCGCACGGGGTCGTCTCCAACTCCGCCCGCTGCAACGGTTTTTAATCCAGTTGTTAGCAACGGAGGTGAACAGTGCGACCGTCGCCCTCCCGGATCGGCTCCGACCGCATCTGGAGTGGTGGACGGTCCCTTACATTGTCTTATCAGGAGTCTCTATGCGGCCCTACCGGGCCACGTTGACCCTGTATACAGACGCCTCTCTAGTGGGCTGGGGCGCCCATCTAAAGGGGGAGGTGAGCTCGGGGCTGTGGTGCGTAGACGAACTAGGTCTTCACATCACTTGTCTCGAGTTCAAGGCAGTGATCAACGCAGTCAATCACTGGAAGCATCGTCTCGTCGACGCCCGGCTCATGCTGGCGACCGACAACACAACGGTAGTGTCCTATGTGTACAAACTGGGGGGAACCCACAGTCACTCGCTACTCGATCTCACGTTCGAGTTTTACGCTCTGGTGGACAGTGTCCCGTGCCAGATACGCGCCCGTCACATCCCAGGTGTGCGGAACGTACTGGCCGATGCTCTATCGAGGCCTCAGGATCCGAGCCCCACAGAGTGGATGCTGAACCCAGTAGTGTTTCAGTGGCTGTGCGAACGTTTGGGTCGTCCGATGGTCGACCTGTTCGCAACGCGGTTCAACAATCAACTCCCGTTGTTTGTATCACCAGTCCCGGACCCGAGGGCCATCGATCACGATGCTCTCGCGTTAGACTGGACGGGCTTGGTCGCTTATGCTTACCCGCCGACAGCGTTGATACCACACATTCTAAGCCGGCTCCGAGGAGTTCGCTGTCGAATGTTACTGATCGCGCCCATGTGGCCGAACAGATCGTGGTACCCCGACTTGCTGACCCAGGTCACGCAGTCGCCACTTCCACTGCCTGTGAGACCGGATCTCTTGATCCACCCTCACACCCGTCAGCTTCATCCAAACGCAGGGCAGTTCAATCTGCACGCGTGGATGTTGTCACCGAGCGTCTGAGGAGTAAAGTTTTTTCTCGCCGGGCGTCTCGGGCATACGTTAGTATGCATCGTGATTCTACCCAGGTGTATAATGCACGTTGGGTTATTTTCACGAAGTGGTGTTGTAAACATCACATTCATTCGCCAGATAAGGTATCTGTGCAGGATATTGCTCGTTTCATGTCTCACTTGCGAGAGACCCGGAAACTCTCCGGGGGTTCCATTGCCAACTATGTCTCGTCCGTTGCTACGGTACGGGGCGTTGCTATGGGTACCAGTCTCTCCAAAGAGCCGGTGATACGGGGTATTATCAAGGGTTTCAAACAGCATGATCTTAAGAAGGGCCGCCTTCGGGCACCGGCCTGGGATCTTTCCCTAGTGTTGCAATCACTTACGGAAGCTCCGTATGAACCCTTGCATAGTGCTTCGTTCCGGCATGTGACATGGAAAACAGCATTTCTCCTCTCCTTTGCCACGGCGGCACGTGTATCCGAAATTCATGCACTCCAGTGAAATTCATGCACTCGATGTCGCCAAGGTACGATTCGATAGGGGTGACGAAGGAGCGGTCCGCCTGGGCCTGCTCATGGGCTTCGTCGCCAAGAATCAGAGAGTCGGGCATACGGAGAGAGAATTCACTGTAAGATAACTCAAAGAAATCTTACATCCTGCTGATACTGAGGACAGAGCGCTGTGTCCGGTTAGGGCCCTTAAGTATTATCTTAAGGCTTCGAATGAACGTAGACAAGGGCGTGACCGTCTGTTCATATCGTGTAACCCTAATCACACGGTTGACATAACTCGCAACTCGATTGCGTTGTGGCTTCGTTCTGTCATCAATCTGGCGTACCGGTTTCGGGGGTTACCGGTAGCGGGGTCAAACCCGCACGAGGTCAGGGCGCTAGCGGCAACATTTGTCCTACACTCGAATATCTCTGTTCGCAGAATATTACGAGGTTGTTACTGGCGTTCTGACTCGGTTTTTGCCAATCATTACCTCAAACAGGTCGCTGATGCCGTCGTGGAGAGTGTGCACCGTCTTGACCCGCGAATCGCGGCGCAAGCGGGCACCTAAGGGGTGTGCCCAGCGCAATTCCGAACTCCTCAGGCGTCTGACCTTGCACGGTGGTCAATCTGGGTCGACTCCAATGTTCCCACTGCCATGGGTACAGGAGTTGGGGTCCCGCAAACCAGCGCACTCACACCACAGGTGAGGGCGGCTTTTTGTGTGCTTTGTCCTTATTTGTATTTTGACAATTATGTCTTTAATTGTCTGTCGTGTATCCCAACCTTGTGATGCATGCTTACAAATACTGGAATTAGGTCACGCGCCTAATGCATACTTTAAGTAGGCTTGCTCTGGGATATACGGTCTGAAGGAAATTAATTTCCCTCTTTTCGACTGTTTAACCTGATCTAAGATTAAGCTCACGCGGATACAGTGTTCTCATCCGCTGCGGCGATGAAATACCTATCCAGTGGGGCCGTTTGGAGTCACCAATCGTTTTGGCAATGACGATTGAGCCTTACGGTATGCGCTTGACAGTGCTTTGGTATTCCTATAGGGTAACGCCTTGGTGTTTACTTCCGCTGGTCGGAAGGAACGCTAGCAGTCAGGATTCGGGTTGTAGGTGCTCCCCACCGCCTACTGTGGTAGTCAGCCTCGGTATAACAGTGGTAACGTATTACTTAATGTAATTTGTAGAATTTTCCTATTCGGAATATTCTATAAGTAATACGTTACCACTGGGCTGCTGCCCGCCCGTCCGTCCCCCGAGCACTTGCTCTCGCAGGAGACTAGAGTGAAGGGTGTCACATGGCAGCTAGGTGGCTACGCACGTGCTGCATAAGGTAATTGAGATCTCTGTGGTAGATTTCGCTATAGCAGCAGTTGTGGGAGACAACAGCCTCGGTATAACAGTGGTAACGTATTACTTATAGAATATTCCGAATAGGAAAATTCTACAAAATTGGACAGCATATGAACACAGATGCTGAAATATTCTTTTTTGTGTGTCAGTCGCTGAAACAAAAAGTAACATTGAGCTGTGGGACAATGAGCACTTCTTATTCTTAGTTTAGACTTAGTTGTAGGACTAGCCAGTTAGGCATAATAAATGTTTTCCTGTAGAGCCCAAGATGTAGCTGTCCTGTTTGTTTTGCAGGAGGTGGTGTGCAAGCCCGACCATGGCTTGGACTGGATCATGTGAACAAGACGCCAAAGAGATCACGCTACAACTACCTGGAAAAGGCGATCAAGATCCACAACTGATGACGCCTTTCCCCACCTGGTCGTCATCATCATCTTGCATGATCCTCCAGCGGTCATATCGTTGTGCCATCTGCTCGTCTGTTGCTGATCCAACCTCGAGGTCGCGTGCCGTCAGACTGGGAGTTTGTGACCATGGCAGGGACCCTCGTCACACTCTCACGGACCGACCACTCTCACCAGTGCCCACATGGGGGCACCTATCACGTTGTTACTGACTTTTTATTTTATCTTTCACAAAATGCAGCAAAAAACTAGTGATATAATGATTTCATGCAATGGCAAAGAGGAGATGTAATTGAGAAGTGAACAGGATGTTCATAGCAAACATTTTGTATGCTAGAAGTGCTATTGTTCCTTATCATTTTCTTCGAGAATCACTCTTTCCATAATACCACCTAGCAATATGTGAAGCTAACAAGGAATGAATATCTAGGACAAGGAAGCCATGGCTTTTCTCATGACCACTGTCCACTATTGGTGGTTCCTTAACCAGTTCCTGAAGAATCCTTCTCAAGTATCACATGGCTGTGAATGGAGATGATGATTTAACTTCATTCCTATAATTTGGTCATCTTTTAGAGGACAGCTGGAAGAGCTGGTTTAATTTTGTATATTTCTGTCTGTTGTGAATGAGTCTTATAAAGTATGTTTTGTCACAGCGAAGTTTGGTGCATGAAGGTGGAATGTATTTTAAGTCTGTGAATATTTAAAATCTGGATCAATTTTACCATGAAATTGTTCCATCTTCATTGCATCAGAGGTAACTTGCAGTTCAGTCTGTGATGAGATGTACATCATTTTAGGCGAAAATAAAACAAAACCCAAGAATAAAATGCTCAAATAAACAAAAACAATTACTGTTGTTTTTACATCTGGTGTAAAGGATCCAGATGTCCGTCTGTTTTGACAGATGTATCACTTCACCGGAGTAGCAGTTAGGAATTGCCTTCTCGGAGGCATTACAAGAGTGAAATCATCTACTCTTTTTCTTCTAAGACATAATCCTTATACTGTATCATAGAATTAATGCATCACAAAATTCAAGGGACTGTTGTTAAGTTATGACCTAAAATGCATCATTAAATTGATGAGTAGCTCTTTTGAAACGGTATCTTTTTTATCAATTGACAAGAACAAGACTTGGATACCAAGATATAGTATGGGATATTGGCAGTTTGACAGAATATTTTCTTCATTTCTCTCAAAATTTTCCCACTGACATGTGACTTAAATTCCTAACAAGTCATCACCAAAATTGTAAGTGCTACCACAATCTTTGAAATTTGTTTGGTATTCTCCATGTTTGTATTGTTGCTGTTCAGGACATATTCACAAAATAGATGAGCAGTGTTTTACTATGACTGGCTAGATTTGACAAGGAAATATTCACAAAATAGATGAGCAGTGTTTGGCTATGACTGGCTAGATTTGACAAGAATTCCAAGAACAAAGACATGGTCATACACAATTGGTGACTGCAGGCTTGAACATCCTGATTAGACGGAGACCAGACGTGACATGATTTCCATCAAACAACACTGTCTTCTGCTAAATTACAGTAGACCATTAGCAGCTTGTTTTATGTAATACATGTCATTGTTTCCAGTTGACCGGATGTGACAAATTCCAATATGACAACGGAGCACTTGCCTTGTTTGCACTAATTTCATGTTGACATGTATTTCATGGCAGTATGTGAAGTATTTCTGTTTATGAATACTAAGTAATAAGAAATGATACTACTGGCCCAGATGTAAATTAGGTCAAAATCTTGTACCTTTCCTGAAACATATGGGTCATGTCCTTAATGTAAATGTACACAATTAAATGAGTTTAATAAATTTTTTGTGTGTTTGTTGTTTAACGTCGCGCTCAGCAATATTCCAGCTATATGATGGCGGCCTGTAAATAATCGAGTCTGGAACCGACTATCAGTGATTGACATCATGAGCATTGATCCACGCCGTTTCTCAGTACGACACCAAGTCGCCTGAGCCTGACCACCTCATTAAGTTGCAGCTTCAACCAGCATCGGTTCCTGGAGACCAATTCCCAGGCGTTCATAATTTAGTCGCCTCTTTTGACTACCAATGGGGACAATGTGAGAAACAAGTCATCTGAAGATGACATCCCCCAACTTGTCATGAAAAAAAGAAATCCCAATTTTTCAAAGACTGATCTATATAGTAAGTTTCAACAAGAAATATTTAACGGTTTTGGAGTTAATGCCGCTTTATCCCCGCCGTTTTTCAAACCAGGGGGATAACAAAAAGAACTGAAATGATTGTAGAATGAAAACCTGAGGGTCAGTCAGATAATCTCTAGATTCAATGTTAGCATACTGTTGAGTTGCATCCCTAAGCCATGCAAGGATTCGTTACCAAAGTGGCAAACATACACTACCTGCGCCACTTGTGCCTTTTCTCTGCATGTCAACTTATAGTATTAACTAACCGAAATACAGTTCAAGACTCACTCCTTCAACACAAAGGTTTTTCATAATCAAGTTTAATCAGATATACATGAGCTACAGCCGTGAAACCCACACAAGGCCTTTCCTTCAATAGACATGATAGATATTTGTAATAATTGGACAATGTACTGATCAAATCTAAACAAATGGTATATATAAACCATGTTTTCAGGATCAAATTTGAGAAGACCTGTCATGACAGATTATGAAAAAATCAGTGTTGTTTTACTTCTTTTAAGCAGTATATTACATTCTAGACATTTTCCTTTTTGTGTGGGCATACTTCCTCGCATCTTGACATCAATTCATGTATGAAACAAAGTACAAATCTTCATCAGTCATGCCTCAGTCACACTGCATGTTACTAAATACAGGAGTAAGTTGGATGGTCATAAGCATACTTCATCTTCGTCTCTTTGATGAAGACATTATATCATCGTCGCTGTCTGAATCAAATGCAACACCTCTCCGAGATGGGGTTTTCTTTGATGGCTTCTGACTTTTCTGCTTTCTACTTGATGACGAAATATCAAATGGATCGTCATCATCGTCAATGGTGACCACATCGTCATCATCAGACATGTCCATGCTACTGTCAAAAGAAGGCAAAACCGTAAATCAATGTCATACATGCTTCTAATGCCAAGTGAGGTGAAATGGGGTTTAACTGTGCATTCAAGATTATTGCACTTGTATAGCAATGTGCATGCATGCTCTTGGACTTGTCCGGACTAATGCCGGTTTTATGGTGCTAGCTCACTGAAATACCATCCACAGTTTTAACATTGACACCCTGTAATGTAGAGCACTAGGCATGTACCATCTTTTAGCATCTTTTGGTATGACGTGTCTGGAGATTGATCTACCGACCTTCGGCACTTCAAGCAGACATTCTGTCCACTAGAACATGGAGATGGTAGCTTCTAATATGAAGCAGCAATCAGTTTCACTCCTTTGATGAATTTCTCATCAGAAATACAATGCTATGTAGTTCTAGTTCGAAGTCAACTTTCAGAAGATAAAACAGAAGTAATAATCATAAAAGCAATATGCTTAACTTGCTATTCTATTAATTGCAATTTTCACCTTTTTTTTTTAACCAACACTTGGGGTAGACCCGAGATTAGATTAATGCCTGATACTATGGTGGGGGGGGGGGGGGGGAAGTCCCTACCTGTACGTCTTTCTCTTGTTTCCTCCCCTTGCACTCCTCTGTGAGACAGACGAAGACGATGCAAAGGCATCCATGATGGATCTATTCCCATTGGTTGCAATAACTGGCTCCTTATTTTTTCCCCTGCCTCCACGTGACCCCCTACCTCCACGTGATCCTCGACCTCGGGTTGTTTCCTTAGCTCCTCTGCTGCGACTCCCTCGTCCACGACCTCGACCTCTCGTCGGCTTTGCTTCTTCCTCAGAGTCAAGACTCATCCGCTCATCCTCGCTGGTGCGATCCAGGGTCTGTGAGCGCATGGAATGAGCACGTTTAAGAGCCTCCGCAACTTCTTCATCCTCCTCTTTCCTCTTCTTCCGCTCCTCGCGGAAATTTGTCACCTCCGTGTCAATCCTGTCCTCACTGGCGTTCCGGACTTTCAGATGATGCTTAAACAAAAAATGACAATTAAATATTTTCATACAATAAATTCGGACAATAGATTTGCAATATCATACCTTCTCCTATGTGAAAGAAAATAATTTTCAAGATACAAAAGGGCACTTGCCCACTAAACTGAAGAAGTGTGCATCATGTTGAGTTATGTGTTGGCTGAAGTTTAGTACCAGTAGTTCTTTGTACTTGCCTGAATATTATTATTATTATTGGGAGAGTGCTAAGAAGTCGTCTTAAAGTGTACCTGTGTTTTCTGCAACTGGTACTTGACAAGTTCCGAGATTGCCTCCCTTTCCTCCTTGTCTACATACTCCTTGACAGCATCCCCCATCCCCTTCTCTGTCAACAGCTGCAGCTTGCTTGTCTGCAACAGTGAGTGAGTAAACTATAACATCTGAAATAGTTAACATCGCAGTCCAAATCAGAACGGAACAGAAACCACCAACCAGAAAAGACAATTTGGTATACCATACGAATATTATACACCCAACAGAGCTACAGATAAGCAGCTATTTGCGTAAAATACCCCCCAAAAATATTCAAAACCCAATTACTTTCAATTAACTTGCGTACAGAAACGCATGCATTAAATGAAAAACTCAAATGTATAAAAACAGCACCCAATACCCAATGAAGCTTTTTCAGCATGTGTACAAAGGAGCTAATTTCCGAAACACAATTACGAGCTAATTTACTTTCCAAGTCAAGCCTATATATTTAGAACAGTTATATACAGGGGTTGAAAAATAATGAAAAAGTTACGTGACCAAGGGCAAGTATGACCAACAGTCTTACTTGCCCTATTTTAAAATGTACTTGCCCAATATCAAACTAATAAATTCAGTAAAATGTTACATCTACTAACTGAGAATAAGAGATAGTTTTCCCTCGCTATTGCGCCCCTCAATATTGCGTTAACTTGGTTATGGGCATGGGTCCCACAATTTACTTTCACATTTAATAAACTCAAGTTTTACACTGGCAGGATGTTTTCCCCCATCTCAAAAAAAACATTATCAGCTGATCACCGCAAGCACATCACGCAATACTCACATTTACAGCAACAACGATCAGATTACCGCTATTTATGCCTTGAAACGAACTTAAGTTGAGAATGGATACATATATCTTAAATGCCATACTTTGACTCGTTAAATGTCATATCTGTTATAGTCTGACTTAGGTGTCAACAAAGTTTTCGCGATCAAGAGAGCGTAAGCCTCAACCGTGACTTGTGTGTTCCCTCACTATTGCGCTCTTCAATATAGCGCTAACTTGGTTATAGCGCGCAACAAAGCATGGCTCCTCAAATTGTAATAACATTTTTAATAAACTCACGTTTTCCAATGACACAATGTTTTCCCCCCATCTCAGAAAACATAATCAGCTGATCACTGCGATCACGTAACACCGGATATACCAGTCACCAAATCTCTTATAATACAAATCTGGCTGTTATCACTGCACCTGTACCTCACTGCGGCTGACGACAAGCATTCAATAGTGAGAGCCTATTCAGCCCAGTATCCCTAGGCTCAGAATACTATCAATAGATAGATAGATAGATAGATAGATAGATAGATAGATAGATAGATAGATAGATAGATAGATAGATAGATAGATAGATAGATAGATAGATAGATAGTGAGTGAGTGAGTGAGTGAGTGAGTGAGTGAGTGAGTGAGTGAGTGAGTGAGTGAGTGAGTGAGTGAGTGAGTGAGTGAGTGAGTGAGTGAGCGAGCGAGCCCAGGTCTTCGGCATGACGAGCAAATGCCTTAACCTTTAAGGCTACCCGACAATAACCAAGCAGGACCAAGGCGACATTGTGCTCTTATTACATATGGTGCCCATAATAAATACTGACTGTCCATCCTGGCCGAGCGACACATGACGACTTCAAAAGAATAACTCAACAGGCAGACACACTAAACACGTTGCTGCAACACACATGGACACAACGATGCAGACACCGAGATATATACTACTCAAATTTTGACAGGGACATTTCTGTTATTTTGTCCTTTACACACCGAAATTAAACAAGTTATTATTGTGTATAATTCTAAGAAAAGTACCTCTGTTACATTATAGCCTTCTTTAATAATTCACTGTGTAGAATTCTAAGAATTTTACCTCTATTAGTATTACATCAGGAAGGAAGGCTATGATGTAACAGAGGCATGTCAAAAGTGAGTGAGGGAGTATGGTTTTACACCATTTTTATCAATATTCCAGCATCATAAAGGAGGGGGACACCAGAAATCGGCTTCACACACTGTACCCATCTTGGGAATTGAACCCGGGTCATCGGTGGGACAAGCGACTGCTTTAACCTCTAGGCTACCCACCACCCCCAAACAAAACTGACCACTGAGCACACGCCTGTGTGTGGTGCTACAGTCAGGCTGAGATTGTACACTTTCCACTACTGACCTCCTCCACCTGGACGAAGTAGTCTCGCACCATGTCCTCCACTCGCGCACTGTCCAGAGACTGGGGTCGGATCATGGCCAACAACTCGTTGTCTGTAGGACAAATAATGATTGTATTAACATGTGGAAACTCGGAAATTTCAACTTGTTCATCAATGCCATCACTGGGCAATACAAGACAGCAACATCCTTTATAACTTTCTGGGGCGGTCGGGTAGCCTAGTGGTTAAAGCGTTAGCGCGTCACGCCGAAGACCTGGGTTCGATTCCCGACATGGGTACAATGTGTGAAGCCCATTTCTGGTGTCCCCCGCCGTGATATTGCTGGGATATTGCTAAAAGCGGCGTAAAACCTCACTCACTCACTCATAACTTTCTGCAACAAATGTTTACAAACATCTGCCTTCTGAACATAATAATAGATCAGTGAACCTAGCAGTAACACTTTGCCTACACATGCAATACAACACATGGTAATATTTCAGCTATATTACAAGGGGCCGGAAAACACATGGCTGAGTGAGTGAGTGAGTTTGGTTTTACGCCGCTTTTAGCAACATTCCACCAATATCACAGCAGGGGACACCAGAACTGGGCTTCACACATTGTACCCATGTTGGGAATCGAACCTGGGTCTTCGGCATGATGAGGTAACGCTTCAACCACTAGGCTACCCGACCGCCCAAAACATGGTTGACATCATGAGCAATGATCAACACCCTTACAATGACACATAATCCCCAACACCTGCAAGCACCCAGTCCTCATGGCAGTGGGCTCTTGCAAAGGCATGTTGTACTGGGAACCTATTCTGCCCCGAGATTCACGATGAGCTGACTCTAGGGCAACTGTAAGGGGCAGTTTCATTGGCTACATACAACTACCCCTTAGTACAACTGTCCCCTAAAGACTCCAGTTTTAAGCCATGTCTGAGGTCTACAACTATGGAGTGAGTGAGTGAGTTGGGTTTAACGCCGCTTTTAACAGTATTCCAGTTATATCGCGGCGTGTCAGCTTAATGTGGGGGGAAAGCCCGAAGTGATGCAGGTGTCAGACGTTTACCACTTCGGTGAAACCCACGAGCACGGGAATGGTGCTGACAAACCTAGAAACATAATCGGGGCGAACCGGGATTCGAACCCACAATTATAGGTTTCTGGCGTACCCAAGCGACGCAACTCTGCACAGCGAATCGCAGCGCCTTAGACGACTGGGCCACCCGTGCCCCCCTACAGCTATGGAAAAGCAGGGGCCTGTTTTCCCGTGGCTACACCAACTCCATCAAAGACCACCTGCACCACTCTCCTCCTTCTTCACGCCAGCCTTCTTGCGGTGAAACAACACTAGATCCTTGGGGTTCGCCACTCGGTCCACAAACTTTTGACCAAACCTGAAAACAGAAAGAAGATTTGAAGAAAGAAACAAAATTTCAAAAATTCAGCACCACTATGACCATTAGACATTTGGTATGATTCTGTTTTGTTTGTTTATTTGTTTAACACTGCAATATTCCAGCTATATGATGGCGGTCTGAAAATAATCAAGTCCGGACATGACTATTGGGAACATTTGGTATGAGGTGTTATCTATGGTCATCTACACACATCAATCCAGTGATGGACATCATAAGCATCAACATACACAATTCTGATACAATGACATACATCAGCCAAATCAGCGAGTCTCACCACCCGATCCTGTCGCCTCTTACATCAAGCATGGGATGCTGTAGACCAATTCTTACCTGGATCTTCAGTGTGGTTAACCAGGCATACAATCAATCAATCTTTATTCATGGTACTTATGAGGCCAAAGGCCTATAGTACAATGTGTGGGGCGTGTTACAAATTCATACATTTTCTTAGTTTCATGGCATGATAAATGAACATTGATAGATTTCTAATAGTTTCTGTACAATCACAAGTCATTAATTTACAAAATTTGTTACCGTTTGGGTTGCGGTAGAAATAGTTATTTAGATATTTTGCTCTTAAATCTTCATACACTGGACATACACATAAAAAGTGATATTCATCTTCAGTACAATCAGTTTTACAAATCCTACAAAGTCTGTGTTCTCTTGCAATACCTTCATATCTGCCTGTTTCAATAAATAGATCATGTGAGCCACAACGGAATCGAGAAAGAGCTGTTCTAAACTTATGTAAATTTACACTTAATAGATAAGGTTCTAATATAATAGTAGTCTTAAATGTAGTGTAATAGTTTGCTTTTCTAGAACTAAACAAAGAACAATGCCATTTTTGAATGTACATATCTTTTAAAGTCTGTGTCAAACGGGAGAAGAAATGTTGTGGCATATCTACATGCTGCTGTAACCAAATATAACCATATCCACATTCGTATAACATGTTTTTAACTTTTGATGCCCAATTTTGTTTCCCGTGGCTGTCGTAGAGAAGCATCATATTATAACATTTTTTCGGGCATCTTGAAGATGGCATATTTAATATCTTAACCCAGTATTTAATAACCTTTAAATAACTATTAATATACATGGGAAACCGTCCGCATTCACCATATACCCTTGCGTTTTCTGTGCTAGATTTTACCCCCAAGAACCGTTTACATGCATATAAATGTATTTTCTCAATAACATCCAAATGTTCTAGGCCCCAAATTTCGGATCCATACAATAGCATCGGGCTTATTTTTGTATCAAATATTTTAAAATAAACATCATATGTAACATTGTCCAGAACTCTAAGACTTTTTAATATGCCTACAAAAATTTTCTTGGCTTGCAATGAAATGTTATGTGCATTCATTGACCAAGTTAATCTACTTGTAAAACACAAGCCTAAGTATTTATAAAATGGAACAACTTCTACAGGCTTCCTTCTGTAAAACCATTTTTCTTTTCTGGATATGTTACCACCATTTTTAAAAACTACAACTTTGGTTTTATCCATATTTACAGTAAGTTTTGACTCGTCACAATAACTCTCTAATACATGTATTTGCTTTTGCAGGCCAGGTATTGTGCTCGAGAACATGACTATATCGTCAGCGAAAAGAAGCAGAAATAATTTAATAGTTTCGGGGTGCAGTTGTATTCCATCAGTGCAATTTTTTTGGATTTGATATGCCAAATCATTTATGAAAAAGGAAAATAAGAAGGGACTTAATATACACCCTTGTCGGAAACCCCTGCTACTTACAAAAGTATCCGATATAGCGCCATTGTTCCGTACACATACCTTCACATTTTTATATAGAGAGCATAATAACTTTCCAATTTTGCTACTTAGCCCATGTCTTTGAAAGTGTGACCACAAGTTATCCCTTTTCACAGAGTCAAAAGCTTTTGCAAAATCTACGAATACAGCATATAGCTTCCCTCGTTTCACTGATAGATATCTCTGAATTATAGAATATAGGATAAAAGCATTGTCAGTGGTGGAGTATCCTTTTCTAAAACCTGCTTGTGACTCACTTATCTTATCCAAAGAATCCGCCCAGAAAACAAGTCTCTTGTTAATAATTGAAGTAAATATTTTACTGAATGTACTTAGGAGAGTTATGCCTCTGTAATTATTAACATCGCTGGTTGCGCCCTGTTTGTGAAGAGGGACAATAATGCCAACTGTCCAATTATCTGGAAAATATGATCTCTCTAAAAGGATATTAAAAATTAGTTCCAAATATGGTATTAAAATGTCTGAGGAATGTTTAAAAAACTCTGCTATCACATTATCATTTCCAGATGCCTTATTATCTTTAAGGTTGGATATGCTGTCAAAAATTTCCTCTCTAGATATTGGACATTCAAGAATATCATCTGTTACGCTGTCAACTTTATCTTCCATGAATTCCATGTCAAATAAATTGTTATTGTCATGGCTAAATGGAACTGAAAACAGTTCCTGGAAATGCTCAAACCAGGCTTGAATATCAATATCATTTTTGCAATATCTATTTGGTTTAATGGCTTTTAGCGATGACCAAAATGTTTTAGAATTATCTATGCTTGATTCCAACAGTTTCTGTTTTTGTTCGAAATATTCTGTCTTTTTTTTCCTACAAACATCGTTGTACTGATTTCTTACTCTATTATAGTCGGTTAGTGATCCTCTATCCTTATTCTTTCTAAAATTATTCAAACGTCTACATCACTCCTTTTTAAGTAGCTGGCATTCGCTATCAAACCATTGTTGATCATATTTACAGTCCTTATTCATTTTCTTCATATCTGATGCAGCAATAATAACAGCTTCAGTGATATACCTAATACTTTCTTCAACATTAACAAATGCTACATCTACAGCCTTCTCCAGTAAATCATTCGCAGTCCCAGAAATAAGGTTTATTCTAAACTGTTCAGCCTTCTCTTCAACCCACACAAATTTGAAGGAAGCATTGTTACGTGTATTGCGTGGCATAGGGTCATTTACTAGAAGCGTACGTAAACTAGTCGTGACAGGAAGGTGTGATGACTCGGCTCGAGACGGAATGTCAAAGCTATGGCACATATCAAACAACTCGGACGAGGCAATAACATAATCCACCACACTCGCACCCTGATTTCCTATAAAAGTAAAATCTCCCACCCCGGCGTCTGACCCGCACCTTCCATTCATAATATGTATATTTAGTATACTGCATAAATCTAGTAAGCTCTTTCCAAAATTATTCAAAGATAAATCCACAGAAAATCTTTTTAAGCTGAAATTGTCTAACAGAAATCCCCATACACTGTTATCATGACCCTCGAGATATTCAAGAATATCATCTTCTACAAAATCAGATTCCGTGCTAGCTCTGGCATTCAAGTCTCCCCCAATCATCAAATAAACATCATCACAATGTGCTAGTGTATCAAGTAAGTCATTTTGTAATATTTGTATACCATTTTTGCATTGCCTCAAAGGGTTGGTGTACCAAGTCGAACATTCAGGGTGAACATAGACACATGAATATAGCAAATCTTTTTTAGATCCAAATACGGTTTTATCTAACAGCATAAAAATGCCACTGTCGTAAACTTTAGACCATTTTACATATTTAACAAGCTGCTGTCTAACTAATATGGCAATACCACCAGAAAGTCTACCAAAGTTGGAAATCTTTTCAGCTACTTTGATCCATAGCTTGAATCCTGGCATACATCATGTACATGTTTAAAATTGTTTTCTGTGTTTTTACTGATCCTGAAAAAGGGAGTTGACTGGAGCAGCTAACTTGCAACTGATTTGCAAATCTTAGCAACAAACTAGCAGAATGGTGTACCTATGGATGCTGAATGGTTCAAAGCCAGTGTAGTCGATCCTGAGACGTATGAGGGCTTTTTTTGGCTGTTTCCTGTTGCCTGTGTGCTCCATAGCTGAAATACAAAATATTGGCCACTGTCATTCATTTTCTAATCTTTCGTCATAATATAAAATTATAAAAAGAAAGGGTTCTGAGACTGGAAGGAAGGGTTACTATAGAAGGGAAACTATACATGACCATCCCATTGAACATTTTTCAGAGTTATCTGACCTTGTCTATGTTGTCATTAACCACCAACCCATTAAATACACAAGATGTGCAGATCAAAACTGATGCACATGATGCAGGCAGAAAGAGAAGCAAAATACCCTTCTGTAGCGGTGTCGATAATAGGATTTGGGTCATATTTCAGACACAGAATGAATTTGCGGCCATTACCTGCTTTGTCCAACAATGTCTCAACCTTTTCCGTACAGAAGGCCTCCATTTGTTTTGACACATTGTGATCATCAGGGTTAAGAGTTGTCTCCCCTAGAACTATATCCTCCATATAGAATGGACGCACTGTTTCAAGAGGGATCTTTTTCATCATGAAATCCTTTCCCTTAATCTGCAACAACCCAATATGTTTCTTCACTGTTTCTCCTTCACTCAGAGACGTCGCAACACTGCTTCCTGGCTGACTTACATAAAAGTTCTGAACGCCGTTCCACTCGGGGTCGATTCGACATTCGTGTTCATGCCCCCAAATTATCAAATCCAAGAAATCATCTAAGAACTGCTCAGGGATGTAATTTGTTGCGGAGTGTTTAGATCTGTTCTGATGAACAACAAACATATTAAACCAATCCTCTTGGTTTTCCTTTGGACGCAGCATTGTGACATTCTTGTGTACGAACATCCGATGCAAGCGTTCATCTCGCACGGAACCAAGTCCATACAAACACACTTTTGTATTTCCCTTCTGGAATAACAGGGGGCTCAGCTGAATCTTCTCCAGATTAGATGTCTTCCCAAAATAATTAACAAGTCCAGCGGTGTGTAAAATATCCAACGAACATAAGTTTCCCTGTCCTGTTGGATCGTCATGGTTACCATGTATGGAGAACACTGGCATGGAGACGTTCAAGTTGGGGTCATCATAGTTTAACGTAGGGAACTGACAGTGGTCAAAGTTCACTGACTGGTCGCTGAGGAACTCATACTGGATCGGTTTATTTCCCATACAATATTTCCGTAACAAAGCCATACAGCCATGTAGAGTTCTTCGGGACGGCTTGTTCTCGTGGAAAAGATCCCCGCCCAACAGGACAAAATCAGCATTGTTCTTTGATGCTATCTCCAGAATTTCTTCAAAAGACACAAGAGAATCATTTCCACGAGCTGGGTCTTTCTCCATGTAGCCAAGATGGACGTCTGTGGCCACAATAATCCTGAACATGTCCGGATCATCATCTCTTGGGCGAGACATTATTGATACCAGGCGTTAAGATTGCAGCAAACATCTGAAAATAGTCAACCACTTAATCAACATTGATCAAAAGTAATACAGTAAAAAGGTATACTGTTTGGCAAATGAAACAAATTGTTCAAGTATATTTTTGGCATTACCTATCAGCATGCACAACATGAATGGCAACTTATTTCTAAGAAATTTCCTTTTTGACACAATTGTTAAATAACAGTCATTCTTAGGAATATATGTGTTAATTTACACATGTGGTTCAAGATCAGTCACAGGCTATCTCTAGTAACAATTGTAGTACTCCATAGTAACATTCACAAGTTGACGCCATAGTAACATTCACCACAAATTGAGTCCAACTTAACCTCACATCAGAACCTCACAATTTACCATAAAGTAATACTTAAAGTCTGGAAGGTAATTTAAGGTACCGACGTTTACTACAATATCTGAAAAACTATCGGACCTACTCCAGTCAAAGTTGGTATGAGATTATTTAAACAGTCATACATAACTGGATATTACATTTAAAGACAATCGGTGCATGAATAAAAAATCTGTCATTTGATGTATGTGATGTATTTACATGATATTTCCTGTTTTCACAGACAAGTACATATGTTCATATATAGAGTTCTTCATGTATAATAAAAACATTTTTATTGTTTAATATAGTTTTTTTTTATTGTGGGTATTTGTATTTGAACTATTTGTATTTGAACATCCTCGTGATGTCGGCTGCTGGTAGAAAGGGGAGTGCCATGATTTTCCTTACAATCTTGTGGATGGCATCATCCACCATGTAGGCTACCTAGAAACAGACTGCCTGAGTCAGGTGGAACAGACATCCACGGATGCAGGCTTCTGGAAGGGCTTTACTGATTGCTTTCCATGCAGCCTGTTTGACAATTTTAAACCTCTGTCCATAAACCATTGACCACTCCTACACTCCTAGGTGCTGTAATTGCCGGTCAGTAGCAAGCATGATATGCCTCTCGTCTATTACTCCACTGTAACAATAAACTATTCAACATGTACTTGACAGCTTATTGTAAATTACCGAGAACAATTACACTAATCAGTTATAACAACAATATTAATACCTCAACTCTATAACGGGCCACAGAAAGTCCAGTTCCACCTACACGATGGGTCCACTGGTCACAGTTATCACAGGATACAGCATGTTGATTTTTTCTGACATTCTGGAGTAGGAGGCTAATTTCTTACTTGTATTATTTCACAATTATTTGTGTTTGTAAAAGACGATGCGAGTTTAATTTCTATTATTTTTCTTCAAAGCATGTTATGTTTTCACAATAAGTTGAGTTGTGTATAAGCTAAGTTGGATTATAGTTGGAGTAGAGTCTAATTTCTAATGTAAACTTGTCTCAATTGGCGTTTGCAAGTTACAATGTAAGTTTAATATCATATATTTGACCGTAGCCAGCCGGGGGGCAGGCAGTTGCCCCCCTAGATTTTTCATAGAAAACAGTTTTATTTGAATCAAGTTGGGGAAAAAAAACTGTCAAAAAAAGTTAACTACGGCCTTGCCAAGGTAAAAAGAAAAATAAGGTGCCGCTTGAGTCGAGGTGCCGTTTTCGCCAATCGGTGCCGTTTACGCTATAACCCAAACCAACCACCATTGTGTAGTGTGGTGAAATTAGGATTCGAACACCCACCCTGCGGATCCTTGCAGCCATTATAGCATGATTAGGTGAATCTTTGCGGTTGTTATAACCATCATAATCGTAAAATGAGTTATTCAGGTAGTTTGATTAATTTCGAACAACTTACACGTTAAAAGAATACTAACAGATTAACAGTAATCCAAAACTGCTGACGCCGAGTACATGGCTGTCAGGATACATGAAGTTACGAACGGCGCTGACATTTTGGAAGCTTTGAAAACCTCCCAACCATCATAATCTCAAGCAGTAAATTTGATTATTGACACGATATGCCTCTCTGACACTTACACATCAGCTGTCAGTTGAAACACATGTCGCACTATCCACTGGTCGTCAAGATACTACACATGTCAACGTAAAATTCATTCCTTTTATTTCGTGTTATATCCCGTTTCCGTGTCCCGTGGCGGGGAAAATTGTAGGTGGCGCCCAACCGGACTTCCGGTCATGCGCATTGGAAGCATCTCCATAGCAATTCTGGCAACAATCTCCTTCTCAACAACATGGATTGTGGTGTTCTTTTGCTTGCGTTCTCGCACCTGTCATGATATTGTGATATTTTAAGAAGGGAGACTTTTTACTTTTTATTTTAAAATTACTTTTGTCTTACCAAAAAGTTCTTTAACTTTATGTTTGTCTCTCACTTTGATATGCTCAAGTTGTGACAGCTGAAGTGAAGAAGCATATCACCAACTGCATTAGAATACGTTTATTTTTTGTAAGCACTTTGATATTCCAAGATGGGTGACAAGAAAAATGATATGGACAGGGTCGGCGTGTTCCAGGAAATGGGCTACATATCCATTGGAGATAAATACAAGACTCCCGGTGGTAAGTTAAATTAAGTCTGATTTTGTAATAATCTTGGACTAGAATCCTAGATCTGTATCATCTTTTATTTATAGCGAAATTTATCCATAGTTCCAGTAGTAGGTAACAAATTGTGTTTTATCTGATTTATTTGTTATGCCTTTAGACATTCATACATGGGGTAGCTGTCCAAAAGAGTATTGCCTTCCCAAGGCTATTTACAAGTTGAAATGATAGCCATTGAAGGGGCACTACTATCTGGCTACTTCTCGGGTGTCTATGAATAGAAGTTGTGTATGATTCAACTAGTAGTAATATGAGCTTTCAAAAAAACACATCGTATCCCTTCAGTGAATTCAGGTGAATAAATAAACACGTATGACAAACTTGGTTAATAAAGTATGAAATTTGATATAAAACATCACTAGACCTTATGATTTACCATTTAAAATTTTGGGAGCCATGCTTTACTGAGCACTATAACCAAGTTAGCGCTATATTGAAGAGCGCAATAGCGAGGGAACACTGTACAGGATATTTACCATCCCCAAACACTGGTGTGATAACCTCTACAGATAGTGGATTGCAGTGTATGAAGAGACTAAGCTGCAAATATCCAGGCAGTAGCAATGATATTCAGTAGAATACAGTTGGGATCAAAACATGAGATAATCTGTATTTTAACATGACTGTAGGAAATATTGGATGTTAGAAGCAGCTTTCTACTGATCACTGGCTCTACATTATCGTCAAGTCACACAAGTTCGATCGACATGTAACTTCGATCGGCCATTTTGAATGATGTTTCTCGCGAAATGTAACGAGAAATTACGGTACCTGCAGCTTTGATCTTCTGACAACACCGCTTTCGTTCGCTTGGACCGGAAAATGCTTCGTGTCAAGTTACCAAACGTAAGTAATAGCTCATATTACGGCACACCTGTCGTCTGCTTGTTTACGTTCATGGTGTAAATGTCACGTGATGAGACATGTGATGTGCTCGCCAAAATTTAAAACTATGGAAACAAATTAGGGTCACTTCTTATTGAAAATGTTATGCTTTTTGAGAATTTCTGTCTCTGGAGTTTTGGTGATATATAAAATAAACCTTTATTTTTACAGGTTTTGACCAATGGTGAACCAACCAGAAGAGGTCAATATAGGCAATATTTGTCTGCAGCCCTAGACAAGGCATATAATGCTGTTTTAGATGGAATGGCAATTAGGAAAGCTGCCACTACCTTTGCTGTTCCATTTGCTACACTGCATGACAGGATGAGTGGGAAGGTTTCTATTGAATGTAGTACCACTGGTAGAGAACCACTATTGTCCATGGAAGAAGAACAGGGACTTGTTTCACATATTGAAGCCATGGCAAATTTTGGGTATGGCTATACAAGGGCTGAAGTTACTACTATTGCCACAGACCTAGCAATATATGTTGGAAAGAAGTCAAAGGATGAACAACCCCTATCACTTCAGTGGTTCTATGGGTTTATGAAGCGATGGCCTGATCTGTCAGTGAAGAAGCCACGATCCCTTGAGATACAGAGAGCAAAAGCTACCTCAAAGGAGACGATCACTCATTATTTTAATGAGCTTGGGCACATCATGGATAAGTACAACCTGAAGACATGCCCTCATCGCATTTATAATGTTGATGAAAAGGGACTTATGGAGCATCATACCCCACCATCAGTTGTTACATCGAGTCAGAGTACTGCAGCTGCAGTCACAACATCAAGATCAAGTACTACAACGGTAATAGGTTGCGGCAATGCGTCTGGTAGTTCTATACCACCGTATTTTGTATTCAAGGGCAAGAGGATGCGGGAAGAACTCCTTTCAGGAAGTACCCCTGGAGCAGCAGGCACTGTAAGCGACTCTGGCTGGTCAAACACCGAGATTTTTCAGCACTATCTGACAGAGCATTTCCTGAAGCATGCTGTCGCCGCGTCTGCAGATAGTCCACTTCTTATTGTGTATGATGGTCATAGATCCCACGTATCTATTCCACTCATCGAATGGGCACGTCAACATCACATTATTTTGTTTGTACTGCCTGCACACACGTCCCATGTTTTACAGCCAATGGATGTTGGTTGCTTTGGACCTTTGGCTAAAATTTACAACAACCTCCGTCATACGTATATGCAGGAAAATGCCACAAGTTCAGTTGATAAACATTCTGTTTGTGAACTTGGCTGTAGAGCTTATAACCTGTCGCTGACACCAACAAATCTGCAATCCTCTTTCAGGAAATGTGGAGTCTATCCATTTGACAAGTCTTCCACCGCCAATATCAACTTTGCACCATCAACAGTTTTTAAGTCGACTGAACCTTTGCTGCATCCTGATACTGGTGTTATTGATTCATGTGTGCCAGTTGGAGACAAGGTTGTCACTTCACCTACTGAGGGCAATGATTTAGCAGGATTCTTTAAAGACAAGACGACTGTACTTTTCAAGAAAGCTGTGCCTACTAAAAAGGGAAACGTTCTGAGCGCTGTTGTCGGGGGCAAGGCCATCACCGAAGACGTCATTCTGAATAAAATTATTTCCCACCAGACTGTGAAATCGGCACCCAAAAAAAGAAAGCAAGCACCTAAACCAAGTAAATCTTTAAAAAAAAAAAATACTGTCACTGCAACGAATGCAAGTACTGGAACTTCACGGTCCAACGCGCATCAGGACGATAGTTTTGATATTGATGTGACAAGTGATGACGAACTGTGCTGCAAATGTAGCAAATTTGTACCTGATGAGGTTCGAGCTAATGTCTCCCTGATCATAACAACCTGGGCACAATGTACCCACCCTACATGTCAGCACTGGACACATTTACGTTTCTGCACGCCTTTTCGTGTTGTGCGTCGACATTCTGAGTTTTGGTGCCCCTGTCACGATGAGCCTGAAGAATAACTCCCTGCATCAACCTTGTAAATAATCTGGATATTTGTGACTTTTCATCGGTTTTTTTTCAATATTAAAACTTAAATGAACGTTTGATGGACAAAGATGTAATAAAACAACTGCGGACTGTTCTAATTCGAATTTTGACACAAGAGATCGTCCATACATGTCATCCCGGTTATGCGACAAGCCAACCAATCAAATGATCGAACTTGTGTGACGTAGCTTTCTGGGTCACTTCTGTTGACAGTGAGAGGGCGGCCATGCCGCGAGTGTAAATTTCAATGGAAATACGTGGATTTGGGAAATGTTTGTCATAAATAAACAAGTTCACAGGTAAGATATTTGAAAAAAAGATTATATAAATGTTACTATGAATATTCAGCGACTTTTCGTAAGTGATCGAACTTCCATGACACGAGGATACATTTTCTAAACCATGCTCTATCCAGGGCTACCTGTTTATGTGGGGCTCTTGATGGCAAGAACAAGGTACAGGTATCTTATTCATGTACAGTTTAAATGCTTTCACCAATCTTCCCATGGCAAGTGTGTCCGCTAGCCTATATCAAAGCCTAGTTTCTACACTTGGCTCGACCCTGGCGCCACCTTGTGTAGATCACGAGTTGTGCCCCTTGTAATGAAAACGCGATATCCAATCAGATCGCTGTTCTTATCTCATATAGCTTCACAAAGATGGCGACTACTACAGGCGACGACCTTGTCAATCAGATAACGAAAACATTTCCGATTTCATCCCTGACACAAAAATATAGCCAATCTTTGGGGGGTTTAAAAGATGAAAAAGACAGGCAGCGGTAAATCACAGTCATATGAAGGTGTACCAGTCGTGGATGTTGATTTTGTGAAACGTTCTCTGATTGGACTGTTGATATGTGCGATAGTCCAATCATATTTAGCACAGGAAAGTGGGCTTAATGTGGCAAGGGTGGAAACAAGACTTTGATAAAAAGGCTAGGAGACGCTCTTCCCTCGGAAGATGGCTTTCACCATCCACCTGGAACTATGTATGATTTTTCACATTGGTGGAGCAACTAGCATATAGTATATACTATTTGAAAATCTTTGAACCTAGAACATGTTCATGGTTTAATTGTTTTGTTTCAGTTCAATTCAATGTAGCGGCAAGTAAAGGCAAACAGGTTTTACCTGGTGGAAGTAAGGAAAAATCTGCCCTTCAACATGGCTACTTTGCTGAAAAGTTCAACCGAGTTATGGAAGGAGAGGCATACAGTGACCCAATCAAAATGAGGCGGCTGAGGCGTTTAGAAGATTCTAAGAAAAATCTATCAAAGGCATTTTTACCAAGCAGTGGTGAAAAGAAAATGTAATTTTCATTTAATAATTTCGTGAAATGACTTGTAATTCTGTTCTCAGAATATTAAATTATTATAATGCCAGGAAAGAAACCACCGACCTTCGCTTAATAATTATGGTTGGGTTGGGCTGGGGATCACTTGGAATGTTTTGCTTATCAGACTTATCTAAGTACCAGAATATTGCTCAGACAGACTTTTAGATTTATGAAGTTGTGTAAAATATAGAGTAAACTACAGTTATAACGAACTCAAAGGGACCACTGATTTAAGTTTGATATAACTGTAGCTCGTTATAAGCATATATACAGCATATATACAGCAAATGTCCGGGACCAAAAATGTGTTCATTATATCTGTCAGTTTCGTTAAAAGCGTGTTCGTTATAAACATAGTCTACTGTATGTCTCCCTGTAGGTCTGGTCTAGGGAGTCACTATGGTACTCTGGGTGGCCCAATCCCTGCCCTCAGCCCCGGAGAGAAGGCAAGTAAGCCATACAAGTCCCCTGGGAAAAATGTCATGACCAACCCCGGCAAAGAAGGTACAGGCTTTGGGTAAGTGAACTGGGGATTGTTTGTGGTTTAATCAGATCCTGACTTTACTTCAGTCTTTTAGATATGATGTATTCAACCTTAACAGACAGATATACCTGTACATGTAGCACATCTGGAGATTCTCCACAATAGTCGACGTTTGGCTCACTTATTAGTTTTTATGTTGGTGTTTATGTCAACCTGACCGACTCATCATTTGATATGCAACCCTGAAATTTTGTCACATTTGTAGCTATAGTTGTCAAGAAAACTAATCAAAACTTTTATCCAAGATAATTCTTTACCAACTATATTTGTTGGGGTACATTAAATGAAACCTTCTTTTTCATTGTTAACCCTTTATTGTGAAATTGAAGCAGAGTTGCAGACAAAGTGTAACACCTGCCATATATGTAACTAGCTGTACGGAAAACACTCTCTGAATAATGTTTTACCTTTTTGTAGCCTGTTAGTGGGATTTGACCTGAATCACAAGTTTATTGTTTTGGCTTTCTATGGATTCCGATGTACAAGACATACTGATGTTGTGAAGATATGTTAATAAATAAGTTGCATATGACCCCGTGGTATTTGATTGGCTAACAAAGCAATTCCTTTAGCGTTTATCATGTTTATGTATCCATAAACCGAAAAAAAATAGGCGTTGCCCACTGACTGACTACTGTTTTCTGATTGGCTGATAATAGAATGGGCAGGGCTCTTGTTGTATGTGTGCGCGGAATGATGTCACTCATTTTTTGTATTGTCTTGTTTTGGTGTATTAATAATTTGATAAGCAGTCTGTGAAGTTATTATTTTTGACGTATTTATATATTAGGATTGACTTCAATATGTTGTTGTGATTATGGAGTTCTAGATGTAAAAAACGTTGTGAAAACTTTGCATAAATCTGCTACATGGATTTACACTGTGTGCACACCGGTTTCTACATTTATATCTCAATGTGCAATAAATGTGTTAATGTCAGTTCTTAAATATTTGAATAACACTATGACATGTTGCAGATACCTTCATGTGACTCTGGGCAAATACCCAGCTCACATGATCGAACCCTACAACAGTGCCCAGGAAAAGGCCAAGGTCGGTTGTATGACCAGTGCTGTATGACAATTATAACCCGTGTGATGACACCAATCACTGTTTGTGTCACTGTGCTGCAGTGTGACCGTTCTAACCTGTGTGAATCACCAAAGCACACTGTGCTTGACTTGGCATGTCTGTGTTCTCAACCCATTACTAAGAATGACTTGCTTATTAACATTGTTTTCTTGCAGTGATGATCAAGCTAGGATGATCACAGACGAAGAAAACCATTATTGCATGAAATGTACTTGTCATGTTGACTGTGGGTAGCCATTCTCTAAACTACAGATACAGTTCTTTCAATAATTATTAGTTTATTATAATAGTGATGCTATTATAGTTAGACTCATCTCTCCTGAAAAATATTCCTTGTTTCCAGTAACCCTGCTAATCACTTGACCAGAAATTTGGATGTCATTTGTATATGTTGTCGAGAAAACTTATCAAGACTTACTATTAGCAGGTTTAGCAATATACTTCAAAGAAATAAAATACAATAATTCTGACTTTTAACCCCGACTCATATTTCTTAATGGCATGATTTTACCCCAAAGAAATTATTTTCTTTTGGCCTTGACACTTCATTAAGTCCAGATCAAAAGCTGTTTAAACACTAAAAGCCTATTCTTGGTTATATACCAATTTCTACATTCTGGAGCAGAACCTGTTATAATCTCCCATTGCACAAATTACTCATACAAACCCTGAAGCAATAACATGCGAACAATCCAAGTCTGAATTTCTGCAGTTTTGTGAAAAGAAACTAAGGGCTTCTTTCTATTGTATATCAAGAGAAAATTAACAAAACAAATATAAACATATTTTCATTTTTAAATGTAGTCTAAAATTCCTTATGTAAGTCAGAGACCTTTTTCTCTGTGGAAGTTGTGTATCTAGAGTAAAGAGAGGCACCTGTAGAACAGCGTGACAAGCACCGTGTTGCATGTGTGTGTCCTTCATTAACACAAGATGGCGATCTGCAGTCATGCACACAACTAACTAACCCTACCTCCATTATGCTTGTAGCTTTGTTGGAGTGACAATTGGTGGCTACCCCAAGTATCAACACGATGCATTTGATCGATCGCGGGAACTGGCAAAGGTCTGAATAGTGTAAAAGTAAAATATGTAGTCAGTAGATTGTCGTTGCAAATTTTTAGTCAGTAACTAGTAGGCTGTAGTAGCGCCACACTCTGGTAGAGTAGGGTCATAGGCTATTACAGTGTCAACACACTGATAGTCTAGGGCCAGGGACAATCCCAGGTGTCAGTGCACTGATAGTGTAGGTCATAGTCTACGTTCCCCTACTAACAGTGTCTCCATGCACCTGGAGCTGTAGTCTATGTTCCCCTACTAACAGTGTCCCCATGCACCTGGAGCTGTAGTCTACGTTCCCCTACTGTAGTCTACGTTCCCCTACTAACAGTGTCTCCATGCACCTGGAGCTGTAGTCTATGTTCCCCTACTAACAGTGTCCCCATGCACCCGGAGCTGTAGTCTATGTTCCCCTACTAACAGTGTCCCCATGCACCTGGAGCTGTAGTCTAAGTTCCCCTACTAACAGTGTCCCCATGCACCTGGAGCTGTGGTCTAAGTTCCCCTTCTAACAGTGTCCCCATGCACCTGGAGCTGTAGTCTTACGTTCCCCTACTGTAGTCTATGTTCCCCTACTAACAGTGTCCCCATGCACCTGGAGCTGTAGTCTAAGTTCCCCTACTAACAGTGTCCCCATGCACCTGGAGCTGTAGTCTAAGTTCCCCTACTAACAGTGTCCAATGCTTCACTCCCTGCTTTACATCCCAGCCTGGGGCAAGTACAAGATGTATGTATGTGAGGGTGTAGTCTACGTTCCCCTTCTAACAGTGTCCCATGCTTCACTCCCTGCTTTACATCCCAGCCTGGGGCAAGTACAAGATGTATGTATGTGAGGGTGTAGCCTACGTTCCCCTACTAACAGTGTCCCATGCTTCACTCCCTGCTTTACATCCCAGCCTGGGGCAAGTACAAGATGTATGTATGTGAGGGTGTAGTCTACGTTCCCCTTCTAACAGTGTCCCATGCTTCACTCCCTGCTTTACATCCCAGCCTGGGGCAAGTACAAGATGTATGTTTGTGAGGGTGTTGGACTTGGACTTGATCAGCGTTGATACCAACTGTACTGTGTTCATGGAGGCCTGGTGTAATGGAGACAACTGACAGTTGTAGTTACACAACTTAAAGTCAGGATTTGATAGATTTGATGCACAAATATTTGTTTGAATTTAATCTAATTCTCCTACGTTGCTGATGACAGCACAGATACGTTTGTTTTTCTGTAGACATGTCATTTTGTTGCATCTCCCTCCAAACCAAAATTATTTAACGTTGTATTTGTAATGGAAAGTGTTTATGTTTCACAACTGAGAGTGTTTGTAACAGAACATTATATATTCATGATATTTGGCAACAGAATTATTATTTTTATAACAGAAAGTAGTTATATTACTTGACAAACAATGTGTTAATGCTTGACAGCAGAAAGTACTTATACTTGGCAACACTTTTTCACATAAGAAATTGTTATCCCCGCAATGGACATCGTCGGTCTGTGCAAGATGTTATTTCTGGTGCAATATTTCACTGTACAATATTTCTTCACCAAAAATAGATAGGTCTAGTGGTGAACTGGTGCCTTTTGATAGTTTAGGATATTTCAAATAAATATTTTTGTGTTTCCATGGCGACAAGTTTCATGTATATATTCACAAGTATGTACCATTGTTGGTGATATGGAAACAGAATGTTTTTATTTTTGACAACAGAAAGTTATGTGCTTGACAACAGAAAGACTTCTTTACAAAGTATTATTTAATATAACAACAGAAAGTGTTTCTACTTGACAACAGAAAGTTATAATGATTGACAGAAAGAGAGTGAGGGGCACCGGAAGCAAGTGAAGGGAGGGGCCTTCAGGCTGAACATGCACCCCCAGGCTCTGTTTGACTCCAACCCCTACCGGTCAGAGAAGGCACTGCCCCCAGTCAGGAAGTCCAGTTCCGCCACACTCAAGAGGAACGACTTTAAACCATTTAAACCCAGCTCCCCAGGCAAACACGTGAGTCCTGTGGACAGTTGTTAGTGAAGGGTCAAGACTAGTTGTCTTGATAGTGTGCAATTCCCTGTTTTGTATATTTCTGTGCATCTTGAAACAAACATTTATCGCTGATTTATCTCATGAAGACATACCGCTTATCATGCAAGCTGTTTTTGTTCTAGCCCGGCGGTTCCAAGATTGGTACATTCGACCCCTATCCATCACACTCTCAAGACCCATTCAATGTGCGTGTCAAACGGCAAATCAATGTGGTCAACAAGAGTGGGAGGATCTTCGTGCCATCACAAGGCCCCAAGACGACACCCTGTATATCAATTGTGAACCAGCATGTTAAAAGGTCAGTACTCTACACATGTTTATACGACCAGTCCACTGACCCTCCAATCAGCCATGGGTGTTGAGTGTTGCGTTACGGTGCAGTGGCGTGAAACCATCTTCACTCTTACGTTTGTTGTTAAATGCCGCGTTCAGGATTATTCCAGCTGTATGACAGTAGCCTGTAGATAATATCTTACTGTTTGCATTATCAGTTCATCACAGCTAACTGATATAAGATGGGGAAAACATGAGACTTGTTCATGACAATAGCTCTATCATTTCTACACGTCAGGGCCACATCTGATGTGTTGTAGGGTTTGATGTTAAACAGGGTCTTGGCAGCTTGGATTTGCTGCTGTGGCATATGAATCAGGTGACCCCCTAAATCTGAAACTTTTAACATAGGGGTAATGACAAGGACCAGATATAAAAAACAAACCAGTTTTTCTTTGTTATTCCAAAATTTGAATCCATTAATATTTACTCTGAAGGAGTGTCATGGGTTGCGTGTGAAGTTGTTAACAAAGAATCATGATACTGTATTGTGACTGGTGCATCTTGGATGAAAGATGTTTTCATTCCCTTTCTTGTGTGTATTTTCAGAACCATCAACGTCCAGAATTACAGATCTGCAACCCTGGCCTAGCGGGGTACAGGAAATATGTCATTGAAGCTTGAATAATAGACAAGTATGGATTATGCAAAGAAACTGTTCTTGTAACCATTTAGATATTCATTTTTAACTGTATGATTTGGATGAAATATTTCTTAATGTTTTAATGTGAAATGTTGAATTAATGCTAGGTACAATCATGTTACAACAGTTTAGTTATTCACTGGCATATTTCAATGTTAAGTACATGATTTAGTTATATTTGCACTGGGTCTCCCTGGAGGCTAACATTTGATGAGCAATATGAACTGTGATAAACATTTATATATAAATCTATCTGTATATTATTGTCATGTGTACATAAGTCATGCCCAACTGTGTTAACATAGTGTATCCCTTCAGCTCCGACTGGCCTTCGTGGAATGATGTCGACAATAATATGTGTGATGTGTCTTACAGAGCATTTAACCTCCTAAGCTTAAAATGGTGTTACTCTAAACTTTACATCACCTCAAACATAAAATCCAGATTATGATTGATTTCTGTATCAGTATGAATATACTTTTGAATATTCATAACCTGCCATTTTGATGCCCCTCTCAGGATAAATAAGATTATTCCGTCACCTTTATAAACTAGAAACACTTTGCAATAAGTCATGCATGTTCTCTACCAGTATAAAATAGTCGTCTTCCTATAGATGGAGCAGCAGTGATGTCATAACTGTTTAGTGTGGATAAAAGTTGAAAAATCAAGTTTTTAGGCAAGTTTGAGGCTAAAGGATTATTTGAGTTGCTGCAGTTGTTTGTCAAGCGTGTTTTACCATGTGGCAACTGTGCAGTGCTTGAGATCACCATGATACCAGTATTACCATTAAATAATGCATATCATCAGTGTTTAAAGACTTTGTTTTATTGCAGTTCTATTTTTGTATGTCAAATCTACATTTTTCGAATCTGATATTATTTGAATGTTTTCGATAGGACATATCTGTACATGTAGATTTTTTTATAACAGGATATGATACCCCGGTACACGTTTTGAAAGGCATTTAGAAGCGATAGACATAAGGAAGAGAATTCCCATAAATTCTCTTCCACGTTTATGTATGTTACATATTTTGGCCTTGTTCAACATGGAGTGATCATTGTCCTCCTGTCCTAGGAAAAATTTATTCAACCCTTTGTAGAACCTTTGCAGGTTCTTTTTCGCTGCCAGTTCCATGGAAAATGGAATAGTAAGGAATAGTGGCTGTCAATTTGTGACTCTCTCACTCATCTCATCAAGCTTGTGTTTCTCTTCATCAGTCAGACTGTGTTTGACACTGTAATAAAACATGTGAATAGTTATTTATCTTATGTGTTTTTTCCTCATGCAGTGTGCATGACAGTGAGTGAGTGTTAGCTTAATGTGGGAGGAAAGCCTGAAGAGATGCAGGTCTGACTTTTACCACCAGCACTGGTATGGTGCTGACAAACACAGAGACCCGTGACGACCCGGGGCGACTAACGGGATCAGGTTGTCAGGCTCGCTGACTTGGTTGAAGCATGTCATCGATCCCAATTGCGTGGATCGATGCTCATGATGTCAATCACTGGATTGTCTGGTCCAGACTCTATTATTTACAGACCGCCGTCATATAGCTGTAATATTGCTGAGTGCGGCGTTAAACGACAAACCCAGACAACTGCAGGGATGGCCTGACAGATTAAATATAGTAACTTCTTAACTTCTTTTGAGTAGTATACATAATAAAACATAACATGGAAAACAAATCACAGGATGATCAACAAATACAATGTGAACAAAACAGAAGTCGCTTCTCAACAGCCATTTATTCCCATGATGAGTGCGCGGACTCCTCCACATTCAAGACTTGTATGTACACAGCACCCTCATACACAGATACACTCACAACTGTACACACACTAACGTGGTCCTCACATCGCCTACAGGGGGACGACCAACATGGTGGTGAGGTGACATTATGGCTATGGACAAATAGCAAGATCTTTGATGAAAATAGAAAATATGATTTACAGTTCACAACAATAATTATTGTTGAGATGTATAGATTATTCTCAAATATAGGTCAAAGCAACTTAGACATGAATTGTATGACACATACTGCATAGCACATTAGATAGCAGACATGGATGTAAATAAACCAAGAATGTCTACTAGCCAGAGAGTATTGATAACATAAAGCAATAACCCCCCCCAAAAAAATGTTTGAAATTCTAGCCCTTAGGATACCTTTAACATTAACAAAACCAATCGGGGCTTGCTGGCTAGTCATTTCCATCCATGGCAGGCATCTTCTAAGTTGTGCATCTATGTTTCATGTTTTATGTTTTACTAGGGTATAGCTTTTTATCGGGAGGAAAACAAGCTGGAGAAATACAAATGATAAAGATATTGTATTTGGGAAACTTATTGACTTGAGCACACAAAAATTTAATTGAATAACTGAAGAAAGTAAAATATGTCCTCTGTTAACTTGTTTCATTACCAGAGGATTTACGAAATTTCAATTATCAAATGATGTTTTTCTTTACAGAACATACGTCAGATTAGGGACGATGACAGCTGGACCGAAGGAGATACTATTAATGATAAAGCAATCCTAATAGCATCCAAAAGTAGGGGAGTACGAGGAGGGCACTGAACATGTTGGCTACAGCATCGTCATTCTCTACATTTGCTCATAATCGTGCATTTAGTTAACACACACGTAAACTTGTCATAGACTATGTTGATCTGTGATTAAGTGTAAGCTGGAGTACATATACTGAACAGAAAAAAAAAGGTTATGAATTTTCTGAGGATATTTTTATGAAATTGAATGCTAAGTCTTCACTACTAAAGAAATATCTCTCACAGATTCATGATCCCTAACACTTTTGTTCAGTATATTTTATACAAGAACATGTTAGTCATAAAATAACTGGATAAGATGGACATTTCACATCTTAATAAATAATTCGGACATACTATAAGGGTGACCATGTGATGCCTATATTCGCTTACGATGACATCATCAACCTGGCATACACATTTATAATATAAATTAAATAACAGTATCACTATGTGATTACATCAGCTATTTACAAATATCATACAAAGTACACTGGTAGAACGTAAATTCCAATCAAATGTGCGTAATAATTAAAACAAACCTGTATCAATAAACAAATGATGACTTAATGAGAAACTTGGTTGCTCTTACCTTAGAGCAATATACAAACAAAAGAAGTTAAGAACACCCAATTTTTCCATATGACTATTGTTAATCTGTCATGGCCATGACCGATTATCTATAGTCACAGGAAACAAAATGGGTGTTCTTTAACTTCTTTTGAGCAGTATACATAAAGCTGGGAGTACATTGATAAAGAAATGACAATGAATTTGTCCTTTTGGCAATGTGCTTCAACTGGTAATGGTAGAAGGGAACATACAGCCATACAAAGCACAAAGCCTAATACACCAATATACCTCACAACATCCACACCCTGATACATCTTGACTAAAGAGCTTCCGATACAAAAATAAATTTAACAGGTTACATTTTTGTAGATATAAACTATACATGGACAGAATTAAGTCAATTATTTTGGATTCACGAATGCATGAACAGTTTTTAATGTACACGGTAACATTGTGTGCTAAGATACAGGTGCCTCGTATCTGAGCTGCCCTGACAGTAAATCCTAATGTCCGATGCATCGTCATCATTTGGTGTGTTTGTCATGAAAGGATGGTGAGGTGTATTGTCGTGGTAATATGTCATCAGGGATTTATCTAGCATGCCAAACTATGAGCCCTTGGCAAGCAAACTAGCGCAGGGAAGTCTTATTTTGTTCAAAATTGGAATTTCTTTTTAAAGTTCCATTTTATTTCAAATTTAGAGGTCATTATATATTGACATTACTTTCAATAAAGTAAAAACTTAACACTAAAGTCTCTTCCTCTGTCTTGGTCCTGATATCTGTGAAATACAGAATATATCTGTCGACCCAACAGAGCTATGGCATCAGCCCGGAGAGAAGATGTCACTCACTCCCTCACTCTGCTGGCACTGAGCCACCAGCAACATCAACCAATGTTTTACCGTGGACCTTTCCTCGGGTTGCCTATAAACTAGTACTGTACTTTCAGTAGCAGTTGATTTCTCATCAATATATTAGGAAACGTGACCCCACTGAAAGTTTGGATCCACACTATAGTCTTAAGCCATTCAAACTACAGGCAATGTTATCACTGAACATCAGGTAAAGCTATATAGTAATTCCTTTTGCTTAACAAATAAGAGAACATGGATGCTTTAAGCAATCAGATAACTTGGAGACTTAAGCTAACAGCTAACTTAATGACTTGACCAATCAGATAGCTTGAAGGCTTAACCAGTGTTATCATACCAATCAGGAAACATGGTTATCAAAGTAGTTACCATGGCAATCAGATAAAGTTGTATCAATCAGGTGACATAATTAATTGAACATTTATATCAACAACTGACAGATCCAACCGAATCAAACTTTCTGCAGTCACGTGACAGTATCACATGACTAGTTAGGCCTATGCACCACGGTTCAATGTGGATTCAGCACATCCTTATATGGTATGTTCCGAGGCACGCGAAGCACCCCTGGTACGCTGCCACTAGGTACATTCCGGTCAATCATCGCCTCCATCATAATCATCGTCGTCAGCGAGGTCATCTAAGTCTTCATCATCCTCATCTTCATCAACCTACACAGCACAAAATAAGTTACATAATGTAACAGGAATATGATAATGATATCAATAATAATACACATGTCACTAGTTGTCGCAGCGCGCATTTATACAAGAACCAAAGAGACTGCCCATTGGTGTTACTGTTAATCCTCTACCTACAAAATATATTCCATACTATGTTCATCATTCAGCCTTGCTGTATAAGTATAAGAATAAGAATAAGAATCTATACTGAAACGTTGCCTTTACAGTAAGATAATGAAGTTGTTATCCATAAATGATGTCTACTTTGGCCACAATACTTACAGGATGCCCCAGTTCCTTGAGCTTGGCCTTGTAGGAAGCTATCTGAGAATCATTGTCCGCCAGTAGGACCAGAAGGTCCTCCTGCTCCTTCTTGATGGTCTCCAGCTCCTCCTGCACCTCCGCCTTGTCCACCTGGTGCAGCTCCTTCTCCTCCTCCAGCACCTGACATGAAACATATCAGTTACCTCCCCTTGAAGACTGTTGTCACACCCTGACAAGGATTAGATGTCAGTTACCTCCCCTTGAAGACTGTTGTCACACCCTGACAAGGATTAGATATCAGTTACCTCACCATTAATACTGTTGTCACGTCATGACAAGGATTAGATGTCAGTTACCTCCCCTTGAAAACTGTTGTCACACCCTGACAAGGATTAGATATCAGCTACCTCACCATTAATAATGTTGTCACGTCATGACAAGGGTTTGATGTCAGTTACCTCCCCTTGAAGACTGTTGTCACACCCTGACAAGGATTAGATATCAGTTACCTCACCATTAATACTGTTGTCACGTCATGACAAGGGTTTGATGTCAGTTACCTCCCCTTGAAGACTGTTGTCACACCCTGACAAGGATTAGATATCAGTTACCTCACCATTAATACTGTTGTCACGTCATGACAAGGATTAGATGTCAGTTACCTCCCCTTGAAAACTGTTGTCACACCCTGACAAGGATTAGATATCAGTTACCTCACCATTAATAATTTTGTCACGTCATGACAAGGAATAGATATCAGTTATACCCCACCTTGAATACTGTTGTCACATCCTGGCAGGGATTAGATATGAGTTATCTCCCCTTGAATACTGTCTTGCGTTCAATAGATCAAAACCTTATGTAGCATTTCTGAAAAGTGTTTGGTTCACTTAATTAAAATCCTATTTTGCCTGTTGAATACTGTTGTCAAACTCTAACAAAGATAAGATATCCATACCTACCCCTTCAATACTGCTGTCACACCCTGACTCAGAATAAATATCAGTTACCTCCCCTTGAATACTACCCTCAACCCTGGCAAGTAAGAAAGTGTACATGCTATATGCAATAAACAAGAAGTTGTTATCCACGTGTTATCCATAAAGCTGCATGTTTTCTTTCTTATTTGCCAACTTCTAGAATGCCAATCCAACAGTTAACCTGGCAAGGACTAAATTCGTCCTGTCTTATGCTACAGCCAGCAATATTACAGTTATACCTTGGTGGTCTGTAAAGTATAATCAACACAACACTCACTCGCACTTTTTCTATGTTGTTTAAGCTTTCTTCATTTGATTTTCTCACTCTTTCTTGTAATTTTTTGTTTTCCTCTTGAAGAGAATCTATTTTGGATTGCATATCTGAGTTGTCTCCCCCTGAGGGCGTGTTTGATACTTCTGTTACTTGTTGTTTCTGTAAGGCAAACACAGTTCATACTTTACACTGGGCACATTCAGCGGAAAACTGTTTCTAATCAGTTAAAAATATATTGAAATAAAACTACAAAATTTACATTCCATTTAACATGTTTACTTTAAAATAGCACTTAAGATGACAAACATACTAAACAAAATATTTAATTATTGCAGCCAGTAATTACATAATAACTTACTAATTCTTCTACTTGTTTATTTGCCGCTTCTAACTGGGATTTAAGTGATGAAAGTTCTAAGTCTCGGTCTGCTACTGTGCGTTTCACTTCCTCATGGTCAATGTTCAATCTATTAAGCGTGGCTTGCAACACTGCTGCTTCGTTAGGGTTATTTTCTTTATCCTCTTCTCCGCTCTGCTCGATGACTCGCGCCTCGGCCACTGTCAGGTCATTTTTCTGAACAAACAACACATACATCTAACTTTTAGGGATACTTATACATATACATAGGATATATAATCAGTGTGGTTTAGAATAGACTAATGTTGGTTTATAGTAGGTGAGGTGAAATTGGGTTTAACGTCGCGTCCAAGATTATTGCACTTATATAGCGACGTGCATGCACGTGTATGTGTGTGTGTGTGGCTGCTTGTACTAGTCAGGACTGATGCCGATTTATAGTGCTAGCTCACTGAGATACCATGCCGCAGTTTAACATGAATACCCCACTCAGACACAGTATACTGACTCCGAGCCGACCAGTCCTTGTTTTAGCCCCTTAATGCCGAGCGCCAGACAGGGTAACAACAAGTACAATCTTTTAACGTCTTTTTGTATGACGCGGCCCGGGATCGAACCCTGGACCTTCCGCTCTCCGGGCGGACGCTCTACCACAAGACCACGGAGGCGGTCTGGTTTATAGTAACAGAGCCAACCAGTTCATATTTTGTCCTCTTAATGCCATACACGAAGCAGGGAAACATGTACCATCTTTTAATGGCTTTTGGTATGATCCGTCCCGGAATCGAACCACCGACTTTCCTCTCTCAAGACAGACACTCAATCCACTAGACCACATAGGTGGTCTTGAATGAATAGGAAAGTTCCTATAAATAACGAACTCTTTACTATTAACATAATCATATCACAGTTCTAAGAATTATTAACAGCAAGGGAGGAGAATACAAATAAACTGAAGCTGCTACAGTATTAGTTTACTTGAAGACTTCATGAACAACACATGCCAAGTGTTTAATATTTCAAGCTGAACAATCCGACTGACAGATGTCTTACCAGCCTATCAATCTGTGTATCTCTCTGTTGTAATGATTCCTTCAGTTCAGATACATTCTTCTGTAGTCCTGCAATCTCCTCATCCTTCTTCCCATCCACCTGGGGATCCTTCGAACCTGCAGCCAATCAGAACACCCGGTCACAACAGGCATAGACATTGTTTATATGTTTGTTGTTTAATGCCGCACTCAGCAATAATCCAGCTATATGACAGCGGTCTATAATTAATCAAGACTTGACCAGACAATCCAGTGATCGATATCATGAACATCGATCCACGCAATTGGGATACGATATCGATCCCGTTAGTTGCCTCTTACGACAAGCATAGTCATTTTTTACGGCAAGCATGGGTTGCTGAAGACCTATTCTGCCCCAGATCTTACTTGGCTCTTTCATGACAATACGTGGGCATGTGAGGTGAAGGTCCAGATGACATCAATGTTCTCTAGTTGTAACTGGGAGAAGTCTTTCATGGGGAAGACCTTGGAAAATATGTACCTGACTGATGAGGATCCAGTCAGGACAAGCTAACTTGCCCTGATGGGTGACATCACAGGACATGGGCCGAGGTACAAGCAGCCAGAACAAGAGTGTGGTAGTATGCCATAATCCGCAATCTTCCATCTATATCAGGGGAAGCCCGTAAATAGTTTAGTCCTGGGTTGGCATGCTAGTGGTCAATAGCCACAGTTACGACCAAACATGTCAAGGTGGGTTGGAATGCATGTCAAGGTGGGTTGGAATGCAATCAGCCAGGTAACACACTGTGACCACCTGATCCTCAATCAGCCAGGTATAACACTGTGACCACCTGATCCTCAATCAGCCAGGTAACACACTGTGACCACCTGATCCTCAATCAGCCAGGTAACACACTGTGACCACCTGATCCTCAATCAGCCAGGTAACACACTGTGATCACCTGATCCTCAATCAGCCAGGTAACACACTGTGATCACCTGATCCTCAATCAGCCAGGTAACACACTGTGATCACCTGATCCTCAATCAGCCAGGTAACACACTGTGACCACCTGATCCCCAATCAGCCAGATAACACACTGTGATCACCTGATCCCCAATCAGCCAGGTATAACACTGTGATCACCTGATCCCCAATCTGCCCTGATCCTCAATTTGGCCCAGAAACCCCACAGAGGAACAAGCATAGGATTCTGGGGACACACCATCCCTAAAGGGATATGGACGAAGGGAGCTTCTCACCTTTCTTGGCTTTGTAGAGAGCGTTCTGGTCCTTCAACTGCTGCACCTGTTCTCGGAGTTCGGACAATTCTTTATTTGCCAACGTATAGCTAGTCTGGACCTCTCCTAGTTCTTGCCGAACCTGCTGTAGTTGCTGATCCTGCCACCAGAGGGAGTATAGGGTCACATGATGTAATAGAACACCAGTACCAGCCCCATACCTCTCCAATCGCTACATACATCTGTATCATGCATTACATTGTTTATATTATGTCTTAAGGTTCACAATGTGTATTGATACATGAGGTAGTCATATCATGATGACTTTAAACACAGTGTATGCAGTTAACATGCACAGGTACATACCTTTATGTAAATACAATCATAAAACAATCACCAGCCCCACCCCCATCACATACACCATGTGAGTATCATACAAACGTGAAACATCCCCTGGCAGGAACACCTGGTACATCGACAGCCGCTTCACACACCTGTTCTGTAATAAGCCCCTTGTACTTTTCCACGATCTTCTCGTGTTCATGTATACTAGCTGCCTTCTTAGTTCCCTCTGGTGTGCTGCTGTCGTCCGATAAATTTCGCAAAACTTCATCTGTAATATGACACAACACCACCATTCACACAGTTGGAGGGAGGTTTGCTAAGGGCAGTCTTCAACTCAAACCACTAGACAGAAGCCCGAGTCAAGTAACATTGTTTGTGTTAGTAAGCTAAGCTGGAAATACTTCATAGAATAACTAGTGGTGGGACCATACACTGATGCATCAGCCGATTACGACTTTTTACTTCTCGATACAAGTATCAATCACAGTCGCACACTAAGTAAAAAGTATCGATTCTTACTTTAAATGTTTTCTTGAGTGTTACACCAAACGCGTATTACTAGTGAAAATGAGTATGGAAATGTAAATTTTTTCATCCACTGAAATTTCCATACCTGCCAACTGTTAATCATTAGTGTCCCAGGTATTTGACTATCCTGTTTATGAAAAAGATGGCTTACGCACCACAGATTAATGCACATGCAAGTATCGCGATACGTACCAGATCGTGAGTGTTTATATGCACATATTTGTCCAATTTACTTCTCTGAAAGTATTTATATCACAAATTTCATATAACATTGTCAAAAGGTATTTTTGTTGGAAAATAAATTATTTCTAAGTGTGCACTTCAGGGACAAGGAACACATTTTAACTTTGTCATAGGCTGCCTAACATAAGGAACTTCGAAGCCTGTAATACGACACACATCTAATTATATTCCTATTCTGTTGTTGTGGTGAACATAAAGTATGCACGAGGGGAACCTATATCCTATCATAGAGTAACACCCGAGAAACCTGTGCACAACAAATTTATGTTACCACACACCGAACAATATTCCAAGTATATCTTGTGCATGCATGGTTTGGTCCAAACTAGTAAGAAAACCACAGTTTGGCATTTACCCACAACGTTCATTTTTAACATTCATCGAAAAATAGCAGACGGCAGAACAGAAACTAAGAGTTTTTTCTCCAAGTTCTATTTCATTCAGAAAATATTGTAAGTATCCGGAGAATCAGTAATTTGTGATACAAAATTGCCATTGGTATGTTGAAAATGTAATACCAACAGTTCGGCAGTGCAAGCAGGGAAAATAAGATGTACTTAACAAGATAGCAGGTGACTTGGTAAATAGAATGGGTCTCAGCCAATCAGACTCCAACATTCATGTGTGAGGTAAGATTAACATCCTGACAACAGTATAGAGCTTCAGGTACATACAACACGTCACCAGCTAGCTGTATAATGAGCTATACAATGGACAATATCCTATAAACTTACTTTCTAAGTATTTGAATAGCCTTGTGTATTCATAATCAAACAGAACCTCATTAGGCTGCTTGTGGTTGAGGTGGGGCCTCTTGGCAGCCCTTGTATAACTTTCATGCTTCAACACCTGGGAAAGTCGATCGGTGAAGGCCTCCAGTCCGATTCTTTTTTCAATAATCTGACGAAGCGAGGACCTAGAAAACATAATATAGGAAGTGTCACAGATTAATCCTGTTTCAGTTATAGATTAATTTCTGTAATCGTGGTAGATTTGGTATCAGTAGAAACTCAAAAGAGACATATAACACAGTTTATTTGTTTGTTGTTTAACGCCGCACTCAGCTATATTCCAGCAATATGACAGCGTCTCGACAATCCAGTGATCGATATTGTGAGCAACATTCCCCATCGCCCTGGTTTGAGGACACGTATGAACCAAGCCACTGATCCGATTGGTCGCATCTCAAGACCAGCATAGGTTGTTGGGGACCTATTCTAACCCAGAATCTCCATGTGGAGACCTGGAATACCCACTTCAGTAAACCCAACAGCTTAGGGACACAACTCATGGAAATGCTTGTCAGGTTCAGTAGAAGTGGCATACCAAACTTTCCTCTCATTAACAATATACAACATGAACTGCCAAGTATATCTGACCTCTGGCCACACAAAATTTGAGCTAAAATGGTGAAATTATGTTTGCCATGAATTCTTTAACCAGCTAAAGAAGTTGAATGCTCAAATCTGCAAACTCTTTAAGCATATTAAGGGAGTAGATCATTTAATCATATATAATATATATTCAGAAAAGGTTACTAAAGAAAAAGCGACTAGTTAGGCAGCCATTAAGTCATGGATGGGAAGCTTGTATGCTTGTAACTATAAACCAACACAAGCCCTCCACAGTATCATGAAGACACTCAACACAACGTGATCACATGCAAGGCTACTCACTTGGTGAAAGAATCTGTCTGATCATCATTGAAGAGTATACAAATGCCGAGAAGGATGGCACACAATCCCTGGACCAATGTCTCCTGCTCGTCCCCATCAGAGCCGGACACTTGGGATATCAGCTGACAGGGTCAAGGACATATGTAACAAAGACTGATGGGGTGTGTCTTGTCACGGTCAGCAATATTACAACCGTCAGAGGTCGTAAATCCTAAGGCAGGGGTAGAAACTAACATATGATAACATATTGCAAAACACTTAAAAATGGCAAATATTTACTAGTCCTTATGATACCTTAACTATTGGGCAGTTTGGCAAGGACTACAGGACTAGTGCCAATTTCTAACGCTGTAAGGGCTCTAAATTAAGTGAAGAGGGATGAACGTCATAGAACTTCCAATAGTACAGGGTTATCACCATGTGTGGTGGTTAATACGGCAAGTGTTATCGCCAGTGTGGTGGTGTATACGGCAGGTGTAATCACCAGTGTGGTGGTGTATATACGGCAAGTGTTATCGCCAGTGTGGTGGTGTATACGGCAGGTGTTATCACCAGTGTGGTGGTGTATAAAGGCAGGTGTTATCACCAGTGTGGTGGTTAATATGGCAAGTGTTATCGCCAGTGTGGTGGTGTATACGGCAGGTGTTATCACCAGTTAGGTGGGGTATATACTGCAGGTGTAATCACCAGTGTGGTGGTGTATATATACGGCAGGTGTTATCGCCAGTGTGGTGGTGTATATATACGGCAGGTGTTATCACCAGTGTGGTGGTGTATATATACGGCAGGTGTTATCGCCAGTGTGGTGGTGTATATATACGGCAGGTGTTATCGCCAGTGTGGTGGTGTATATATACGGCAGGTGTTATCGCCAGTGTGGTGGTGTATATATACGGCAGGTGTTATCACCAGTGTGGTGGTGTATATACGGCAGGTGTTATCACCAGTGTGGTGGTGTATATACAGCAGGTGTTATCACCAGTGTGGTGGTGTATACGGCAGGTGTAATCACCAGTGTGGTGGTGTATACGGCAGATGTTATCACCAGTGTGGTGGTGTATATATACGGCAGGTGTTATCACCAGTGTGGTGGTGTATATACGGCAGGTGTTATCACCAGTGTGGTGGTGTATAAATGGCAGGTGTTATCACCAGTGTGGTGGTGTATACGGCAGGTGTAATCACCAGTGTGGTGGTGTATATACGGCAGGTGTTATCACCAGTGTGGTGGTGTATACAGCAGGTGTAATCACCAGTGTGGTGGTGTATACGGCAGGTGTAATCACCAGTGTGGTGGTGTATACGGCAGGTGTTATCACCAGTGTGGTGGTGTATATACGGCAGATGTTATCACCAGTGTGGTGGTGTATATACGGCAGATGTTATCACCAGTGGGGTGGTGTATATACGGCAGGTGTTATCACCAGTGTGGTGGTGTATATACGGCAGGTGTAATCACCAGTGTGGTGGTGTATATACGGCAGGTGTAATCACCAGTGTGGTGTATATACGGCAGATGTTATCACCAGTGTGGTGGTGTATATACGGCAGATGTTATCACCAGTGTGATGGTGTATATACGGCAGGTGTAATCACCAGTGTGGTGGTGAATACAGCAGGTGTAATCACCAGTGTGGTGGTGTATACGGCAGGTGTTATCACCAGTGTGATGGTGTATATACGGCAGATGTTATCACCAGTGTGGTGGTGTATATACGGCAGATGTTATCACCAGTGGGGTGGTGTATATACGGCAGGTGTTATCACCAGTGTGGTGGTGTATATACGGCAGGTGTAATCACCAGTGTGGTGGTGTATACGGCAGGTGTTATCACCAGTGTGGTGGTGTATATACGGCAGATGTTATCACCAGTGTGGTGGTGTATATACGGCAGATGTTATCACCAGTGGGGTGGTGTATATACGGCAGGTGTTATCACCAGTGTGGTGGTGTATATACGGCAGGTGTAATCACCAGTGTGGTGGTGTATATACGGCAGGTGTAATCACCAGTGTGGTGTATATACGGCAGATGTTATCACCAGTGTGGTGGTGTATATACGGCAGATGTTATCACCAGTGTGATGGTGTATATACGGCAGGTGTAATCACCAGTGTGGTGGTGAATACAGCAGGTGTAATCACCAGTGTGGTGGTGTATACGGCAGGTGTTATCACCAGTGTGGTGGTGTATATACGGCAGATGTTATCACCAGTGTGATGGTGTATATACGGCAGGTGTAATCACCAGTGTGGTGGTGAATATGGCAGGTGTAATCACCAGTGTGGTGGTGTATACGGCAGGTGTTATCACCAGTGTGGTGGTGTATATACGGCAGGTGTTATCACCAGTTGGGTGGTATATATATGGCAGGTGTAATCACCAGTGTGGTGGTGTATACGGCAGATGTTATCACCAGTGTGGTGGTGTATATACGGCAGATGTTATCACCAGTGTGATGGTGTATATACGGCAGGTGTAATCACCAGTGTGGTGTATATACGGCAGATGTTATCACCAGTGTGGTGGTGTATATACGGCAGATGTTATCACCAGTGTGATGGTGTATATACGGCAGGTGTAATCACCAGTGTGGTGGTGTATACGGCAGGTGTTATCACCAGTGTGATGGTGTATACGGCAGGTGTTATCACCAGTGTGGTGGTGTATACAGCAGGTGTTATCACCAGTGTGATGGTGTATATACGGCAGATGTTATCACCAGTGTGATGGTATATATATGGCAGGTGTAATCACCAGTGTGGTGGTGTATACGGCAGATGTTATCACCAGTGTGGTGGTGTATATACGGCAGATGTTATCACCAGTGTGGTGGTGTATATACGGCAGATGTTATCACCAGTGTGATGGTGTATATACGGCAGGTGTAATCACCAGTGTGGTGGTGTATACGGCAGGTGTTATCACCAGTGTGATGGTGTATACGGCAGGTGTTATCACCAGTGTGGTGGTGTATACGGCAGGTGTTATCACCAGTGTGATGGTGTATACGGCAGGTGTTATCACCAGTGTGATGGTGTATACGGCAGGTGTTATCACCAGTGTGGTGGTGTATACGGCAGGTGTTATCACCAGTGTGGTGGTGTATACGGCAGGTGTTATCACCAGTGTGGTGGTGTATACGGCTGAAGGATACATAAGGCACGTTGGCAGAGTTGGACAGGAAGTGGGAGACGGAGATGGTGCAGTTAGACATCCAGCCACACATCAGCATGAGTAGCCCGATCCGTGTCTGCACCTTGCCACCCTGGGGAAACAAACACAACTTGTACAGGAACACACTCCGTGGAAGCAAACAGTTCTTATAAATGTTCATGTAAAATCCTTCATATTTGTATACTTGAATACTTATCCTGCAATACCCCTTAAAGCATTTACTGCTTGTTCTTGACAGTGAGAAAGAGCTGTGTGAGGTCTTGATGAAGAAGTTGTTCCAACTGAGAGGCTAAACCTATCACACAGCTCCCACGTGACCACAGAAGAGGCGACATCACTGATCAACACATTACTGCTGTCACCCATGGAGAAATGTCTACTGCTTGAGTCTGAGTGTTAATTTACTGAATCCTTTGCGTGTTTGCACACTTTAGTGTTTCTTTGTGACTATTATTGTGCCTACGGTTTTTATTAGATGGCATACTATACTAATATGAAAGAATCGGGTGCTCCTTATCATCTTTTGAGCAGTATATATTTTCTGGGCCTACCTGTGCCAGCATGTTGCAGCACTGCTGCAGCAGGGAGACGGGGGGGTTGCCAAGGGAGGTGGCTAACTGGACACGGAGCAGCTGCTCCTTCTGGGTGGGGTTCTCCAGGATGGCGTGCAACATGGCCGTCGCGGCAAACCAGTTGGACAGCGAGTCTCCGCTGAACAGACCTCCACACAGCAACTGACCAGCTGTGATGGTGTTCACTACAACACAAAGACAATACTGAAACATCACACATCTGCTTATTCTGGATGGTACTGTTCTACATGATTTGTTTCATGTTAAACACTCCACACAGCATTATTCCAGATATATCATAGCTGCCTGTAAATAATCCAGTCTGTACCAAACAAACCAGTGATCAATATCATAAGTAACCTTTACATCCCACAACTGTCGTCCTGCCCACCTAGTCTCCAAAACCATCCGCAAGATCCTCAAGAACCCTGATCCCAGACCCAGATCAGCCCCGTCGCCCATCAGAATCACCATTCCCTACCCTGTCACTCATCAGATTTCCCGCCTCATCAAGAACAAAGCCAACATAGGTGTCACCTTTTCCAGTGTCAAGTTAATCAAGACCTATCTACAAGTCAATGGCAGAGGCACAAGCAGTGTAAGTCCCAACCCCCGAGGATGTATATACCAGACTCCCTGCAACTGTGGCCACCAGTACATTGGAGAAACCCTTAGACCCCTCAACACCAGACTCAAAGAACATCAGACCTCTGTCAACAAACTAGACCTGAAATCTGCTATTTCCAAACACATCCTCAAGAACCAAAATAATAACATCATTTGGGAAGCCACCAAAGTCCTGTCTACCAACAACAACAACTGACGACAAACAAAACTACATGAAGCCATTGACATCAGGAGAACCGAGACCAGGGAAGATATCTGCCTAGTACTTGGGACTTACTGCTCTGATCTTTGTCAGTGCCAATTATCTAGAAGGCTTCCATTTGCGCATTGCTATTTCTATTCCTTTACCTATCAGTGCTAAGTACCCCCAGCCTCCTGTTTGCCCATTGTCCATTGCCATTTACCTATCAGTGATAGTTTAGTCCTGGCTTCCAGTTGTCCATAACTATCAGCGCTAATTACTGTAAAGTGTTGGCTTCCATTGTCTATTGCTAATCAGCTATCAGTGCCAATTATCTGTTGACTTCCCTTGTTAGTTTCCACCCCTTGTTAGTTTCCACATTTTGTTATCTTATTAATTTTGTTCTCCTTACAATGTACATATATATGCTCTCTGCCACATATCATTCATTCACCCGATGAAGGAGTAAGCATATATTCCGAAACGTTGTGTTCCTCATAATAAAAAGGTGACATCCATAAATTCTCTTCCTTAGTAAACACAATGTGTGTATAGCCCTCTACACAGCAGCACCGATATGTAACTAACACCATGTGTGTATAGCCCTCTACACAGCACCAGCGATATGTAACTAACACCATGTGTGTATAGCCCTCTACACAGCACCAGCGATATGTAACTAACACCATGTGTGTATAGCCCTCTACACAGCAGCACCGATATGTAACTAACACAATGTGTGTATAGCCCTCTACACAGCACCACCCATATGTAACTAACACAATGTGTGTATAGCCCTCTACACAGCAGCAGCGATATGTAACTAACACCATGTGTGTATAGCCCTCTACACAGCACCAGCGATATGTAACTAAAACAATGTGTGTATAGCCCTCTACACAGCAGCACCGATATGTAACTAACACAATGTGTGTATAGCCCTCTACACAGCAGCAGCGATATGTAACTAAAACAATGTGTGTATAGCCCTCTACACAGCAGCAACGATATGTAACTTACACAATGTGTGTATAGCCCTCTACACAGCACCAGCGATATGTAACTAACACAATGTGTGTATAGCCCTCTACACAGCACCACCGATATGTAACTAACACAATGTGTGTACAGCCCTCTACGCAGCACCACCGATATGTAACTAACACAATGTGTGTATAGCCCTCTACACAGCACCAGCGATATGTAACTAACACGATGTCTGTATAGCCCTCTACACAGCACCACCGATATGTAACTAACACAATGTGTGTATAGCCCTCTACACAGCACCACCCATATGTAACTAACACGATGTGTGTATAGCCCTCTACACAGCACCACCGATATGTAACTAACACAATGTGTGTATAACCCTCTACACAGCACCACCCATATGTAACTAACACCATGTGTGTATAGCCCTCTACACAGCACCACCGATATGTAACTAACACAATGTGTGTATAGCCCTCTACACAGCACCACCCATATGTAACTAACAGGATGTGTGTATAGCCCTCAACACAGCACCACCGATATGTAACTAACACCATGTGTGTATAACCCTCTACACAGCACCAGCGATATGTAACTAACACAATGTGTGTATAGCCCTCTACACAGCAGCACCGATATGTAACTAACACAATGTGTGTATAGCCCTCTACACAGCACCAGCGATATGTAACTAACACAATGTGTGTATAGCCCTCTACACAGCACCAGCGATATGTAACTAACACCATGTCTCTCACCGTCTGCCGTGGTGGGGAGGAGAGTCTGTACAATCTGGGACTGCCCCACTTCGTTCTTGTACAGGAAGGACTGGAAGCAGTACAACACCGCACACCGCAACAGGAAGGGCTGCTTCTCATTCACCATCGACATCAGCAACACAACAATGGCCGGTCTGGAAACAGTGGATTACAATAAACAAACATTGTCATTTGTACTCAATTCCAGAAACTTGAAATCAGTGAATGAGCAAATGAGGTTGAATGCTATGGCTTATGGTATTATGGGTATTCCAACTACCACAGGCTCAAAGTGTACTTCTGTTTTAATGCAGTGGCCTGTGGTATTAGAGCCTAATAGTGGTATTTCAGATAAGGATGTCATCATATACTGTGATATTAAAACATCAGTTCATTTTTAACATTGATGCAGCATTGTTGCAAAATTATGAATATCGATACTATATTAATAATTCATTGAAACACTGGAGACTAAAACCTAGTCTCTGAAACAAAAATATTTTAAAGAAACAACTGTTGTTAAATTATCTTTATAAAATATAACAAAAGCCATCCAGAGACTCTTCATTTTCAGAAACTGCAGTAATCTAGACTTGCCACCTATATAGACTTGCATGGGCTGTATAGGATATATTTGTTTCACAGTCAGTTCAACAGACTAGATGACACACCAAATCAGTTGTGGTAGGGACCCAAAAAAATAAAACAGTCCACAAACTGCAGCCATTTTTACCACCTAAAATAAGCTCCAGTGGTTCCCATCCCTAGCATGGCAGAGTTGTTGCAGGGGATATTCAGGTATGTAGCTATAGACCAGGGACATGCAGTGGCCTACCTGGGTGGGTTCGAGGGAGCAAGAACTGAGGCGAAGTATTCCTGGTTGGCTGGGTTCCCTCGGATAACCTCCGACACAGTGTTGATTGTCTGCGGACGAAACAAACACAGTAAGTTCAGGTATAAAAAATGTTGTGCACACAATGTAAAAACATATTGAAGTCATTATTATATATAAATATGTACACAATAATAAATTAACAAACTGCTTATTCAATTAGTGACAAAAAACTGAAGACACCAATACAAAATTGGTGACATTGTTCAGAGCAATAATTCAACAAAAGTCCAGCCCATTTTATTATCATCCAATCAGGAAACAGTTGTCCGTGAGTGGGGGTGGCCTATTTTTGAATAAAAACTGGCTTGGTTTTGCCAATCAAATGCCATGGAATCACTGGCAATTTATTTATTATCATTTTAACCTTTTGATGGAACTAAGCGATCTAATTTCAAAGTCTACAATAATGAGAGTGAGACTAGCAGACTCACCTCTGTCAGGACATCTGCAGGGACGCCGCTAGCCATCAATATCGAGCACAACTTCTTCAGAAGCCCTGCATTAAACAAATAAATGCTGTCAAATCTAAATTTACAGTTGTCAAAGCTAGTTTCAGGCTGTATTTGGTTTGTGTATCCCTTATGTGCATAGATCGATTATCCTTTGACAGTTGTCCGTACCCTTCTGATCATGCTGATACGCTAGTTCCTGCTTGTATTTGATGTATGCAACTATATGGCAGTCCTAGACAAATTCTGCTGTTCCGATCATGGAAAGATTTGCAGAAAATGTATACTGCAGAACTGAAGGAAAATAGTGGAATATATCTTTTGTAATCAATCAATACACTAATGCTCATTATTTTCATGCTGTCCTATCAAATTTCATACATATCGGTGACACTATTTATTTGCATAATTGTATGTCCTTATCCAAAAATAACTGATAACTGTTCATAATGACAGCTTGTAAAACTATTTTGTTTCGCATTGGATTCTAGTTTGAATTAATGTTTGAGGGGGAAATGAGTATGTTTTCACCAACCCATATGTGTATCAATAGATCCCTTTCACAATCTTTAAAACTATTTTTAGCAGACTGTCATCTTAATTTTGTTTGTTTCATGCCATATTACTTAACACAAGGAACGGTCAAAACAATGTATTGGTAAGGTGTCCCTATACAAAATAGAACAGAGGTATTTAACATTATAAAATTGGAAATCTAGTATTTGATATAAATATTGACCTTTATCATATAATTGGTAGGTTTCTCGGCAGGATAAAGCCAACGGATAAAAACGATATCCGTTGGGGTCATATGCGGATAGAGATGCAAATATCAAAGGTCAAGTAGGACTACTTTCACTGTTTATAAACAAACATGGCGTCGCCCTCGTCATTCTGCGATCGAGTCAGAATTAACCATCAGGAATCTGGATAAACTACAGGGATAATGGCTATCATTATCAACAGAACACTCTAATCAGTATCTAACTGTGACGTAGCTAAGGCATTTTATAAGTTTTGGCAACTTTGGAAATATAAATTTCGAAACAATTTTGCGAGGGCACAAGGCCTAGCCAAGCGGGACCAGTAGCCATATATCTGTACTTGTAGACCTCTGCGGCTTGAAACCTTCTCCACAAATTAAAATAGTTGGATTTGGCCGAAATATGTTTGAATTGTTACCTTGTTTCGTTTTGTCTCTGGGTGTACATTTGACTACACTTCTTAACGTTATAACAGGGCAGACCGACTGTCAACAACGTCTGACCGTGGCCGTGACGCCTCATAGACTAGGGTTAGAGTAGCTTCCCTTTGACAAAGGGCAGTTACTCTAGCGGACAGACAGATGGATTGCCGCGAAAGGCAATTAAAAACAACTGTTGTTTTGCGTATATGTTGCTTCGCCACTGTATAAAAAACAGATTTCAGTTGGAACTATATTGGCTACTGTCACTGTCCGACTGACACATCACTTACCCTGTGACGTAATAAATATTAATGCGCGCATTCCAGGAAAACTCGCAATGTTTCGGTAAAGGGAAAGAGAGGGAAAGCGATTTTAAAGCACAGAATTAAAGAATGACATTATATGATAAAGAGGTTATCACGCTTGTGTGTTTGGGGATGGTAAATATCCTGTATTAGGAATAAACACTATGTATTTAGCTCGCCAAGGCTCGCTAAATACAATGTTTATTCCTAATGCAGGATATTTACCATCCCCAAACACACTGGCATGATAACCTCTATATACATGGTAAAACGTTTTTTAGTTATGATACCACTTACCACATGAGTTCATGACCCTCTGACAGGAAGTCGTCTGCTGCTGAGGGTTGTTGGGAGAAACCATTGTTCGTACCAACTACAAGAGACGGCCACATGTCATACATACACATAGTAACCCTTCCCCGTAGGTTGCAGTGCAGTCTTGCTTGACAGTAATTATCATTGTGTGAAGAAGCAACCAAATGATCCATTTCACTTGCACAAAAATATACTTTAAACTTAATGCTTAGCAAACATAGTGAGTGAGTATGGTTTTGCATCGCTTTTAGCAATATTCCAGCAATATCACAGCAGGGGACACCATAAATGGGCTTTCACACATTGTACCCATGTCAGGAATCAAACCCGGGTCTTCGGCATGAAGAGCCAACACTTTAACCTCTAGGCTACCCGACCACCCCTTACTAAACATATCAATCTGTTGTTTGTATTGGTAATGCTAGTAAAAAACAGCTAACAAAGAAAAGAGCTCAAAAGCAGATATGACACAACTCGAAGCAATGTCAAAATTGAAAGCAGATCGAAACACTGAAAGGATATATTTGTAAAGAAAGATGACTCAATGTGGTGTTTCTCTTGGAAAAGAAGATGTTGATGATGATCGAGAACTGGAACATCTTGAACTAAAGATGTTGCACTGTTGTGATAGCAATAGAACCGAAGATGGCAATGTGATGATCTAGAACTGAAGACGCTAGGACTGATCTGATGGCAGTTCAAATGAAGATGTTGATGTGATGGAAAAAGAACTGACAATGTTGGATGATCTGGTGGAATTGGAGAACACTGACAGAAGGAACATGGTTGAGCAGCAGGAAGGAATAGTTGGACACGGACAGCTGGGATGTTTGCTGAGTGCTCCTTTAGAAAACAAACATTAAGTGGTCATGACACAGATCCCTAGCAATAATGTTCGTTTCTAACGATTACATGACAGATCCAGTTCTACGATTTGTATGACGAGGTGAGGTGAAACGAGGTTAAACGTCGCATCCAAGATTATTGCACTTATACAGCGACGTGCATGCACGGACTGATGCCGATTTATAGTGCTAGCCCCCTGAGATACCATGCTGCAGTTTATCATGAACATCCCACTCAGACACAGTATACTGACTCTGAGCCAACTAGTTCTTGTTATAGCCCCTAAATGCCGAGCCCCAGACAGGGTAACAATAAGTACCATCTTTTAACGTCTTTTGGTATGACGCCACCCGGGGTCAAACCCGGACCTTCCAGTTTCCAGGCGGACGCTCTACCACTAGACCACGGCAGTGGTGTTACGGCTTAGAATAACTATAACAATATAGCAGTATTGTGACAACACATGATTGGAGTAAGTGCTTAGAACTGCAGCTCATCACTACAGAGTGACTAAGAATGATCCGTATAGAAGAAAAATAAACAGATGGCCTTCATTTGTTATCTCAACACTTAGCATCAGTTAGCTGAACAAGGGGAGTGAGTATCTTGTGACAAGCAGCAGCTAGCAGCAGCATGGGTCCATGATGGTGAACGAGGATGAGTTGGGTGAGTTGGGGGAGGATTAATGCATGAAGCATCATCATGATGAGTTGTTAACGGAACTAAGCTGGGAATCATGGGAGAAGCACTTGACAGGGACCAGTGGGCTGTACATGTTACTAGGAAAGGCATTTTACCATGGTAACAACGTAGTAACCTGCACAGCATCATCACCTTGCCAACCCACTGTTACCAAGCAACCAATGCTACATGTGTGCGGAGCCAGAATTTTAGTGGACTCGCAAAATTAAATTCATAAAAAAATGCTGAAATGAACAGTAAAAATCAATAAAACAAAAAACAAAGCACTGTTCCAGAAAAATGAAATCAAAATGAACTTATTGACAGTAACCATGGCAACGTAAGCTCCTCTGACAAACACATTTCCCAGCAAGTACATACAATATACACTATTCACATTTGTACAATGATTCTCTAAAATCGTGCTAGGATACATGAAACCTTTGAGTAGAGACAATAAAATCAATTGAAAGTTGATCGAAGAGAAATTAAATAAACAGTAGGAAGAAGGTAAAGGAGGAAATGGAGAATGATGATGATGAAAATGATGAAGATGATGACAATGACGATGATGACGAGCAAGACACATGCTAATGACAGATCTATGATGACAGGACAGTCAGGACTGATCAACAAACACAGAATTAGAAACAAGTCACCATGCAAAGAGAGTGAGTTTGCGAGTTGGGTTTAACACAACTTTGTGACGGCCACCCGTAAACCCCCCCAACTCCCAACTCCCAACTCCCACACCCCATGCAGAGAGAGTGAGTAAGCGAGATGGGTTTAACACCGCTTTGTGGCGGCCAACCATAATCCTATATATATATATATATATATATATATATATATATATATATAAATACACACACAAAATTCTTAGTCCATTTAACTCTGGCTAGTGGAATTGATAAGCTTGATATGCGAATCATAAAAAGGTACTTCTTGTTCAACCATTTTACATTTTCATTATGATCTGACTTTAAGAGCTGAATGCAAAATTCAAATGAAACAACCCAGACCTACATGATAACCATGGTAACCATCACGTCCTACTCACATGACATACATGTGGCTAAGGTGGGAATGTCCAGACAAATATAACTGGACATCTGATGTCAATACCCCCGGCTACAGAGACACAGAAAGGGGAAAGAACAGTGTGGGAAAACATTAACAAGAATTGTCGCCAGTGTCCAACCCAGACCGCGCGATTGCGCGATTCACACTAAAAAAAATCAAGATGTTAAAAGACAAATAAATATTCTATATTGAATAGTTCTAGAAGTATTTTTGAGCATTTTAGTTCGTTTTAGTTTCTTTTCTGAAATCACACAATATGAATCGCCGACTGTCATTGCAGACGATCTTTTGATAGTGAAAATGTCTCGCAAAACAAAAACATTACAGACTTTTTTAATCAAAATAGATGTTCTAAAAAAGACAATAATGAAACCACAGTCACTGTAATTACTTCTCAAACTGAAGGGGAAATCGATCCCGGTCCTAGTGACTCAAAAAAGCAGTTCTTTATTCTGATCTGTTACACTTTTATATGATGATGTTCGAGTACATAATACAAAATAAGACATTTTTAAAGAAAGCAGTTATCCCCCCTACTTTTTCAAAATCCCCCCTATTTTCTACATGATGGGGGGACAAGTCTCCCTTGATTTTCAATTCTGGGTTGGACACTGTTGTCAGCAATGCACTCCATGCTAACTACCAGGGGGCTTCCAATAATACCTTCAGGACTCTCTTATGGACATATCTGACAAAAGACGTCAGCTCTTTCTTACACTGTCTAAACATGCCAAAAGCTGATTGTTCGGCTGAAAATTTGAATTGTCCCCTAGCTTCTAGAAGTTGTACAAAATCACTGTGATTCACAATACAATGGTAGCCATTGTCTGACATCACAATACAATGGTAGCCATTGTCTGACATCACAATACAATGGTAGCCATTGTCTGACATCACAATACAATGGTCGCCATTGTCTGACATCACAATACAATGGTCGCCATTGTCTGACATCACAAACTGTTTGCTACTTTGGGTTGACAGTGACATCACTTGGGACAGAAACAATTAATTTGGTGTTAATGGCACAAAGCTGATGCCAGACATTGTAACAGAACCCAGGCACTATCTTGGGGGACTTAGTCCACAATGGAATCCATGCAGAACTGTTTTATGTTTATGTTCCAAAATAGGACAAAGCATTATTGGAGAAGCCTAGTACTATTAACTCATGCTTTTCCATGCTAAATAGCACTTATACCATATTTGTAGAAGTCAAAGGTTTATTGGAACCAATCATTAAGGCTTATTGTCAGACATATCAATTCATAAATATGTATATATTTCTCTAAACTTCTACAACAGCAAGAGTCACACAGTACTGGGTTCAAACTGATACAAGATACAAGTTACAAGATCTAAAGGAAAACGATTAGACAGTGTAGCTCGCCTGCAATTTTATGTATTTCTCTGTATCAGACCATATGAAAATGTTCAAGTGAAAATGTTCAAGTTTCATCAGCAGAAAATTATTTAGATATATTCCTTGGATGGACATACAATATTTCAAATAATCAGAATTAGGTTCAAAGTGAGATGTTTTGACAAAGCTTCTAACAAACTTCAAAACACAACAGATTATGACAAATCCCTTTTCCTCACATCCCAATTTTTTCCCTCCTTATCTACTTAACATTTTGAGGAAATCAAAGTAAATATTTGAAATTAAATAAATAATAATTAGTTAGTTTTTTAAACCTACTGACCTAAATGTTTGGGTCAAAAATCTGTAAACCGAAAAAAGAAGTCTGGCCCTAGTTCCAATAAACCTTTGCTTTATTCAAAACAAGACCCATCCACCAAAAGTTGACCCATCTCCACCAAAATTCTGAGCACACCGGGTTGTTAGTTGTGTTAGTGGTCACAACGTCAACTCACTTGCAGCATCAGGTGAATGTTGGTAACTTTCTGAGCTGACCAGCCCCCCTGGGTGTTCTGCTGACCTGCGTCCAACTCAAAATACGGCTCTAGCTTCTGAACATAGCTACCCTCTTTGAAAAAATTCTGATTTGAAACGTTGTTCTTGAGTAAATTAAGAAGCAAGAGAAGACAATCTTCCACGACAATACCTGAAAAAGAAAACTGAAATGTTAGACATATAAACTGACTGGCGTAGCTTGTATCATTGCAATGAAACGACAAATGTCTTTAGTCAGGTTCACATAGTCAGAAAATGTTCGTAAAATGTATAATAATGAGGTGTTTGCTGACAGACCAAGGGCCATAGTCAGGGTTAAATCTGAAATTATCCCCTTGACATGCGGATCCTGGAATAGCTAAAACATTTGTCCAGCGAAATACCACACACGGCCACCTGTGGTGCCATATAGCCCCTGATTACGGGGCTTTAACTGCTAATAGCTGTCTTCCAAGCCAATCAATTACCGGTACTACTTTTCATTCAGCAATCATTGTGGCCATTGCATCCCCTTTGAGTAAAGCATGTATTTGGGACTGACTTGCCCCCCTGAATCCACACGGATGAAAATGTACATGTGCCCTGATCTGTGCCTACCACCATCACTGTTGCCTTCATCTCGGATGATCTCGATTAGACGTTCAAATGCATTCTCAAATGCAACAATCTTTTGAATGTTGGCGTTCCCCTTCGTGAGTTGAATCAATAACAACAGCGCCTGCACAATCAGAAGGAAAGTCAGGTGAACGTAGCTCAGAGAGCTTAATGCTTCTTCAGAGATAAAGTATCTGAGACAAATTCTACCCTGGAATCTCAAGAGGGTATTTCAGCAAACATGAGTTAACATGAGTTAATAAATAATAACAGTGAATGCTGCGCTATACAAATGCATATATTATTATTATTATTATTATTATTATTATTGGAAATTTAGTATCAATATATTAACAGATAAAAAATACCTTTGTAGACCTGACATTTGATGCTAAATATGATCTAGGTAGATCCAGTAAATATTTAAGATTGTATTTGTCTTTTTAATGTCCATCCTTCCCATAGTAATCTTAGTAAATGTGTCTGTGGTATTGAATTATTTATTAAGTGTTGATATTTATAAATTTGTATCAATACAGTATCAAAATAAAACTTTACCCAAATAGAGACAAGTAATATTGTAGTGATACATGTCCGGTCATATTGTCACATCTTCCAAAGAGTTTCTCTATCATGTGTCTATGTCTCCATACACTGGCACTGCAATCCTACTCACAACACGACATTCCGTCACAAGGTGCTTGATCCATGTACTCACATCATTCCTGATGATCTCACGGCTGTCGGACAGCAGGTCCATGAGTTTGGACACGCCCATGGGGCTGACCAGGATGCATTCCTGCAGGTGCTTGCTCTTGTTGGTCAGCAGGACGGTCAGCAGCTTCACCGTCGGCCAGCGCACATGGAAGTCATACTCCTACATTGGAGGAAACAGGTTGACCAATGTTAACACCAACATCACGGGGGCAGTTAGTTCAGTATTGTTTTGGTTAATGCTGCATTCAGCAATATTCCAGCTATATGTCATCAAACTGTAAATAAAAGTCTGGATCAGACATTCCAGCGATTGACAATAGTAGCAACTATCATTGGAGTATGATGCCCCAAGTCAGCCAAGTCACCACGCCCGATCCATGAAGCATGTTAAGTTGCCTCTTACAATCAGCACCCACAGGTTGTTGGGTGCGATACTATCCCAGACTCCCCACAGGGGTATCACAGGCTGTATTGAAACAACACTCAAAATAAGTTATAATTAGAACTGACATCAGGACACCCCCATCCCCCCCGCCCCTAAGGTCTTCACAGCATGAGGAACAATGACAATGTGGTATCAGGTCACACTAATTTTTATGAGTTCTTTAGATAAGCATGGAATACAAGGACCTATTCTGACCGAAATCCCCAAAGAGACGTGTAAACATATTCCAGTTCACATATAATACTATCATTAGATTTGACACAAATTCATACACAGATGAAGAGGGAGGTGAAAAGGGGTTTATCATTGCGGTCAAGATTATTGGACTTATATAGCAATGTGCATGCATGTGTGTGTGGCTGCTTGTACTAGTCCAGGCTAATGACAATATAACACTGAGATACCAAGCCACAGTTAAACATGGATACCCCACACAGACACGGAGGACTGACTGAGCCGATCAGTCCTTGATTTATCCCCTTAATGACAATGGCCAGGCATGGAAACAACGAAGTACCACCTATTATTGTCTTTGGGTATTACACGGCTAGTGACTGAACCATCAACTTCCCTCTCTCCATCCGCTTGACTATGTACTCGGTCCATTCATAGACAGATGAAGCTACTGAAAGTCAAGATAGTAGATACTACTCCATTATAAAATATTAAGCTTGACAAGCACAGGTTAATTCACAACGATCCTTACCTCCAAGAGAGAGAGCAGAAGCGACACATTCTCTGACTGCTTGATGAAGATTTCTGTAAACTGACCACCTAGTTCACTTGGAACGTGTGATGGCATTTCATCATCTGCAAACAGAGCGTGAACATTATGAAACATTTATAAGCAATATTCCTCATGTAGTCAGCACAGGCATCGTTTGTTGCTTAGTGCCACACTCAGCAATATTCCAGCTATATGACACTGGTCTGTAAATAATTGTGTCTGGACCAGACAATCCAGTAATTGATGTCATGAGCAACGATCTATGCGATGACATGCATCAACCAAGTCATCGAGCCTGACCACCTGATCCCATTAGTCTATTCTCACGACAAGCATGGGTTGCTGAGGACCTATTCTAATCCGGGACCACTTGATCCCATTAGTCGATTCTTACAACAGGCATGGGTTGCTGAGGACCTATTCTAACCCGGGACCACTCGATCCCATTAGTCGATTCTTACGACAAGCATGGGTTGCTGAGGACCTATTCTACCCCGGGACCAGTCGATCCCATTAGTCGATTCTTACGACAAGCATGGGTTGCTGAGGACCTATTCTACCCCGGGACCACCCGATCCCATTAGTCGATTCTTACGACAAGCATGGGTTGATGAGGACCTATTCTACCCCGGGACCACTTGATCCCATGAGTCGATTCTTACGACAAGCATGGGTTGCTGAGGACCTATTCTACCCCGAGACCAGTCGATCCCATTAGTCGATTCTTACGACAAGCATGGGTTGCTGAAGACCTATTCAACCCGGGACCAGTCGATCCCATTAGTCGATTCTTACGACAAGCATGGGTTGCTGAGGACCTATTCTACCTCGGGACCACTCGATCCCATCAGTCGATTCTTACGACAAGCATGGGTTGCTGAGGACCTATTCTAACCCATGACCACCCGATCCCAATAGCCGATTCTCACGACAAGCATGGGTTGCTGAGGACCTATTCTACCCCGGGACCACTTGATCCCATTAGTCGATTCTTACGACAAGCATGGGTTGCTGAGGACCTATTCTACCCCTGGACCACTTGATCCCATGAGTCGATACTTACGACAAGCATTGGTTGCTGAGGACCTATTCTACCCCAGGACCAGTTGATCCCATTAGTCGATTCTTACGACAAGCATGGGTTGCTGAGGACCTATTCTACCTCGGGACCACTCGATCCCATCAGTCGATTCTTACGACAAGCATGGGTTGCTGAGGACCTATTCTAACCCGGGACCACCCGATCCCATTAGTCGATTCTCACGACAAGCATGGGTTGCTGAGGACCTATTCTAACCTGGGACCACTCGGTCCCAATAGTTTATTCTCACGACAAGCATGGGTTGCTGAGGACCTATTCTACCCCGGGACCACTCGATCCCGTTAGTCGATTCTTACGACAAGCATGGGTTGCTGAGGACCTATTCTAACCCGGGACCACTCGATCCCATTAGTCGATTCTTACGACAAGCATGGGTTGCTGAGGACCTATTCTACCCCGGGACCAGTCGATCCCATTAGTCGATTCTTACGACAAGCATGGGTTGCTGAGGACCTATTCTACCCCGGGACCACCCGATCCCATTAGTCGATTCTTACGACAAGCATGGGTTGATGAGGACCTATTCTACCCCGGGACCACTTGATCCCATGAGTCGATTCTTACGACAAGCATGGGTTGCTGAGGACCTATTCTACCCCGAGACCAGTCGATCCCATTAGTCGATTCTTACGACAAGCATGGGTTGCTGAAGACCTATTCAACCCGGGACCAGTCGATCCCATCAGTCGATTCTTACGACAAGCATGGGTTGCTGAGGACCTATTCTACCTCGGGACCACTCGATCCCATCAGTCGATTCTTACGACAAGCATGGGTTGCTGAGGACCTATTCTAACCCATGACCACCCGATCCCAATAGCCGATTCTCACGACAAGCATGGGTTGCTGAGGACCTATTCTACCCCGGGACCACTTGATCCCATTAGTCGATTCTTACGACAAGCATGGGTTGCTGAGGACCTATTCTACCCCTGGACCACTTGATCCCATGAGTCGATACTTAGGACAAGCATTGGTTGCTGAGGACCTATTCTACCCCAGGACCAGTTGATCCCATTAGTCGATTCTTACGACAAGCATGGGTTGCTGAGGACCTATTCTACCTCGGGACCACTCGATCCCATCAGTCGATTCTTACGACAAGCATGGGTTGCTGAGGACCTATTCTAACCCGGGACCACCCGATCCCATTAGTCGATTCTCACGACAAGCATGGGTTGCTGAGGACCTATTCTACCCCTGGACCACTTGATCCCATGAGTCGATACTTACGACAAGCATTGGTTGCTGAGGACCTATTCTACCCCAGGACCAGTTGATCCCATTAGTCGATTCTTACGACAAGCATGGGTTGCTGAGGACCTATTCTACCTCGGGACCACTCGATCCCATCAGTCGATTCTTACGACAAGCATGGGTTGCTGAGGACCTATTCTAACCCGGGACCACCCGATCCCATTAGTCGATTCTCACGACAAGCATGGGTTGCTGAGGACCTATTCTAACCTGGGACCACTCGGTCCCAATAGTTTATTCTCACGACAAGCATGGGTTGCTGAGGACCTATTCTAACCCGGGACCACCCGATCCCATTAGTCGATTCTTACGACAAGCATGGGTTGATGAGGACCTATTCTACCCCGGGACCACTTGATCCCATGAGTCGATTCTTACGACAAGCATGGGTTGCTGAGGACCTATTCTACCCCGAGACCAGTCGATCCCATTAGTCGATTCTTACGACAAGCATGGGTTGCTGAAGACCTATTCAACCCGGGACCAGTCGATCCCATCAGTCGATTCTTACGACAAGCATGGGTTGCTGAGGACCTATTCTAGCCCATGACCACCCGATCCCAATAGCCGATTCTCACGACAAGCATGGGTTGCTGAGGACCTATTCTAACCCGGGACCACTTGATCCCATTAGTCGATTCTTACGACAAGCATGGGTTGCTGAGGACCTATTCTACCCCTGGACCACTTGATCCCATGAGTCGATACTTACGACAAGCATTGGTTGCTGAGGACCTATTCTACCCCAGGACCAGTTGATCCCATTAGTCGATTCTTACGACAAGCATGGGTTGCTGAGGACCTATTCTACCTCGGGACCACTCGATCCCATCAGTCGATTCTTACGACAAGCATGGGTTGCTGAGGACCTATTCTAACCCGGGACCACCCGATCCCATTAGTCGATTCTCACGACAAGCATGGGTTGCTGAGGACCTATTCTAACCTGGGACCACTCGGTCCCAATAGTTTATTCTCACGACAAGCATGGGTTGCTGAGGACCTATTCTAACCCGGGACCACCCGATCCCATTAGTCGATTCTTACGACAAGCATGGGTTGCTGAGGACCTATTCTAACCTGGGACCACTCGATCCCATTAGTTGATTATCACGACAAGCATGGGTTGCTGAGGACCTATTCTAACCTGGGACCACCCGATCCCATCAGTCGATTCTCACGACAAGCATGGCTTGCTGAGGACCTATTCTAACCCGGGACCACCTGATCCCATTAGTCGATTCTCACGACAAGCATGGGTTGCTGAGGACCTATTCTAACCTGGGACCACTCGATCCCATTAGTTGATTCTCACGACAAGCATGGGTTGCTGAGGACCTATTCTAACCCGGGACCACTCAATCCCATTAGTAGATTTTTACGACAGGCATGGGTTGCTGAGGACCTATTCTAACCCGGGACCTTCAGTGGTGAGAGAGAAATTATCAGACAATGGGGACACACGTAGTCCTGGATTGCTGGGGTCCTGACACTGAGTCCCAACAGGGGTAGTGAGTAAGAGTCATTTGGAGTGTAAATTGTAATGCAGATTTACAAGAAGTAAAAGTATTAGAGAACTTAGTTACTATTGGATACCCACAGAAATCATGATCTCAAATATATACCAATATATATTTTAACAAACACTGGGTGTTACAAATTCATTTCTAAGTTCCGACATGTGTGGCTGAGCCACTTTATCAGTAAAGGCTGAGTCTGGACTGAGAATGATGCTAACTGCATGTTCTACCTACCATCCTCTGACGGCTCGTTGGACATGACATTGCACAACGTGTCCAGAGCATACCCTGTGATCTCAGCATCATTTCTGAAAGACAAATCAAACCAGTCCATAAATATATTCAAGAATTTGGTGTTATTTCAATCAACATCATCAATTTGACTGGCTAAGAAGAGAAAAGTATTTGTGTTTATAACTCGATAAATTGTAAAAAGATTGGCCACATCAACATGATCAATATGAGAATGTCAGAAATGACTTTGTATTTCATCCTCTGTGCACAGTTTTGCCTGAACAACCTACTTAGCTTGCTTTTCTGTAGATGAGGTGAGGTGAGGTGAAATTGGGTTTAACGTCGTGTCCAAGATTATTGCACTTATATAGCCATGTGCATGCATGTGTGTGTGTGTGGCTGTTTGTACTAGTCTGGACTAATGCTGATTTATAGTGCTAGCTCACTGAGATACCATGCCGCAGTTTAACATGAATACCCCACTCAGGCAGTATACTGACTCCGGGCTGACCAGTCCTTGTTTTAGCCCCTTTATGCCGAGCGCCAGACAGGGTAACAACAAGTGCCATCTTTTAACGTCTTTTGGTATGGGGATTGGTGATTGTGTTGACAATTAGGAAGTTGTTTGAGAATGATTCATTTTAGTCATTTGTAAACAGATGAACACTAAAAGATTTGTAATAGAGTGACATTTAGTCCCAGAAATAAGATATCTTATTTAAGTACATATCTACAAAATCAAAAGATAATAATATCCAAATGAAGCCCAGAACAATCCTTAATGTCTTGAGCTGAGACCATCTAGGCTTGCCAAATCATTTTAGACTTGAATTGGACTTTTTTTTTAACTTATCACCTCCACAACCATGACAACAGTGGTCGGAGGGTGTGTTCTGGTGATGATTGTTTTCACAATGTTCTACACTGTTATATGATCAAGCCAGAAGGTATATTGCATACTGCTGTGTCAGGATAAGTATATAAATAAGGGGAATAGTCTGATTCCACATGATTTATTCTCTAGGGTCTGGGAGATGGCCGAAATTTGTAGGTAATATTCAAATATGATCAGCAATATTATGATAGGGAAACGATATGATATTATTTATTTTCTTAATACTGGGACACTCTTCTGTGAACAGAGAGGTCACCTAGTTGTTTTCGTTTTAAGATGTTTACACTGTTCCAATGTTTATCTGATAATAATACGGAAGAGATTTGTTGAATTTGATTGGCTAACCACGCAATTTGTTTTTTGCATTATGTTTCCATAAACCCCCAAATACATTAGGCCATGCCCAATAATGGACTCCTGATACACAGGAACACTGATAACAGAACATGCAGGGCTTGTGGTACATTATTGTGTTAAACAATGCCACTGATTTCGTGCTGTTGTCTACACAGACTTACACAGTATGCGCACTGTTTTTTCACATTTATACCTCCATAGACTAAAAAAAATAGGGAAGTCAGTTCTTAAATATTCATACGTACCTAACAAAACATTCTCAATTATTCATACATACCTAACAAAACATTCTTCTTCTTATTATTATTATTGTAAACTTTCTAATATATTGCATATTTATATTCTTATCCTATCTCACACTATGCATTTCTTCTTATACTTTGATCTTGGTGTGGAAATGCCCAAGAACAAAGTTTCCAGCTTAATAAAAGCTCACCTCTGTCACCTGCGCAAGACAGAGGTGAGCAGGTAGAAGATCGGGACACCATTGAAACAAATGGCCGCACCAGATGGTGGCTTCTATTGACTTTGACCGTAGTCCCAACAGACGAGCTTATATACCCTCCCTCTGGGAGCTTGTCTGGGAAACCTCGATCGGTACAGAACTGATAGCAACTAAGTAAGTGCCCAGTGTCAAACCTTTAGTTTAAGATTCCTTCTACTTCGTAAATAACATAGGTAATCTGCTACTTGTGGTATAGTAGCTTTGCTGCAGAAAAAAACTTGGATCTCGCAAACTGGTGAAAACCTTTCCATTTATCGTCATAGAGATTCTCTTTGATCGACAAAGTACTCAGGAGACTGCCTTAGCTGCTCTAATAGAATATCCTCTTTTATGAGACAGCACTTGATATGTGAAGTTTGTATTATTCTGTTCTTGAATGGACCAATTGGAGTGAGGATGTAGCAGTAGATGTGACCAGTTTGGAAGTCTAAGTATTGGAATCCGTGCTAGTTCCACGAGATCTGGAACCAAGTTCTCGTCGGCCAGTAAGGCGCTACCAACAGCAGTTGTAGATAGCTCGTGTGTAGTATCTGTTGTATCAAGACTGGTGGGGGAACACATATGCGTTTAGGCCCTCCCATGATATAGAGAGAACATCGACTGGCCAGGCTAGTGGGTCTGGCACTGGTGACACAATGTTATCTGATGCAAATAGGTCTATTAGTGGACAGCCTTTCTCTTTTATTGCCCGTTGGAATGCTGCAGGTGCTTCCATTCTGTTGGTGATGGTTTGGCTGATCTGGATAAGGCGTCTGCTAATCCATTTGCCACTCCCTGTATATGTCTTGCCTATATTGTTAGGTTGGGCGTGTCTACCAAAGGTGAAAAGTCAACTGCAGGAGGGTCTCTGATTTCATCGTGCCTTGTAGTTCACCGGTTGACTGATCGTACGAAGCAGAGTAATCGGGACCATGTGGAAGTGTGGTAGTATCAGAAATGTGCCTTGAAGGGACGTAGAAAACAGTAGGATCATATACCAAAACAAAATGTCGATATTCATCAACTCTTGTCTTGAATAACTGAGGGATGACTTGTCCTACCAGGTTGATCAGCGACGTGTAGAACTGGTGAAGAGACGATGGACTCCATCTTCTAGGCACTGGAAAAAGCGTCGTGCATTCCGGTATCGAGACGACGACAAAAAGAATTGTGAAGATGAGGATGATCTGTCGTTTGTCTGTTTTTTATAACAAATGTTATATTTGGGATAACATCTTCTCATTAAAGTACAGATTCTCTTACTTAATGGGGTTCGAACCCCCACAGCCAGAGTAAGGGACCTAATCGCCAGCACACGAAGTCAGCGATCTAACCCAATCAGCCACCAAGGCTTTCTGCAGGTGAAGTCTACAAGCAGGCGAGTTCTTGATCGGATGATGTACCGATGTATCAATGTGAATCGTTGAGTGGAGAACACTCGGGTATCGATCTGGCGAACTGTCCATCCAAGAACAGTGTGTTGTAGATAATGGTGAAGTATGGCGATCTGACGATTTGTCGATCCCTCTGTCATCTACGACCAAACGAAGGATGACGATCCTGTCAATCCTCAAAGGTACGATCTGGTGAACTGTTGACATGGTAGTCCATGTGTCAATGCATCGATGTGTATCATCGAGTGGTGATCCCTCGGGGTATCAAAATGTAGAAGAGGCGAAACTGTCAATCCTCCGAGGTACGATCTTGTGAACTGTTGACATGGTAGTCCATGTGTCGATGCATTGATGTGTATCATCGAGTGGAGATCCCTCGGGTATCGATCTGTAGAAGAGGCGAAACTGTCGATCCTCCAAGGTACGATCTGATGAACTGTCCATCCAAGAACAGCACGTTGTCGATAATGGTGAAGTATGGCGATCTGTTGATCCCTCGATCACTAGGTCGTTTACGAAGATTGACCATCCCGTGAGTGAAGATCCTTCGTCAGTCGGCGATCACTTCCTCGCCAGAGGCAAGAGGGGTAGTCGCCATTAGAAAGCCAGAGAGGTATAGCTGTATCCGCAGCACGCTGCAGAAGCGATGACCCGAGTAACAAGCGGGTAGGGGAAGCAGCAACCCTACGTTGACGGCTTGACTTCCAAAAGCTGAGCAAAGTGTAGTCCTGCACGATGCCTGTGCAGGAATATTTGTATTTTATGAGAGAAGAAAAAACAAAACAAACTAGATATGCATACAAAGGCATATCTAGTCAGCTCTAGCTAGCTCTAATCCACATATGAAATCAGCATCGGGAATTACTTGTTTCGAGAAGGGTATTGTGTAATAAGATTTCATAGACTAAAAGTTAGTCTAGGTTAAAGGATCCAGTAACAGGCCAGTATAGCGTGGAACAAACCATTAGCCCAATTCAGAAATACCTGACCACCTGTAACCATGGTAACAAATGACTGAATCAGGCAACTCACCTGTCCTGTTCCAATACATTGATCAATACTCCCATAGACTGTGTGCCAACTTCTAGGCGGTATTTCTGAAAACACAATGGTAAACTTGTTTGATAAATTCATGTAATTTTCTAATCAATACTTTTATTCAAGCTGTTCTCGAATGATGAAGGTGAAATCAATATTGAAAATGACTATCAGCTTTCATAAATGTTAGTTTGACTTTACACATTCAACCTGTCACAGTAATTCGGACAAGGCTCGGGCTAAAACAAATAGTGAGGTCATGACAGTTCTTTGATGGAACCATGGTGTCATTGAACCGATTGTAGTTAAAAGTTTCAGCAGTTCGCTAGCCCGACACAACAAAACTGTGCTGAGGACAAGAAAAATTCAATAATGGTAATCACCATTGACTAGTAGCATTTGAGGGCTATAATTCTAAACCAGTTCTCAATGCTTTTAAATTGCTACAAATTGGAACTGAATAAAACTGACAGAAAATGTAAACTTAGTAAACATTTTTGCCTCGTTCAAGCTAGAACTTTGAGGACAAGTGAAATTAAGGTCTAAACCAGTCCTTTGGACATGTTGGACCAGTTTTATGAAAAACAAAACCTGAAGGCTGTCAATTCAATCAGGGTGTGACTAAACACTATCAGCCATGGCTTAACTGAGAATTAGTTTACTCGCACTCATATATTGTCCAGATTCACAAAACATTATGACCTTGATGACCTTCCCAGCCCATGACACCTTCGTTACTCTCCTTCGTTACTTCACTAAAATAGCGTTCCCATCTTGTAAGTCTTTGGGAATACTATTAAAGTGAAAGGCTTATGACTGACTTAGTAATAATATTCCCCAGATGAATTTACATTGTTTCTTAAATCAGAATGGTTCAAGATTGCAGATGAATGGAAAAGCATCCAACCTTCCCTTCGATGGTTAAAATGAAACAAAAATTGACTAACAAAATAAAACAAATAACTCGGGAAGAGTATTCAATGTCTCAACAATCATCACTTGTTCGTAAACATCACGTTCAAGCGGATGCAAGTTCAACTTCATTCACGGGTGTAGGCCACTTAGCAGAGAGGGGAGCTGTGACTAGTGGCAGTGATAGTATAGAGGGCTCTGCAAATGGGCTATTGCCGTAAGGAGCTTTCTGTTATGGTTGACAATGACGATCCATGCCATATGCATGATATGGGTTCATGTCACACAGCATGCACAGCTCACACATTATGAGAACATTATCCCCATCCTAGTCTGCTCTTACAGCAAATACAGTCTGCAACTTTAGACAGTAGCCCCAAGGCCGAGTCCAGTAAGAACTCAGCTAATAATAATCCATACGACAACACCAAAATCTAATGAAAATACTGTGAAAGCCATATTCAGGCAAGTAGATTCAAAAGTTTATGGCACAGACTGCAAACATGGAGTACATACTCTGCTAAGTATGCTAAGTTATGCCCACACAAATAGCTTATGCAGGGCCTGCCTATAAACATTCAATTTCACTCTTGATAATAGATGCACATATCATGCTTTACATCATGTAATATTTGATTGACATTACGTTACTTACCTTTGACAGAGACTTAAGGGCCCTGATTGCACCACGCCTGTCTTCTAGCAGGGTGGAGGAGGTGGCTCGCTCTGTCAGTCGCTCAACCTGAGAAGAAAAATACATAGCAACTAGTATGAATGAGAATATTTATAGGCATTATAGAAGTTGGATGTTTTGTTTTGTTTGTTGTTTAACGCCGCTCTCAGCAATATTCCAGCTATAGGATCCAGTGATTGACATCATGAGCATCAATCTACTCAATTGGGATACAATGACATGCAACAACCAAGTCAGTGAGCCTGACCACCCAATCCCGTTAGTCGCGACAAGCATAGTCGTCTTTTATGGCAAGCATGGGTTGGTAAAGACCTATTCTACCCTGGGTCTAAGAAGTTGGATGTAATCACAACAAGGAGTATTATGGATATCAACTCCTTTATTATAAAAACATGCTTCAGAGCTACATCTTGCCCTGTATATCAGGTGAATGGGAAAGAAGTAATTGGTTCCCAGGCTGTTTCTGTACCTCAGGTTGTGGTAGGTATGTGTATAGGTACTGAATATATCAGGGAGACAACAATATCAACTTTTGATTTCACTCACTAACCCACAGGAATTATTTAGGTAGAAAAAATATGAGAGGTCACCACAATCTGCATAGAATTGTGGAAGATAGTGTCCTGGGACCCGTTCCACAAAGCGATCTTAGCGATATGACTGCCGTAAGTCAGTGTTAAAGAATGGGAGTTACAACCGACTTAGCGCTAAGATCGCTTTGTGGAACGGGGCCCTGAGCCATGCTTTAATGTCTAGACTCTTGGACCCCATAACAGCTCTTGCTTAACCCTGATCCGTGTTTATCATACACCAATCTGAGGTTGTCTCCAGATTGCTTTACTGACTTATCGGAGGGTTGACAAGAAAGTCCCATATGTATTGAAGAGACATTGAAGTTCACGACCAATGATTCCTTCTGTTTGTTACAGGCAAAGTTGCAAAGAAACAAACTCTCGCCTTCCAATTAACGTTGGTATGTTTTCATGAATATTAGGCTCAGAAGCTGTTGAGTGGGATTCGGCATCTACAAAATATCAAATGACCATATTGACCCCGTGTCCCTTCTCCTACAGGGCAAAAGTGTTATCACGAAATTAGGATGACATCAACTTTGGAACTTGACACATGTCACCACTGGTAAACTTCCTATCGGTTACAGATGCAGCGGTCAAAATGCAATGTGTGGCTATAATTTATTGGAACAAACAAGTAGAAAGGGGTGTCACGAAGATGCTACAGATATAATGTTTTTTCTGTTTACCGTTTCTGCCCCAGTTGGTTGATCTCCTCCTTGAGGAGTCCCAAGAAAATTTCGGAAGTAGTCCATCTTTTGCCGTCGTGGCTTCCGGGTTGGGCGCATGCGCACGCAACGTGGCAGATTTTCTTGACGACATTTATTTAACAACTAATCATTATAAATATAATGCTTGTTAGTTTAGAATGATTAATCTCAGTGCTTTTCATTAATAAGAAATTTAATAAATTAAAATATATAAAAACATATATATCGATATGATCAAAAGATATTTAAACGCAAATTATTTGATTTTATAACTACAATACATTTGAACATTGGAGGATGTTTTTAGAAGATACATTCAACATTAAAATTATACTTCCGGGAACAAAAAGCGTCTGCTGTCAAATACTCAGGTGTGCCGGTACGGGTTTCAAACGGTATGTTACAATTTATGTTTTGTTACTTCATGGTTAGCAAATAGACGAGGGGCTACTTTGGGGCTACTTTGCAATAAACAGTTCATGTCTTGAATGTACGTGCAGTTCTGTTGATTTGGTACTGCACTCACTGATAGATACCGGGTATGAGTTATAATGGGGTAGCCGAGAGCCGCGATGGGGTGTGTAGGGTCATGTCTTGACTGTAGGACCCCTTCGCCGCTCTCGGCTACAATGGGGTAGGTCATAAACGGGTAGATTTAAGTAGACTCGAAAAGGAGTAGACTAGAGGTGTGACTGATCTACCCAACACCCGTATAATTTAGGACAAGTGCACAGAATGAACGTAACCCATGATTAACATGTCAATGATTGTGCTCTAGGTTTGTATACTACGCCAATGTGGATATCGGTTATCGTTTCTAATTTCCTGTCATATATTGCAATGTTTGATATTCCTCACAACACAAATTGACAGTTCAATTATTTAGCTATCACCCCTAACTCAGAGATAAACCAAAAGCAATATTTTTAGTGAGTGCACATATTTACAAATAGTATGCTTTTGATTCCTAAAAATTCATGACATTGGTTTAATGAGTAACAATATTTGAAATGTAGTGAGTAGAACTGACTGATGTTTGGCTCATCAATTATGTCCAATTTGTTTTTATGGTTTGTTTTGTAACTGTTCTCACAGGACCATGTAACTAATAATACATAACAAACCTTCGACCTCGTCTGCAAGTTTGTTTGTTGTTGTTGTTATCTACATGGTCCTGTGCCACATTTGTATTTCGTGAAGTAAACATATTGGACAACAGTTTTTCAGACACAATTGAATTACCATTATTGTAAATGAGTTAGATTTCATATTTTCATACTCATAGAATTTATATTTGTAAAGGAATGTCATATATATGGAAACTCTGTAGTGTAATTTTCAGAACTGATTCTGTCTTTCAATGAAAAAACAATTCTTTTGACAACAGCTTGTAGAAGTTTGCATTCATGTGATCCCTGATAACATTGACTATGGTAACTTATCACATTCATTGTTAAGTCATACTGAATGGATATAAACTTGCTCATATGGATATGCCTGTTTGCTTAATTGGTATCCACGCATTCAGTTGCTCTGACACTTATTGGTTTGATTTGTTGATTGATTGCTAACCAGTAGAGTACATGGATGCTTGTAGTTCACAGGTAAGAAGTAGAGCACATGTGCCATGAAAACAGTGATTGTAGAAGTTTGGGACACTGACAGAAACAATGAAAATTTACAAAAAATATGAGTATTAAGTATAGTAGAACTATAACTTAGTATACATGATATATTATAAGTGTAAAATAACAAGTATGATTGATAATGTACCACAAATTATGTCAATGTATTGATGTATGTGTGAATGTATAATGAGTATAAATCTAAGCAACTTCTTTTGGTTTTCAATGTGAAATTTAAATGATCCGTTTTGAGTAACAGCGGTCCGTCTTGACCAGACACCTGACTGTTATGACCAATTCAGCTAGTCTGTTTTGAGTGGCATGAAAGCACACACAAAATTACACTATATTCAACAGACATTTATTTCACAGGTAAGAATGAATGAATAGATAAAGTAACTATGTTTGAATGAGTCCTCACTGTGATGTAGTAACAAATTGGATGTATACACAGAACATGCACAGATGTGCACATGGCGGTTATTTGGATTTTGCAAGTCACTCTTGCTCCAGAATCTTACAGGAGTAAAAAAGGCAATCACATTCTTCCTATGGCTGTTTTGATCAAAGGCAAACAGATGTTATAACCTTGTTACCAACTCAAGCATGACGTCCAACTGTCTTGATTTAGCGATAAAGAAGGTTGGTTACTATGGTCTCGGTCAACATAAGCAGGTCTATCGTGACATTGCATTTTTGTTTAGAGCTGAAAGAATATTGATCCATGCTCAATCTGATCAAATGTATCAATTCTTGTATATTGCACCGTCATGCTTGTAGGCAGTTCATGTAGTACAATGTTCCACGGATTTGCAGTACCCTTTTTGCAATGTGGCAGAGATATGGTCTCTGAATGTGGCGACTATACATGTAACTATATGAATTATTCATATATTGCTATGATAAAACAGGGGTTGACACCAGTGGTCATTCCAACTTGTACAAAGCTTATCTTGTACTTGTAGGTTATGTAAAATAACTAGATTTTGGAAGAAAGCAACTAGTCCCTCTAGATTTTCACTAGTCTCAGACAAGTGGGCATATCTACCCTATTTCAGTGTTTACATTTGATAAAAGAACACTATATCAGTATGTTTAATTCAGAAATATTAATCTGCTTACACAGTGTCCAAATCCAGGTTTTCTGATATGTAGTACTTGAATCATGGGCTCCTAAATCTTTAAATGTCAAATACATTCTAAGGCCAGATCAGTTTTAATTTTTTATTTTCCAGGTTTTCTTTTGTTTCTAAATCTTTGTTTAAAAACTCTATTTCTGTAATATTTGAACTTATAGCTAATATGAGCATAAGAAATAATGGTATGTCTTAAATATGTCAGTCTTGCTAGACAACGGTATAAGAATCTATACCAAAACATTGCCTTTACAGTAATTAAAGAAGTTGTTATCCATAAATTGTGTCTACTTTCTCATCTGTCAACTTGTAAGTAATTCCTATCAAACAATTCAATAGAAATGTTTGTACATCATTTTCATGATTTATATATGAACCTGAGCAAATCTTGTTTTGACTTAGATAAAGTTATGAAATACAACATTGTGTTGAATTGTTTCAATAAAATGTCAGTTTTATCGAATTAGGTGAAGAATTCTTTTAGTTCCATGTCTCATTCCGCAATGTGAGGTAATGATTAGTGTTGACTTTCTGACTGCCTAAATGGTCTAGTAGTAGATCGTCCGCTCGGAGAGCGGAAGGTCTGGGCTTCGATCTCCGGCTGCACCATACCTAAAGACGTTAAAAGATGGTACTTGTTGGTACCCTGCCTGGCACTCGGTATTTACGGGTAAAACAAGGACTGGTAAGCTTGGGGTCAGTACTTATGTTTAACTGCAGCATGGTATCTCGCTAGCACTATAAAATCAGCTTTAGTCTGGACTAGTGCAAGCAGCCACACACACACACACACACACACATGCATGCACATCGCTATGTAAGTGCAACATTCGTGGATGAGACATTAAAAACCATTTCACCTCACCTCACTGTTTAGTATCTGGGTCAGCTTCTACCCATGACACATATTAGTCAGCAACAAATTATTATATGAAGTTTAGAGTTGTTACTTCACATTGGTGTGAAATCACTGACAGTTTGATGCTCAGGTAATGTAAGACATGGTATTTTCTTTATTTGTTTTTCTTCAGTGTACCGAGACAGAGGAGACTGTCCTGACCCTATGATTGAGCAACAGTACAAGTGGCACAGTCCAGCATGGTATCTAGCATAAATCTTACTGATTGGACCATCATCAGAATTAGCTTAATATTGATAGGCACTATGTAGAACCTCAATCTGACTAAAACTCTGTTCGGTCTAGTAAGCTCAGGGAATAATGGTCCACATAATAATAATACATTCTACTGAAGAAATGCTAGAGCCAAGTTCAGGATAGTAGTCGCAAAAGCTTTTGGCACAGACTGCTATATGGCCTGAATAAAAACTAACTGAAGACACTGCTTGAAGAGAGTAAGGATTATGATCCCTAAAATCTGATGACAGTTGCCATATGGAATTTCTGCAGCCAGCTAGCCGTTAATTCAGTTTGCTTCGTGTACTTCATTTCTTGCTGAAAACAACCTTGATTCCACAGGTCAGTTCATCGTCAGTATTTCATGGGTTTGTATCATGTGAAGATCGGGGGTTAGAATAGGTCTTCAGCAACCTATGCTTGTCGTAAGGGGCGACCAATAGGATCGGGTGGTCAGGCTTGCTGACTTGTTGATGCATGTCATCGTATCCCAATTGAGTAGATCAATGCTCATGATGTCAATCACTGGATTGTCTGTTCTAGACTCGATTATATACAGACCGCTGTCATATAGCTGGAATATAAGTGAGCCGGCATAAACAAACAAACAAACAAACAAACAAACACGGGTTTGTATCGCTCACCGAAGTCAAAGAACCCTGCTCCCATACACTCCCTGACACATATTATTTTCCCTTCTGCCCAGCCCTTCCTGTAATACTAATGGGGGGCGCATGGGTGGCCCACTTGTATAAGGCACCGCAATTCGCTGTGCAGAGTTGAGTCCCTTGGGCATGCCAGAAACCTATGAATGTGTGTTTGAATCCCGGTTCACCCCGGTTATGTTTCTAGGTTTGTCAACACCTGTCCTCGTGGGTTTCACCGAAGTGGTAAACGTCCTGCATCACTTCGGGCTTTCCTCCCACATTAATCTGACACGCCTCAATATGACTGGAATACTGTTAAAAGCGGCGTTAAACCCAACTCACTCACTGTAATGCTATAGTTATAAATGAAGCAAGTCTAGAATTTCCACGGGTTCTGAAATTCCCATCTCACTGGGGCTTCTTTTCAATTTTAATGAAGTTGGGTGTTTCTATCCAAATTATATATTTTCAGAGACTAAGCATAAGTCTAGTGTGAAGCCTAGTGTAAGCATTATCTGATACTGAATCAGTGTGTTGAGTACAGGACCGCAAGTCTATGGCAGACGTTGAGCCAGAAACATTCCATGTAACCTGAGTGCCTACTGGTCAGAGCTCTCACTGGTTTCTGTCTTGCTGTAACCAGAGCGTTGCTTGATTCGTTGGTTAAAAATAGTGACTTTGCCGCAAGGCGACATTTTTTTTTATTTCTTGGTTGATGAATGTGCCACTCTTTCAAAGTCCAAATGTTGAAAAAAAATATAAAAAATATTACTCCTTTTTTTATTACTCCCAATCTTTACTTTAAAAAATACATAAAAAGTTCAGCCAAAAGAAATTTAATTTCTTCGTCAAGTGTTAAGCAAAGGGAAGTCACTCTGAATAGACTGATATTTCTCGCAGGGAACCTTCTCTAATACCATCAAAGCTTGTCACGCAAAGAGCAGTGGCGACCAGTTTAATCGTCGCCCATGCTGCAAAAATGGAGGAGTCTTACATGCATTTTACCATGACATGAATATTGTTATATTGCCATTTGTGCACAAGCTGTGTGCCTGGGATATAATAAAATGTTTGAAAAATTTAGTTGTTTTACTTTTGTTACTTCTAAATATTTTTTTTTATACCTACCTAACTTTTTAGGACAAAAGTCTAGTAAAAAGTATCCAAGAGTTTTTTTGTTTGTTTTTTAAATTTGCCTACTTCACTTTTGAAATGAGTTCAGAATCCATAAACCAAGAAATGAAAAAAATGTCGCCTAAAGCATCCATGTAGATTCGCCTGTGATGGAGGAACATTGTGTATACAAACACATGAAGTATTCACAACGTTGGTCGTTGTAAGACAGATGTTGCTGCACCTTGCCAGGAAACCAGCATACTCGGATATTTTACTCTTGTGATATTCAATTAGAAGTAGCATCAATATATAGTATTGAAATCAATTTGAAACCAACAGCCACCAGAATCTGGACATGCTCAAAACATTGTTGGGGGTCATCAGTTATTGAGTCCCATCCTCACTGTCCCTTGAGGCCATATGAGACAACTATGATGCAAAGCCAGTGATTGTCATCATCAGTGAAGCAGAACTTGAGATTGCTGACCTAACCAAGGGGTCAAGGGACCCATTACCCGTGGAAGTGATTGACCAGGTATCAGCAGTCAATGACCCATGCCCAGGGAAACGTAAAGGGGTCATTCTTGGAATCCAACCCGGGTCTTCGGCATGACGAGCGAACGCTTTAACCACTAGGCTACCCGACGACCCCATAAGTGACGAGCAGTCAGTCTGTTTCACGTTATGAGTGAATGAGTGAATATGGTTTTACGCCCCTTTTAGCAATATTCCAGCAATATCATGGCGGGGGACACCAGCAATGGGCTTCACACATTGTACCCATGTCGGGAATCGAACCTGGGTCTTCGGCGTGACGAGCGAACGCTTTAACCACTAGGCTACCCGACCGCCCTTCACGTTATGAAAAGGCATATTATGGATAACTATTTGTTTGTTACAGTCTTCGGAATTCATGCAAGTCCGCTAGCCTGAGACTACTAAATTGTGCTTGGGACAGGTAAATATCCAGTCGTGGTAGTCTTCATTGACTATAAGCAATTGGGAGCTATAATTCTGAACTAGTTTTGCTACAGCTTGAAAAAACTGACTGAATAAAACGGATAGAAAATGTAAACATAGTAAACAGTTTTGTCGCGTTCAAGCAGGACTAGCTACAAACTTTCACAGGACTAGTGAAATAGGGTTTACTTTATTTCTCTGGACTAGCATTGAACAACTGAATTTCTAAGGTTGTATATATTTACACAAGATGTCATGGCTACTTGAGGGAACGGGTGGCCTTGTCGTCTGAGGCACGGCAATTCGCTGTGCAGAGTTGCATCCCTTGGGCACCAAAGAGACCTATGATTGTGGCTTCGCATCCCGGTTCACCCTGATTATGTTTCTAGGTATGTCAGCACCATACGCAAGCTCCTGGGTTTCACCGAAGTGAACATCTGGGACCTGAATCACTTCGGGCTTTCCTCCCACATCCAGCTGACACGCTGCGATACTACTGGAATACTGTTAAAAGAAGCGTTAAACACAACTCACTCAATCACTCACTCATGGCTACTTGTTGCCCTTCATCAGGGTTCCCATGTCATGAATTCCCATATGCTACCGTACTTTGAATCCTCGCAAACAAACTCCAGCAATACTTGTTCCCTGCACTCTATACAAGGAGTGTAACGGAGGTGTGTCATGTTTGGATGCTGCTAGCCTCGTAATGTCCAGTATGCACACTGCTCACAACCAATGAAATTGCAGAGTGCTGAATGTAATAAGTACCTTTCATGTTATCAATATCAGATTCCTTTTGTATTAGAAACCTTGCACCCACCTCATTATTATTGAAATTGACACTGCAATGCAATGCCCTTACCAATAAAACAGTTTTGGACTGTAATTTGTGTGTGACAATGTTTTCAATCAATGTGAATTCAGATACAATATGCATAATCAAAGACATGCATTTGATTAATTCAAAATGAATGTAAGAAACCAGTCCTTCTATCATAGGATCAAAGATCGGAGCTCAACGATGGCATGGCAGCTTCACCATCTTCTGTTAGACTGTTGCCTGTTTTTTTTCTTTTGTCTGGCTTTCTGTTGATAAACTTGTCTGTAAAATGGCTAGAATTCAGAATACTGGATACCTTCCTCTGTACAAGCTCATTCCTTAGAAACAGGTTTTTTTTCTGCCACTGTTTCTAAGTTTTTTTAGCTGCCATTTTTAGCCGCATCACTAAAATAACAGGGGTGTTGCCTCCCACACAAATGGAAACAACTCCTATTGTCAGTAAATGCCACTATTAGTTTCCAAAAAATAAAAAAATACTATGTGTTTGTTGAAATGTGACCCTGGTGGATGTCACTCACCAATCTGGAACTTCTATTTTCAAGTAATATCTATGTGTTGATGTCCAGTTTGGGATGTTTATTAATTGCTTTATTATGCAATGTTGAGGTTTTATCATATTAAATGTTACAATTGTAAGCAGACTAATCTTTTGTGCTCATTTAGAGCTCCGTTGTCCTGATATGAAAATAGTCGCCTCAAACAAACATGGCAAATAGGTATCTGGTATTCTGTACGTGTACTGAGAGACTGTAGAAGGGGTGAAACTGAAATGGACTAGCACATGAATCAGATTTGTGTATCATAAACTATATGGCATATAAATCTAATTATTTTACATTCATATATTTATATATATACATAATATTTCTTTAAGAATGTTCTCTAAAGAGACCACAAGGTGAAAAGTGTTGAATATTATGAAGAAATGAAAATGAGACATTTTGGGTTAGCTTTTCAAAATACAAATGGTAATGAAAGTGTGATTCTTAAAAAAATAACTTATCATCACTATAAACCGGCAATGCCTTGTGATGTGTAATCATGTCATAGGGACTCTACTATGTTGATGACATAAAATTAATATTGCTTTTTAATTGAATACACATCTGAAAGAAACCTGTGCAATAATAACAATTTCTACCCTCCATAAACCCCTGTACGAAATGTGTTGATACTTTACGTGGAAGGCTTGTTGCCATGACACTGCTCTGGAACGTAACATGCTGCAAGGTGAACAGATGTGTATCAGGGGATGTGTGCTTGGCTGGGCAAGTTTAGGGACAAAGTCTTACTGTAATTATTTTGTGTACAGAGTAATTCTGTTGGTAACATTTATTAATAACAACATGGATTTGCATTCCAGACTGACATCTTCATCACAGCGGAGAACCTAACATTTTTAGTCCACTAGTCCTTTATAATGATAACGTATAGCAAAACCCTTAAAAATGGCATATTTAGTCCTTATGATACCTTAACTATTGGGAAGTTTGGCAAGGACTACAGGACTAGTGCCAATTTCTAACACTGCAACAGGATGAACATACACCAAAGTTCTAAACAGAATGTTAATCTCAAGAACCAGGGCCAGTTTCACAAAGCAATCTAAAGCTATGACCAGTGTTTGAAATATTATAAGCTATCAGGCTTCCGACAGGACCCACAGACTTTAGAAGTTGCAGGCCCTGACTAAACTCATCAGGTCCTCATTTAGAAAAACTGTAGCTTATTTGTGACAAATAAATTGACACATGAATTAACTGCAGGCCATAAGGACCCATACAAATGTGAAACTAGATCTATGGGGATACGGGCAGGCCCTTATTTGGCATACTGGCTATGCCGTCCACAACTCTCATGCTTTACCAGGGACTATGGCAGTCTTAATGCAAAGATTACCTTGTGAAATGGGTCCAAGCCCCTGTTGGGACACTGGCTTAGAATTGGTCCCAACAACCTGTGCCGGCCTCTATATACTCAGCCTCTGTTGCACGTCACACATGACCATGTGCTAAAATGTTTTCCATTCCATATATATCACATCATGTATATACATTCATTTTATTAGACATTATAAAACCAATTATTTTTTACTTGTCTTACTTTACTCATTAATGCATTCACTGCTTACCTTACGACAAATAGAAGGACAGCGCAACAGCGATGGTCCTGGTTGAAGAAATAAAGTTGTTGTTCTGAAGTCCCCTTTACTGACTCTCGCCGCTGTCCTGTGACCTTAATTATATAAGGACATGGCTCCATTATGACAGGCTCCGCCATCATGCATGATAGCGGAGCTTCAAATTAAGACAAGAGACATAATTGGATGAAATGGTCGCGGATGTGGAGGTACTGGTGGACTACGGCAATGAGCTTAACCCCTGTTAAGCAACCCCAACTGCAGCAACCGCTGCCCTGCAACACGGTTGCCAAGCAACCCATGTTGCTTACCAATGCAGCGCCTGCTGCCCTGCAACTACCGTTGCCAAGCAACCCATGTTGCTTACCAATGCAGCGCCCGCTGCCCTGCAACTACCGTTGCCAAGCAACCCATGTTGCTATGCAGCTATCGCTGCCAGGCAAGTACCATTGCCAAACCATGAGCGAGGGCAACTATTGTTGCCAAGCTGACCATCCGCTGTAAAGCGGACACTAAGCCATCTGCTGTAAAGCAGAATGGATAAATTGGTTCCTGCTGTAAAGCGGGTAACCCTATCCTAAATAATTTATAATTTGGGATGTATCCCAAGATGCCAAATGTAACTTGTAATGCAGTCCACCAGCACCCCGCCCATCCGCAACATTTTATTCATGACAACATCATTATGTACAAACATTATGCTCCAGTAAAATTCCACCAATTGACAACTGCAAAGCTTGAATAACTTGGAATTAAGGACAACAGGGTGGGTGGGTGGGTGCAACGAACTATAGATGAATGCGCGAATATAACTATGTGTTGTACGGCTGAAAGCTGGAGAGCAAGTGCTGCGTGAGCTGATGTCACGCTACAACAGGTCATAGAAAATATAAACAAACGCTCCTTTACCGGACGTGCCAAGAGCGGATCTAGGCCAGAGACGATGGCACCATGCAAAACGGCACGTAGCCGCACGGAATGAAGGTATTTCGCTGTAATAATATTAGCAACTGTGCCAAGCCTAACATAAAGGCATTTAGTTCTAATCACTAAATGCTATTATATAAGGACATGGCTCCATTATGACAGGCTCCGCCATCATGCATGATAGCGGAGCTTCAAATTAAGACAAGAGACATAATTGGATGAAATGGTCGCGGATGTGGAGGTACTGGTGGACTACGGCAATGAGCTTAACCCCTGTTAAGCAACCCCAACTGCAGCAACCGCTGCCCTGCAACAACAGTTGCCAAGCAACCCATGTTGCTTACCAATGCAGCGCCTGCTGCCCTGCAACTACCGTTGCCAAGCAACCCATGTTGCTTACCAATGCAGCGCCCGCTGCCCTGCTACTACCGTTGCCAAGCAACCCATGTTGCTATGCAGCTATCGCTGCCAGGCAAGTACCATTGCCAAACCATGAGCGAGGGCAACTATTGTTGCCAAGCTGACCATCCGCTGTAAAGCGGACACTAAGCCATCTGCTGTAAAGCAGAATGGATAAATTGGTTCCTGCTGTAAAGCGGGTAACCCTATCCTAAATAATTTATAATTTGGGATGTATCCCAAGACGCCAAATGTAACTTGTAATGCAGTCCACCAGCACCCCGCCACAAGCACCAAGGTGCTTCCCCACAACCACGACCATTCGCGCTCATGTACACCCACCGTGTTATCCTATACTGAAATTGTTTCCTACAAGCATACTGCGGAAAGGGAGCTGCCAATGTTTTGTGTGAAAAGATCAAGTCCGGCCGGTGACAAATGAACCCCGTCACGCAGGTACAGTTGCTGCTCCTGCCGGTTGAACACTGTGTGGGGAACCCGTATCCCCCCAAGCTCACGGGCCCTGTTCCCCACTCGTCTGTTCAGCTTCTGCCTGGCCCCGTCCAGGTCCCGGGCACGGCTTGCTACATGCCAGTACCTCCGTGGCAGCATGTCTGACCACAGAATGACAGCACCAGGTAGGAGGAGGTGTATCCTCAGGAGTGCCAGCTTGATCTCATGATATAGCTGACACGTGGTTACCTTACCCAGGTCGTTCGAACCAAGGTGAATCACCACCGCCTTTGGTGGTGTCTGCATTGCTTTGACCTGGGCATCTATCAGCTCGGTCAGCTCCTCCCACCTCATGCCGCCCCTTGCCAACCAGAGACATCCCCCTGGAATACCGAAGTCACTGTCCTGTAGGTGCTCTCTCGCCCGGGTCAGGAAGCTACAAATAGAAGGACAGCGCAACAGCGATGGTCCTGGTTGAAGAAATAAAGTTGTTGTTCTGAAGTCCCCTTTACTGACTCTCGCCGCTGTCCTGTGACCTTAATTAATTAGGTGTAAAAAAACTCTGTCTTTTTTCCCGCCACATATTTGTTGTTCACTGCCATTTTGAATTGTCTGACAATTGTTTGCCTGCCAAGGTAGTCAAATTGTTTACAATTCTCAGCCACGTATGTATAACATATTCTTGTCTTCTTAAATACTACTAGCTTTGGCGTAACAGTGAGTTGCGTATATATAAATTATTGTATACACTTTCAACTCGTTAAAAATATGTTTGCCAATAGATTAATATCAAATCTACGGCTTTCTTTAATTGCGTAACTTATGTTTGTGCGTTGTACTAATTGTCATGGAAAAAATCTTACAAAGATTATCATCCACGTTGGTTGGCTTGCACGCAGATGTGCTCGGCAAAATCTAAATGTAAATAGCTTTGGTTTACATCGAGTTGCGTATATATAAAAATATTGTATACACTTTCAACTCATATTTTTGCCGACCTTGGTCATCTACTACCCTGTTCAATGAACAGATCGTAGACACACAGATGTGCTCGGCAAAATCTAAATGTAAATAGCGTTGGTTTACATTGAGTTGCGAATATATAAAAATATTGTATACACTTTCAACTCATATTTTTGCCGATAGATTATTGTTCAATTCTACGCCATTCTTCCATTACCATTTCATCAACAAGGGTTTAATTGCGTAACTTATGCTTGCGCGTTGTACATATTGCTGTGGAAAAAATCGGCCAAAGATCTTTATCCATGTTGGTCGCCAAATTCTAAATGTATTTTTTGTGTTAATCTCTCTCCAACGAGTTTTACAATATAGAGGCGGGTTATTCACAATCATGTTTTGCAGCAATCCCGTCGTGAGACGAGAGGAATGTCACAATCGCTGAATAGCGAAGGACATGGTTCAGTCATTACCACCCAGCTGTGATCATTGGCGGGTAATATGACTCTCGTAACTGTGACTGCAGAAGTGCACCCTCAACCAAAATCAACAATACCTGAGGATTTTGTAATTATCGTAACTGCTCCTTATTTTCAGCCGCCTGAGACATCCAGGTCTGCTAAATCTGCGACGCCGGCACCAGCACCAGCGTCTCAAGATGCTTTGATGGGGGTAGCGCAGACGCAAACCATGATCCAGTCAATACCAATGAGCTTTGTGTCTCAGTTACCTGCGCCGTGCGTAGCGCCTGACTACTACCCAAGCGCCTCTACAATGACTTCAGTGTGCAATGTTACACAGGCGACGCATGATCAGATTAGCGCTGTTCCAACATATCCGGCGCAGCAGATGTATGCTCAGGCGTCAACACCGTTCCCGAACGCAAATTGGACAATGGCCCAAGTGCTTCTACAATGATCCAGTCATCACGATGTGCCTTGTCTCATAGACCTGCGCTGAGCGCAGCGCCTGTCTACCAATCAAGGCCTCCACATTGACATCAGCCCAAGGACTTACAGTGTACTCGGTTACACAACCGGCACACAGCTTAGCGATGATCCAACAACTTTGGCACAAGTGTAAGCACCTACACCTGCACCTAACGTATTCCAAATGCCTAATGTGCTTTCTGGTACAGCATACATCCCTGGGCAGGCTAGTACGCAACCACATACTGGAACATCGGCACATGGCTCCTTATCCAGGCGGGTCATCAAAGCCTTCTGATAAAGGAGGCACTACGCACCGGAGCAGATCGCCGGCTTAACGCAAGTACCCAATTGGGTAGCAGACCATTTCATGTCAGTGACACCCTCCCCTGGTAACGGGGTAAATCAGAGGGACACCACGAGGTCATTGGAGGAAGACTTCTCCAAACTTACATTTGCTCCGTCATTTAAGCCACCAACATCGTCAATGCTTGCAGTGGATCAGGATCTATCAGAGGATAACCCTATCTGATTAGATCACTTCCATACTATGGTGATTTTCCTACAGCGTCTGATTGACCACAGGAAAATTTAATTCATCTTGAGGCCGCCCTGGCGGAGATTACCGTCACACGCAGACTTTAGAGTTTTTCCAACTGGGACACTGATTTAAAGGGAAAGCGGCTACGTCAACCTTGGTCATCTACTCCCCTGTTCAATGAACAGATCGTAGACAAGCACGTCTAGTTCCCAAAATGCTTGGAATGACACTGCACTCAAGACTCTAGAGCATGTCTCTTTAGTCTATCCCAGGTCAGGCAATTATAAGCCTTAATGCTCGTCTCTCAAGAAAGACCAGTATTCCCTTCGTGTGAAAGGGGGTAGCAGGTTCAAGTCTCAAGGACGATTATGTACTCATCGTACTACATCACGGTTTCCATCTACACATAGAGGTAACCCCACCGTTGACCACAGTCCTACTTGGAAAATCCAACATAGACATACTGTTGGTAAGAAGAGCTGTAGAGTTGGCTCACAACCCAGTCTTAACACTGGGGTTTTATCCTCACATCTGCCTGGTACCCATGAAGGACCCAGACAAGATGAGAATGATCCACAATCTCTCCTTGTTCAATGAACGTTATCTGAAGCGTCCACATTATTCCCGCCTCACCACGTTGAGACCGCTCAGAATTGACACCAATGCCTTTGAGCCTTGATCAATCTTGATTATCCATCACTCTGACCACAGACTCCTCAGGTTCCAGTTCAATGGGGTTCACAACCAATGGTAAGTGTACCCATTTGTCATTTCAGTTAGCCTATGGCTATTTACAGGAGTAATGAAGCCAATAACTGTCTACACCTGAGAAACACTTAGATCAAGTCGTAGATAGAGGACGGTCTACTGTGTCATCAACACAACGTTAGTACGTCACCGGCAATTCACCAGGCAGAGGGCTACTATATGAACTGGGATGGATAATCAACAAAGCGACTTCAGTTCATAGGAGCCCTGTTCCAGACAGAACAGGATCTCCTATCAGTACCGAGGGACAGATGGCACAAGATTCTATGCCTCTTGTCATCTGCTATACACCAACCATGCACGCTTCGCCAATGGCAAGTGTTGCTAGGGTTACTCACCTCGGCACAGGACTTAACTAGCATAGGCCATTTACAACCGGCCCAATTCATCATTTCCTGAACCCTTACATCAGGCGTCAGGATCCACTCAAGGCCATCACTCTACTCTAAACTAAGGCCTTACCTCAATTGGTGGAGTTGAATGTCTTAGGATTCTCTTTATTCGGGTTATCCCCGAATATACACATGTTTGTGGACGTCCCCCTTCAGGGATTGGTTTCTCACTTGCAAGACCAGACAACCTCAGGGCTATGGTCCGACGCTTAGCGAAAGTTGGAAGTTGGAAGCTTTAATTCTGGCCATATCACATTGGCAGAATCAACTACAGTCAGCCAAATATCCACAGACAACAACATTGTGGTGTGGTGCCTGCGCAATCAGGGAACAACGCACTCCCACTCTCTACTTCAACAGACATTCATTTTTTTCCATCTAGTGGATCGGCTGTAACTACAGTTCATAGTTCAGCACATCCCCGATGTCGAAACATTCTGGCCGATGCTTTATCGCATCCAGACAGGGTTGCCCCCACCGAGTTGAAACTTCACACAGAAGCATTCCAGTTACTGCTTAAGAAGTTCAGGCGACCAAACATCGACTTGTTTGCTACTTGCCTAGACCACCAACTCATGACCTATGTCTCCCTGTTACCGGATCCGCAGACTTGGCCGGTGAATGCGTTCAGTATCACTTGGGAAGGTATTATAACCAGGGTATTTTGGAAAAAGGGTTTTTTAATATTTACTTTAATGTAGTTTTACTAAATTGAGCTTTTGGGTAAAATATGGATGCATATGAGAGAAGTGACTGTACAGGGTGAGGGCATAACCCCTAGGGCAAACGATTATTGATTTTGCTTCTCTTAAGTGATAGAGATAACTTTTCATTAGTACGATGAAATTAGTAGAATACGGTCTTGTAGGATAAGGGTCAGAAGGGAAATGAATGGATGAATCAAAAGTTGTTAGTCAGGATGTGATCAAATATTTCGGCATGCTACTGCGTGATTGGAATGTCTAAATGACAGGCTTCATTTGAGTCACAATCTGACAGAGTATTGGGTTTACATCTAGGGTTGTTTGAAGTTGTGGATATGTTCGGTTGACCAATGATTTGACCATTAATTTAGGAAATTAGTTGAGTGTTTGGTTAGAAGAACTTGATGGAAAGACTGATTGAAATGGGAATTGGGGATTCATAGAGAAGTGAGCGTTATGACTCATTTCTCATGATGTCAAATATGATTTCGGTGGGAGGAGTTAAAATTATCATCGATAGTATTTTGTTAGTTGTCCGAGAGTGGTGCGGGGAGTCGGGAGCAGACAGCTGAACAGAAAGGTTCACTGTGGTTTTGGGATCCCGAGTCAGAGAAGACGTAGAGTTACCGTTCATCAGAAAAACCATCAGGCTCTTCAACCATCACCTAGGTATGTGTTGTATTTATATCAGGCAACAACAAGAACTAATCTGAGGACCATGTGTACATGTTTATGATTAATTATATCATAAATTAAAAGAGGCTGGAGCAAACCATTTGACTTGTGATTTTCAAGAGAGCTACATCATCCCTAGAACCAAGGAGCAGTTGATAAGTAGAAGTGACCATAGGTAGAAGGGTAAAGTACCCGGAACCTAAGGTTACAGTATCTTGTTCTCACTTTGGTCGCGCCCTGGTGGTTCGTTGAGCTCAGAAAAATCTAGCAGAAGACGATCCACTACCCCTCCCACAGTGGTCAAACCTACTCCTCCATCCTCACAGCAAATTGCCTCACCCAACGTCAGACAGGTTGCGTCTGCTCGCATAGTTCGTCTTTAAAAGGCGTTTAAGTGCAAAGGGCTATTTCGGCACGGGCAGCAAAGCTATAGCTTTAGTTCATCTTTCCTCTCACAGAGGACAATACGATGACAAGTGGGGATCATTTGAGACTTTTTGCAAGGCAAAAGAATCAAGACCCTCTGATTGCGTCACAACAATGCCTAGCGGAATACCTCCTACATCTGCGTACCCAAAGACACTTGGAATGTGGCATCATTACCACCTGGGTCCTCTTTGAGCATGGGATGCACGGAGCTGTACATCTAGGGTTATGCTGGGATTTTATTGCTAAAATCCAACTACTAGGCCAACCCGATCGTTCCTTCACCATCCCACCAATATTGGGACTATTGTGGGACTATTGTTGGAGCCGTACATGGAGGTGAATTTCTCCTGGGCTCAGTGCGAGCAGTTCGGGTTTTAATTCACTGCTCCAAGACTAGGCGTGGTTCAAGGTAGCGGTTATTTATACCAATGTTTACTACGTCCACGACCGAAGTTAGTCACAAACACCATATTCCTATGGTTACGCGCAGTCATCCTTCAGGCTTACGAGATCGCCAAACGGAATCTGCCAAGAGAGAATTATCCTCACGATCTCAGGGTGTTAGCCTTTACCATGGCTCTTCTCTGCAATTGTTCTATTAGAACAATCACGAAAGGATATTTCTGGAGATTCAACACATTTTTCGTTGTTGTGGCTCTCAAGGACGTCAAAGGCGTGCAAAGTTTTGGCCCTCTGGTTGTAACCCTGCAGGTTACCAACACCTCGACGCAGATAATGAACTCGCCCTATACAGGGCCAGCCTACTTCAATGTGCAGTCACTCAGTTTCCGCCAGAGGAAGAATATTAGGCAATCTTGTTTGTCAACGACAGCTCTATGACGTATTAAGTAAAGAATTAGATGATTAGCTATTATTTTCTTTATTACTAAGTGTGTAGAGGGAATTTCTCTTTAAATCCTATGTTCAATCGTTTTTTTGAACAACCCTACCGTAATGGCGTGTTTCTGAACTATTCCGCTTCGCGGTTTATCGACCAACTGGTGGTGTATTTCAGGATGTGAATTATTGAGGTTTCTGTATTCTGAAGGTTTACCCACCTCCAAACCGCTCGATACAGGTGCATTAAGGAGTAATGCAGGATAAGTAAAACATTTAGTAAAATCTAAATATTTTTTACATTTGTATACTTATCCTGCATTACTACGTTTAAGACCCACCCATTGCAGACTTGCCTCCCCACTTTGGCTTCAGAAACCTCAAAAGTATATTTTTCTAAGAGTCACAGGACAATGGCGAGGGTCAGTAAAGGGGACTTCAGAACAAGAACTTTATTTCTTCACCCAGGACCATTGCTGTTGTGCTTTCCTTCTAGTTGTTGTAAGGTAAGCAGTGAATGCATTAAGGAGTAAGGTAGGATAAGGATACAAATGTCAAAAATATTTAGATTTTACTGAAAATATATATGCCTCCATCAATAAAAAAAAGAAATTTAAACCAACTCATTAACTGTGGCTGTGAAAGAGTTCCAACAATAAAATGTAGTAGTATAGGTAATTGGGGTTCTGGACCACTTCCACTGGAGCCAGATTTATATACCTATACCACCACTACAGGGGGAATTTTTTATGCAAAAATGATGATGCGATTTAACGATAGTCATGACATTAAACTAAATTGTAATGAAAATGGCAATAGCTCACCACCATTTGGAGCCATTTTCAAACCTATCAATGCTTCTATGATATAAATTTTTATAGGTAATGGGGGTTCTGGACCGCTTCCACTTGAGCCAGATTTATATACCTATACCACCACTACAGGGGGATTTTTTTTTGCAAAAATGATGATGCGATTTAACGATAGTCATGACATTAAACTAAATTGTAATGAAAATGGCTATAGCTCACCACCACTTGGAGCCATTTTCAAACCTATCAATGCTTCTATGATATAAATTTTTATAGGTAATGGGGGTTCTGGACCTCTTCCACTGGAGCCATATTTATATACCTATACCACCACTACAGGGGGAATTTTTTATGTGTAAATGATGATGCGATTTAACGATCGTCATAAGTCGTATTAAAAGAAACATCAATATTAATTAATAATGAATAAAATTTACTATAGCCCACGAGGATATTGGAAAGGTGTAGGAGCAATACAAAAAAATAGCCAACGCGGCTAAGGTATCTAAAGATGTAGCCAAGGATTGGCTAAAGAAACAAGCGATGTGGCAAATATACTTACCAGCACCGCGTTATATACCGAGGAAAAAGTTTGATATTTTTACAACTAATGAAGTTCATCAGGCTGACCTCTTGTTTCTTCCCCACGATAAGGTAAGACGCAAAACGTATAAATATGCTTTAACCGTAGTGGATGTGGCTAGTCGATACAAAGAGGCTGAGCCATTACCCTCGAAGGATTCAACAGAAGTAGCTAATGCACTGATCTGCATATATAAACGCGGACCACTAAAATGGCCTAAGCTATTTCAAGTAGATCCCTGTCGCGAGTTTATGGGAATCGGTAACTAAACTGTTAACAAAGAACGATGTCGAAATCAGGCGTGGTGAAAAAGAGGTCCACCGTAGTCAAGCTATGGTTGAAAGATTTAACCGGACATTAGCGTAACGTTTGTTTGGTTATCAGTATGGGATCGAAATGAAATCGGAACGATTGAGATCAACCGAATGGGTGACACGATTATCAGCTGTTGTATCAGCGCTGAATAATGAAGTAACTAGATTAATCGGGAAGAAACCATCCGATGCGATTAAAATGAAATCCGTGACTTCCGAATCTTCAGCACCGAGGAGAGGCAAAGAACAAAAACTTCTGGATAGAGTTAGCGTAAGATATTTATATCAGCCCGGTGAACTTGAAGGAGGCCTACGTCGGCAACCGATCCGATTTGGTCTCTTAAGACATAACATTAGTCAATCGGTTATGACAGAAGGAGAGCCTATTCTTTATTATCTTAAAGATGGACCGGGCAGGGCATTTGTACGAGAAGAGTTGCTCATAGTTCCCAACGATACTGTATTACCACCCTATATAACCATAAGCATAGGTAGTTACACCATCCTAATCAATCCATCTTTTTGTATCTAAGGGGGATAATGATGTCTTGTTCATTCTTAATCCATATATCCTATGATTGTAACTTCTTAAAGAGTTCATCTCGTGTTTGAATGTTCTACCGTTGAATAATGCTTCTTTATACTGTTCGTGTTTAATATGCTTTTTTACCACATACTTTTTAACACCCTTAGCTTTTCTTATCTCTCCATTATCGGACTTCCTTATAGAATACATCTTAGGTCTTAATCCGACATACTCCGCTATAGGAGTCCCAGCACATTCATCCTTCATCTTATGTAACACCTTTTTATTTACTACGCTGTGCAGTGGATTATCTTTTGGGTAATCGCTTGTGTCATACACATCTATTTTTTCTGCCATATCTTTATACACATCCTCGGTTTGTATTTCCATCAACAAAGAATCTGTATGGGTATATAACACCTCGCATCTATCGCAATATTGCTTCTTAAGTTTGTTGTAATAAAAGTCATACATTAAGTGTTTTGACAAGTCAAGAATACTCATACCTACGTACACTGGTCTGTTGAATTTATTTACTCTTCTGCATATGCAGCGCCGCTAAGTCATTATCGAACATCTTGCTTCTGTTAAAAGCCGGACTGGCTATAAGTTTCCTGAGTCTTTCTTCCTCATTAGATCTGACTAATTTAACATCAACACGCTCCCTTAGATTCTCCATAGTTGGTAGCTATCTCTCTTAAATCTGTGTTCAGCCTTATATAGGGCTCCATCCAAGGACTTTGATCAAACTTTAGAACTCTGTTTATTTTCTTTAGTTTCATACCTAACGATAGATATAACTGGAGATTTCTGTAGTGAACTATATATTTTGTCTTATCCATCAAATTTCGTACGAGTTTTTCTACGTTAGCTAACCCTGTGTTACCCATCAAGGAGTGTTGATATTCCGACATCCAATCTTTATTCACCATTAATCTTTCGGGAGCTTGCGGATAACTGTTATGGTCTTTATGTAACGAATTTGGATATTCCAAGTCAACTTCTAGTATGTCCCCTTTATTCACATTGATATTATGGATATCATTCACTTCGATATCATCGATCCACTCAAAACCACCCGTGGGTAAAGGTTGACATATAGCCCATCCGTACAAATTGTTGGCGTCGAGATATAATATGTGCGTGTCGGGTTTACTCGGATCATATCCTTCCACTAATTTATTATTAGCCTTAGAATACCTTTCGCTACCATCGATATACCACCTCTTAATCCTTTCTCAATAAACAAGTGCATATCGTAATCGGTGAGTAATTTTAGTTCTACACCGGTCTTCTTCAACAATGCATCCCACGATAGTCCAGGACTGGAATAGTACCATGCCGGATCCAAGCCGTATTGTTTTAAACATGTCTTTCTAAATATCTCGAATATATCGGCGAGTAACAGTACATCGGTTTTTAAGTACAGATCGTGATAATCACCTAAATTCTTACAACCTATTTTATCCCACACCGTCAGAGCGTGTTCATAATCGGCATCTGTTATTTTAGATTCTGTTAAGTTACTATAAAATGATTCAAGGGGCGGTAATATAGTTTCGTCGAATCTAGACCAATCATCCATATATTCGTAAGGATATACACCTTTTCACAGCAACAAATGACAGCACCGATCCGTATATTGATTTGTTATTGCAAAGTCATCGGGGTTGTTCGCACTAGCTAAGTTGTCCAGGGAAGATAACAGAAACTGTACGGAGTCTATGAATCTAAGTCCATTACTTTGCTTTATTCTGGCTTTCCCATCCTTATCTGTATAATCAATTGTTTCTTTTCAATTACCAAGAAGAGTATATAGTCTGGTCTCCTAGTAAAATGAACGAAGAACTTAGTAAAAGTGATGAATATCACTTCGTTAAAAATAATGGTATACGTGTTAGTAAAAATAATAGAGAATATTTTCATTACAATTTAGTTTAATGTCATGACTATCGTTAAATCGCATAATCATTTTTGCATAAAGAATTCCCCCGGTAGTGGTGGTATAGGTATATAAATCTGGCTCCAGTAGAAGTGGTCCAGAACCCCCATTACCTATACAACTAATGTCCTACACCACAATTATTCCATTGATATTTCTAATTGGGTGGTAACAGGCATGGTGTTATTGAAGGGTGGCAACCAGCTTGCCTCAATAGTAATTATGATCATTATTATTATTATTAAAGTGTAAAAGCTTTATTGTATAAAAGCCAGTGTTTCCATCAGTAGAACATCTCAGTGTACAGTTGTGGTATCTATTGCAGCAGGCACGATGAACCGGGCCATGTTTCTGATGGGGCTTCAGCATGTTATTAACTTGCCCTCATTTCCTCTGTTCTGCGCCTACCTCCTGATGATATTCCTCTCAAAGTTCTGGCAGAAATGGACAAAACCGCTGAATCTCAAACCAGTAAGTAAATTAAGAATTAACATCTGTGATTAACATGAAAGTGTTGCTCCTGCCATGAGTAACTATTGTTCTGGCTGGAAGTTCTAAATGTCTGTCTGCCACCACCAGCAAATGATAGCATGCCTCTCTTCTCCTTAACATCAACAGATGGACATGGAGACTTCTATTTTACATGAATCTTTTCTCACCTTTAAAATATATTAAGTATATTTGTTTTTTAATTACAAATCGTTCATGGATTCACCAATCAAAACGTGGAATAAAATCTTTTTTCTTACATCAGAGTCTGTTAACTAATTTCAGTAATGTTGGGAAAGAAAGTAACCCTTTTTAAATTTCATTCCCAAAACAATTTTTTCACTGTTTTCTCAACCTGACAAAAGGGGTATATGTTTTTAAAAATCATGTTTCTAATAGTACATTTTCATTTCAGCGATTGACTCTATGATTTTGTAAAATATATCTCTACACTCATTACCAGTAAAGTTATTGCCACAAATTAAGTATTGAAACTAGTTTTCTACAGAGGAAGCCAGTCTTGAGATGTTGCCTACAACCAGACTGTAATATGTCCTTATACAACCAGACATGTTATATATGCTCATACAACCAGACTAGTAATATATCCACTTACAACCATACTAGTAATATGTCCTCATACAACCAGACATGTTATATATACTCATATAACCAGACTAGTAATATATCCACTTACAACCATACTAGTAATATGTCCTCATACAACCAGACATGTTATATATACTCATCCAACCAGACTAGTAATATATCCACTTACAACCATACTAGTAATATGTCCTCATACAACAAGACATATTATATATACTTATACAACCAAACTAGTAATATATACTCATACAACCAGACATGTAATATATACTCATACAACCAAACTAGTAATATATACAGTCCTCAAACAACCAGACATGTAATACAAACTTATGTAACCAGACTGTAATATGTCATCATACAACCAGACATGTAATATATACTCATACAACTAGACAAGTAATATTTCCACTTACAGCCAGACTAGTAATATGTACTCATACAACCAAACTAGTAATATATACTCATACAACCAGACATGTAATATATATATACTCATACAACCAGACATGTAATATATTCTCATACTACCAGACATGTAATACATACTTATACAACCAAACTAGTAATATATTCTCAAACAACCAAACTAGTATTATATACTCATACAACCAGACATGTAATACATACTTATACCCAGGGGTCCGGAAACCGTCATATGCGCCGGACATGTCCGATTGGGAATCTCAAATGTCCGTTTTAAAATATTGCTTACCGGACATTTTAAAAAGTATTGTCCGGACATTCTTAAATTTTGACCGGACATGATCAACAGTTAGGACTGAGCAGTTTCTGTCTGCAGTTGCAACACAATGAAGATTAACTACACTGACAAGCTTTGTTTGTTTTGATTGCTGTAAATACATCGTACCTACATGATAGTCCAATCGGTCAATCACTGTAATAGGCAATAAACTGAGTTGACACTGATTAATCGAGGATTAATTACTGAGAACATCTTGTTAATTTGAGTGAAAGGTGTTTACAACTGTACATTAATACCTTGCATCATCGATGTACCTCATTATCCTCACAATGTTACGATACGTAACCTCAGACAAGAAGCGAAAGTGTGACGACAGCCAGTCGACTGATGCAGATCAGTCGAGCGGATCTGCCAAACCCTCAAAGTCTGGACGATCATTTTGTAAGTCGTGGCTAACGACTTTCACTTGGTTGACATACAATGAGGATTTGCAGATTTTATTGTTTTCAGTAGCTAGTCGTATATCTTGATTGACCGCCATTTTGCTTTCTCGGACGATCGATATCCAATTTTTTTATGGTCAATAATTAAGTACAGATGAAAAAAGTATTCAAATAACTATTGCTATCAACGATATTTTAGTATTTATGATTAAATTATCTGTCTTGTTTTTAAAAAAATCTTTAGTTTAAAAAAAAACTTTTCCCGTGAGGTCACGTGATAACCAAATATGGGATAATAGTCTCGATCCAAATGTTACAACGCGTTCACTTGAGCAGACTCATGAATATAACTCATGAATATTAATTAGACCGTTCACTACGTTAACAGATCGTTATTATAACAGAAACAAACGTATGTTTTCCATGTAAATCTAAAATGATATTATTTGTTATTAATTGTCCGGTGAATTAAACAATTTAAATTGAAACAATTCATAATTCATCATATTATGAATACGTAAACTTGTAATGTGTGTGAAAAGTCGTACTAAAATACGCTATTTGAAGGGGGCGTGGCCTAAATGCAAATGTCCGATTGGGATTTTAAATTTTCCGGACCCCTGCTTATACCACCAGACTAGTAATATATTCTCATACAACCAAACTAGTAATATATTCTCATACAACCAAACTAGTAATATATACTCATACAACAAGACATGTAATACATACTTATACAACCAGACTAGTAATATATTCTCATACAACCATACTAGTAATATATACTTGTACAACCAGACATGTAATATATACTTATCCAACCAGACTAGTAACGTATTCTCATACAACCAAACTAGTAATATATACTTATGCAATCGGACATGTAATACATACTTATACAACCAGACTAGTAATGTATTCTCATACAACCAGATTAGTAATTTATTCTCATACAACCTGACCTGTAATATATACTTATACAACCTGACTAGTAATATATTCTCATACAACCAAACTAGTAATATATACTTATACAATGGGACATGTAATACATACTTATACAACCTGACTAGTAATATATTCTCATACAACCAAACTAGTAATATATAATTATACAATCGGACATGTAATACATACTTATACAACCTGACTAGTAATATATTCTCATACAACCAAACTAGTAATATATTCTCATACAACCAGACTAGTAATATATTCTCATACAACCTGACATGTAATATAAACTTATACAACCTGACTAGTAATATATTCTCATACAACCAAACTAGTAATATATACTTATACAATCGGACATGTAATATATACTTATACCACCAGACTAGTAATATATTCTCATACAACCTGACATGTAATATATACTTATACAACCTGACATGTAATATATACTTATACAACTTGACATGTGATATAAACTTATACAACCTGACATGTAATATCTACTTGTACAACCTGACATGTAATATATACTTATACAACCTGACATGTTATATATACTTATACAACCTGACATGTAATATATACTTATACAACCTGACATGTAATATATACTTATACCACCAGACTAGTAATATATTCTCATACAACCTGACATGTAATATATACTTCTACAACCTGACTAGTAATATATTCTCATACAACGAAACTAGTAATATATACTTATACAATCGGACATGTAATACATACTTATACCTCAAGACTAGTAATATATTCTCATACAACCTGACATGTAATATATACTTATACAACCTGACATGTAATATATACTTATACAACCTGAAATGTAATACATACTTATACCACAAGACTAGTAATATATTCTCATACAACCTGACATGTAATGTATACTTAAACAACCTGACACGTAATATATGCTTATACAACCGAGGTCCTGACTGACAGGATCTGAGGACTACAACTGTTGGAATGGGGATCAGGATTGTAACGTGTTACAATGTTGAGTAAATGTATTCCTATTTATTTGTTATATGCATCTCTGTCATTGTCAAAAAGTTGTGAAGTTTAATGATTTTGCCTCTGTCAGCTGATGATCCTTCACAACTTCACGTGCTGCTTGGCCAGCATGTACACCCTCTACGGCTTCATCAACGGGCTCTACAACAGCGACTACATCTACTCCAAGACCATGACAGAAGAGCTGCGCTTTGTCTACTGGGTCTACTGGATGACCAAGATCATTGAACTTCTGGACACAGTGTTCATGGTGCTCCGACATCGACAACGCCAGATCTCCTTCCTACACATCTACCACCATGCCAGCATGCTGCTACTCAGTAACGTCGGCTACAAATATTTCCCCTACCCAAACATCGCAATATTCCTGGTCCTCAACTCTCTGGTGCATGTGGTGCTGTACTTCTACTATGGTCTTACTGCTGTCATGCCAAACAACCCTCCTCGATGGCGGAAACAGCTGACACAGATGCAGATTCTACAGTTCCTTCTTGATTTTGTACTAGCAAGTTATGGATATATGTACCATAATTTCTGCTTTTATGGCCTTATATATGGAATAACTATGACATATCTGTTTTCTAACTTCTATTATCATGCATATGTACGACAGAAGAAACACCCTGAAGACAAGCTAAAGTCTAATTGATGTGTGTTGTTAACGCAGGGATAAAAGTAAAGTACCTGTTCCCCATGTTAAACTGTGCGGAGGGGAAGTAGTGTTTTAAAGTATTTAAAAGGCATACGTTATCACTATTCAGGCTAGAAAAGTTTCAAGATTGAATTGTATCTATAATTTTGTAGTTGAATGATATCCAATGTAGTCTTTCTAGAAGTCTGACATTGTTGATAACAAATGTGGATCATTGTGTAGATGTCTGTGTGTTATGGTACAAAAGTAAGTCTCGTTTTGTAGATTAGAGTGTTCCCTTCATATAGAATAGGTAGATTGTAGCATGAATCAGCTAGTTATAGTTCGGACAACAAAAGACTTGGATCCTGCTTATGTTTGATGATAGACCAGACATATGTAGTATATCAGCACCCACTGATATACGATAAACGTTAGATGCAAGATTCTCTACCTTGATCATCTTGCACTGATCGATATCTCAACCTGTAGACACTTGAGGATTTAGATCCTATTTATCAAACATTTCTTAACAATACTCATTATGTAGATCTGCTGTTATGGACAACGTTTTATCTATAGTTTTTGTTCATTCAATCAAACTGTGAATTTGTTTTTATCACATAAGATCAAACTTAGGGATCATTTCTTTACACTGTGCACATGAGGACATAAGTATCTGGCTGATGTCTGCCTCTCTCAGGTCTCACGGAAGGGACACCCCATTCATCCCATTCTAGTGCACAACTGTCAAAAACATTGGTAATAAATTTGAAACAGTATGAAAGAAATTGCGGTTTGTGTTCGTTATTGAAAATAGTCCTGTGTATGTATGAGTGCATATATACTGTAAATCTTGAAATTAATGCGAGCATGATTTAAATGCAAAAATGTGAGTGGTCTTTGCTTGCATTTACATCTCCAAATGACTATCAACAAGAAGACAACCTCACTTCACATTTTGGATAGCAGAAATACCAACTTGGACATAAAAACAGCTATATATATTCCACATCACTGTTTATTTAGCAGCAATTTCTCGTGAATTGTTACTGCTGGGTCAAGAGTTCTACACACTCAGGTCAAACTAGCCATCACTCATTACTCCAGCAACTCCAGACAGACGCCACCCATGCAACACTGCTTCTTTGTTCCTTGCAACTGCGTCAAAGTCAGACATGACCCAGCATACATGGATAGGCTTCATCACACATGGATAGGCTTCATCACACTTATCCTCAGATCTACAGCCTTTGTCTTGTCCCCTGCCTCCAAGTTCGGTCACCTGAGCTAGTTTGTCTGCAGATTGAGCATTAGCATAAGCCTTCTTCATTCGCATTCATATTGAGTCGCTAGGGGCCAGCAGTCACATTCATTTGGAGACGCATTCATTTCAAGATTGACAGTGTCACATCAGTATTGCCTTACCCCATTTTCCCGAGGCAAGTGAGTTAACTGACTATAAAAGTCCAATTTCCACCCTTGCTGAACTAGGCTGGTATTATGGAGTTACATTTTGGCTGGGCTAACGAGTCTATGCATGGTCCAATCAAAATCGCGCACCGAAATCGAAATCCGGTTTGTAAATGTTGTGCAGATTTCTGTCGATTGCAGGATTTGCAAAGCATGTGCACTGCAAACTCGTTGTCAACAGATATTTTCCAAGTCTTTTCATGTTTTTAATCATGGTGCTCACGTGTTTTGATGGACTTAGCTATGTAAGACCCGTTTTATCACACTATAGATCTTGATTATCAATCAGATCGTTTTGACTGGGCGCCACCATTTTGTTTGAAACAAATGCAAGTGATACGAGAGGTGGAATTTGATTGGTCCATAGGTCCAACATAACTCGTAATAACCACTGGTGGTGCTACGGTCGAGCCCAGGAATTCCAGCCTAGTTCGGCAAGGGTGGAAACTGGACTTTTATAGTCAGTTAACACCCTGGCCTGGGGAAGATGGCCTTACCCATGCAAGCAAACCTTCTCCACTTCCTTCCATGAAGTCATTCAAAATGTTACGCACGGAGAGCAGCTATCAGGTATATTAATATTTTTATATAAAACATTTGACATTCCATTGGACACATCCATCTGCTGAATGACATTTTTACCAATCATTAAACTTCTTTAAGATGCATGTACTACTCAATGAAGTTAAGGATCACCTGATTCTTCCATATTACTATAGTTAGTCAATTCGTTGATGGGTGATGAGGTTCTTGGCTTCGGTCCTGCTTAACACTGACGAAGCACAGGTTACATCTGGTGTAACCTCCCTAGACAAGTGACTTTGGTCGAAAAATGCCTCAGATCACCCAGCAGTAAATGGGTAGAATGAGAAAGTTATGATCATTTACTAAAGTTATCAAATATTGTTAATATGTGTCAGCAATCTCATTAAAATCAGGGCACAGAACGATCTTAGCGCTACAACTATCTTGAGCCTATGTTAGAGTATGGGAGTGCTAAGATTACTTTGTGCAACTGGGCCCAGACCTTTGACACTGATACAATACGTCTCTGCAAGTGTGCTTGTTCATTCAGAGAGCTACTGGAGTTGATGACCTGATTTTAAAAAGATTGTAGAGAATTTTTCTACATCCATATTTTTTCTATGTGACAGTTGTTGTTTAAACTTGTTACGATTTAGCAATGAATGATACTTCTTGTATTTATATTTACATCTACAGTTTAACAAAAGTTATCAGCATACAGTTAACTTCCACTCTTGTGGATTACAACTGCGTTCATTAGGCCACTTCAATTTTTGTAGTTGGAGTATTTGTATTAACTTATTTTACTGTAGTGTTTAAAGTTCTATCATGTCTTGCCAAAGGTCAAGGATGCCTTTGTACAAAGTGATCTTAGCGCTAAGGTGATGGTAGCTCCCATACCTTAACATAGACTTACGACAGTCAGTCGTAGCCCTAAGGTTGTTTTGTACAATGGCACTCAGGCGTGTTTCTCCACGTGGGCATGTGAAGCTAATGTTTGGTGTCCCTCCCTGTGATATTCCGGTAATGTGTGGACCGTGGAGGGTATTAAGTAGAAAAATATTTAGCAAAGAACTCCATCATTGCAACCTATCAAAGTTAGGCTGAGAACTTTTCAGCCACCCTCTTATCAAACAAGGAGTAAGATATTTTATGAAGTCGTGCTTTATATTTGGATCTTGTGTAGTACCATGAAATACTCAGTATCATATTCGCTTAGTCATTGGTATTTACTCATCATTGTCATGTATTAGAATCATCCAAGGGTCTTCTGTGTAACTTTGTGTGATTTTACTCTGTGGCCCAAATGTATTCCTATCTTTTCATTAATATTATTTTGAAATAAAATGTTTAATTACAGTGATTGTTGCTATCTGTTTTTTGTCCTATGACAACACAGATCGGGTCATGTACTTGAAGCAGTATGTTGCCTAGTCTACACACAGATCGGGTCATCTCCTTGTAGCAGCATGTTGCTGACTTTACATACAGGATGGGTCACATCCTTGAAGCAGCATGTTGCTTAGTCTACACACAGATCGGGTCATGTCCTTGAAGCAGTATGTTGTTGAGTCTACACACAGGTCGGGTCTTCTCCTTGAAGCAGCACGTTGTTGAGTCTACACAAAGGTCGGGTCATGTCCTTGAAGCAGCACGTTGTTGAGTCTACACACAGATCGGGTCATGTCCTTGAAGCAGCACGTTGTTGAGTCTACACACAGATCGGGCCATGTCCTTGAAGCAGCATGTTGCTGAGTCTACACACAGGTCGGGGTCATGTCCTTGAAGCAGCACGTTGTTGAGTCTACACACAGATCGGGTCATGTCCTTGAAGCAGCATGTTGCCTAGTCTACACACAGGTCGGGTCATGTCCTTGAAGCAGCACGTTGCTGAGTGTACACACAGATCGGGTCATCTCCTTGAAGCAGCATGTTGCTGAGTCTACACACAGATGGGGTCATCTCCTTGAAGCAGTATGTTGCCTAGTCTACACACAGATCGGGTCATCTCCTTGAAGCAGTAAGTTGCCTAGTCTACACACAGATCGGGTCATCTCCTTGAAGCAGTATGTTGCCTAGTCTACACACAGATCGGGTCATGTCCTTGAAGCAGCATGTTGCTGAGTCTACACACAGGTCGGGTCATGTCCTTGAAGCAGTATGTTGCCTAGTCTACACACAGAATTGGTCATGTCCTTGAAGCAGCATGTTGCTGAGTCTACACATAGATCGGGTCATCTCCTTGAAGCAGCATGTTGCTGAGTCTACACACAGATCGGGTCATGTCCTTGAAGCAGCATGTTGCTGAGTCTACCCACAGGCTGGGTCATGTCCTTGAAGCAGTATGTTGCCTAGTCTACACACAGAATTGGTCATGTCCTTGAAGCAGCATGTTGCTGAGTCTTCACACAGAATGGGTCATGTCCTTGAAGCAGCATGTTGCTGAGTCTACACACAGGTCGGGTCCTCTCCTTGAAGCAGCATGTTGTTGAGTCTACACACAGGTCTGGTCATGTCCTTGAAGCAGCATGTTGCTGAGTGTACACACAGGTCTGGTCATCTCCTTGAAGCAGTATGTTGCCTAGTCTACACACAGATCGGGTCATGTCCTTGGAGCAGTATGTTGCCTAGTCTACACACAGAATTGGTCATGTCCTTGAAGCAGCATGTTGCTGAGTCTTCACACAGAATGGGTCATGTCCTTGAAGCAGCATGTTGCTGAGTCTACACACAGGTCGGGTCATCTCCTTGAAGCAGCATGTTGTTGAGTCTACACACAGGTCGGGTCATGTCCTTGAAGCAGTATGTTGCCTAGTCTACACACAGATCGGGTCATGTCCTTGAAGCAGCATGTTGTTGAGTCTACACACAGGTTGGGTCATGTCCTTGAAGCAGCATGTTGTTGAGTCTACACACAGGTCTGGTCATGTCCTTGAAGCAGCATGTTGCTGAGTGTACACACAGGTCTGGTCATCTCCTTGAAGCAGTATGTTGCCTAGTCTACACACAGATCGGGTCATGTCCTTGAAGCAGCATGTTGTTGAGTCTACACACAGGTCGGGTCATCTCCTTGAAGCAGCATGTTGTTGAGTCTACACACAGGTCTGGTCATGTCCTTGAAGCAGCATGTTGCTGAGTGTACACACAGGTCTGGTCATCTCCTTGAAGCAGTATGTTGCCTAGTCTACACACAGATCGGGTCATGACCTTGAAGCAGCAACAGTTACTGACCCATGGGAATACGAAAGGAGACACTCTCCATAGGTTCTTGCATTAATGACCAGGTGTTGGTCATAAATCGGGCAGTTGCTGACCAAGAGTTTTATAGCTTATTGAACTACGGACTTGTTTTGACTACCCCTCCTACCCCCCAGCACCCACCCACCCCTAATAAGTTGGGTATCACTAATAGCCCAATTACTGACTGGGAGTGTTGCCAGTTTATTAAGCTGGATGCTTGTCGTGACATTCTGAGATCATTTATAGCCCAATTACCGACCTGTTGATGGAGAACCTTTGTTAAAGGCTGGGACAGGATCGCAGCTAGTCAGCTAAGAGACCCCGATATAAACAGCACCGTCAGTGAAGTCGGCAGAGAAGGGCGCTGAACACTGAACAGGACCAGACCGACAGAGCAGTCCAGAAGAAACGGCATAAGAACACGAGCCAACAGCTAACAGTCGACTCATCGCTCAGAAGGCCAGCACACTGGGACGAGCTCTTGTCACACTTGGTCGAGCCTGAAATAGCCCACAGCCTCTCTCACAGTCTCTGCCACGCCCTTGTTAACCGGTAGTAGTACCAGCGTATAAAGAAGTACTTATCAAAGCTGCTGAAACCATAGACCGTTTGTCTGTTGTGCTACATATAGAGCACGTTTGGGTTCTTCTTTGGAGCCGTGACCCGGATGCCTCTCAAAAAGGAACAGCCTGCCTGAGACGAGTGAAGACGTTCGGACCAACTTGGGTAAGTAGCTCAGATTTCTTCTGTTCATTTTTCATTGTGGCTGGCCAGGAATAAGGCGAATTTTTGACAGGGATAGCAAGACAAATAACGGGACATTTAGCTAAGCTGTCGACAACTTTAGGAGCGCAGGGAATATCGCAAGTTATTAAACATTTTGAGGGGGAACCTACAAAATTTAAGGAATGGCTGAAAAGCATAGAAAAGTACGCGGTACTAACGAATGCAGATCAGGAAAGAGTAAAACTGGTGGCCTATCAGTCAAGTTCAGGGGCAGTTAGCGATTTCATCCATAGGTATCTACAAGATCATGATCAAGCCACATGGCAGGAATTAAAGTATGAATTAACGACGAGATTTGCTGAAATAACGGAAATACAACATGCGTTCATGTTGTTGAGGGCCGTAAAACAAAAATATGATGAAAGCGTGCAGATGTTCGCGGGACGGCTGCTGAACCTGGCCGAAGAAGCCTGTACAGGGTTAGGAAGGGATGGAAATGGTGCGGCAATGGAGCGCCAATTGGTAGGATTTTCCATAGATGGGTTAGCCTATGACTATTTGAAAATGAAGGTCATGAGGGAAAACCCAGCCAACCTAGCGACAGCTGTAACGTGCGCTACGCACGAACAAAATCTGCGAGCTAGATTTGATCTAAGAATAGGAAAAGGTAGAAGGTCAATGGATGACCAACGTTGGGTCATGGAGATCGACCATTTCCGCCCTAAGGGCAAATGTTTCAAGTGCCAGAGAGCAGGCCACAGGGCAAGAGATTGTAGGGCAGCCGACAGACATAGGATGGATGACAGCCTAGCATTAATGCGAACATGAATGATCGTGGTGGGCCTTCCATCAAACCGTCAGCAATGCTGTGCTGGGTATGTAACCAGCCGGGACATTTCAAAAGGGATTGTCCAAGTAGAGCTAGGAGTAATGGGGCAGGCTATGAGGCGCGAAGGGAACAGTGAACCAAGGTTTAAACTGAACACCCCTTCTCATGATGAAACCAATGGGAAGGAGGAGGATGTCTCAGGGACATTGAGCAATCAAATAGCTAGGTTAGAATGGGCCACGAAGACCTATTTACAAATAGAATTGGTGATCGAAAATATTCGAAGTATGGTGCCAACCTTTTTGGCTTATTTGGAACAACTCCAACTACAAATCAACATGTTAGCTTTAGGGCAAGTGAGTTACTGGCTCTACTGAATGACATCAAAGTTCACCTACCTTCTAGATTCCGGTTAGGGAACGACCCAGTAGAAAATCTATGGGGTTTGAATAAGACTTTACTATGTACCACCGTACTGTTCGGTGATAAAATATTAATAATCACATCCATTCCGCTTCTGGATGTTAATGGTCAATTCGGAATTTACCAGGCTCATAATTAGCCGGCACCACTAATATTGAATGGCATAAGCACGAAACCAGATGGCATCAATAATATGGTGGCAGAGAATCGTTTGGAAACAGAGGTGATTGCAGTCAATGCACAACGAACAAAGCATGCGTTGCTGAACTCCTCGGAAGTACAGACATACATGTACAAAACCGCTTACGGGCTACTGCCATATCCGAAGCCCAATCTACCCCATCAATCTCAGCCATTTCCCTTTTCATGAAAGATGAGACGGAAGTCAGGCCCAATGTCATATTGCCTATGGCAGAATATCTGACTGCAGGACGTTAGGTGTTGACAACAACTAAGAGGTTGGACCTAACAGTAGTGTGTAATAATAATAACCGGTTTTCTTACACTATAGCGGTTTTGCCTCCGCTGAATAATTAAGTTGAACGCCTCATGTTCAGCATCTAATGATCATTTGACCTTACTCCCTTATTACCATAACGAAAGTCAGTACGAGTTGGACGATAACTTCAAACAGTCGGTCCATACACCAAATGTTTCGGACATGTTGCTATGGAAACCGTTCATGGAAACTGAACCTGACCAGGCTACCAGATAAACTCAAGGATATAAGGAATATTCCTATGGATCATCTAACTGATCAACTGAATGATTTACAGACTATAATACCAGATGATGGAACACCGGGTTGGAAGTATTTCTTAGGAGTACCCTTAATTGTAGTGGGGATACTGGTAGGGATTTATATATATAAGATGTATTAGGCCTTGGCTGGCCAAGCGAGGAATGAGTAAGAGGAATGTCTTGGATACAACCGAGTTTGAGATGGCGTCAGTTGACACTGGAAGCGGGTCGCGCCTACAGAGGAACTCTACCCTCTGCGCCACTCCTGAGACAAGGGGACCACGATCCAGCAGAGGTTGAACCAACTCCCACCATACGGGGCATCTATCCGACGCTGAATACGGCTACCCAAGGACGTCGTGAGGTCAACTACCCCCCGTTAGTTGACGGAAGCACGACGAAAACAGAAGCGGTGACGTCTCAACGAGCTGTCATCCTTGCATATGGTCTGAAGACCATATTACAGAACTTTTATAAGTTGCCTGTGAAATTAGTACACAACACCTGGAAGACTTGTTGTCTTGCACTCCGGTTCTTGGTGTGCAAAGATTTTTTATTATTTTGTGATTATATTTATGTGTGCACATTAATTTCTTCTAAAGGTAATGGACAACGGTTGCTGTGAATTGTACATATATAGGTGGTATTAATGTATTAACATGATTATTTGTAAGATATTTTATGATGAAAACTTCTCAATAAGAAATGGGCGAATGTAACACTATCCAGTGTGGCCAGAGGCTGTGGAGACTGGTGGGCTTATTGTGATCATCAGAAGAAAGGTTACTGACCCATGGGAATACGAAAGGAGACACTCGCCACGGGTTCTTGTATTAATGACCAGGTGTTGGTCATAAATCGGACAGTTGCTGACTAAGAGTATCCAGCTTATTGAACTACGAACTTGTTTTCACACCCCCTATCCCCCTAATAAGTTGGGTATCACTAATAGCCAAACTACTGACTAACCAGTTTATTAGGCTGGATGCTTGTCATGACACTAATAGCCCAATTACTGACTGGCAGTGTTGCCAGTTTATTAAGCTGGATGCTTGTCGTGACATTCTGAGATCATTAAAAGCCTAATTACCGACCTGTTGATGGAGAACCTTTGTTAAAGGACAGGGTCGCAGCAAGTCAGCTAAGAGACCCCTATATAAACAGCACCGTCAGTGAAGTCGGCAGAGAATGGCGCTGAACACTGAACAGGACCAGACCGACAGAGCAGTCCAGAAGAAACGGCATAAGAACACGAGCCAACGGCCATCAGCTAACAGTCGACTCATCGCTCAGAAGGCCAGCACACTGGGACGAGCTCTTGCCACACTTGGTCACGCCTGAAGCAGCCCATAGCCTCCTTCACAGTCTCTGCCACGCCCTTGTTAACCGTTATAAAAAAGTACTTAATAAACCTGCTGAAACCATAGACCGTTTGTCTGTTGTGCTACACCTTGAAGCAGCATAATGCTGAGTCTACACACAGGTCGGGCCATGTCCTTGAAGCAGCATAATGCTGAGTCTACACACAGATCGGGTCATGTCCTTGAAGCAGCACATTGTTGAGTCTACACACAGATCGGGTCATGTCCTTGAAGCAGCATGTTGCCTAGTCTACACACAGGTCGGGTCATGTCCTTGAAGCAGCACGTTGCTGAGTGTACACACAGATCGGGTCATCTCCTTGAAGCAGCATGTTGCTTAGTCTACACACAGATGGGGTCATGTCCTTGAAGCAGTATGTTGCCTGGTCTACACACATATCGGGTCATGTCCTTGAAGCAGCAGCATGCTGAGTCTACACAAAGAATGGGTCATGTCCTTGAAGCAGTATGTTGCCTGGTCTACACACAGATCGGGTCATGTCCTTGAAGCAGTATGTTGTTGAGTCTACACACAGGTCGGGTCATGTCCTTGAAGCAGTATGTTGCTGACTCTACATACAGGTCGGGTCATGTCCTTGAAGCAGCATGTTGCTGACTCTACACACAGGTCGGGTCATGTCCTTGAAGCAGCACGTTGTTGAGTCTACACACAGGTCGGGTCAGGTCCTTGAAGCAGCATGTTGCTGAGTTTACACACAGGTCGGGTCATGTCCTTGAAGCAGCATGTTGCTGAGTCTACACACAGGTCGGGTCATCTCCTTGAAGCAGCATGTTGCTGTGTCTACACACAGGTCGGGTCAGGTCCTTGAAGCAGTATGTTGCCTGGTCTACACACAGATCGGGTCATGTCCTTGAAGCAGCACGTTGTTGAGTCTACACACAGGTCGGGTCAGGTCCTTGAAGCAGCATGTTGCTGAGTCTACACACAGGTCGGGTCATCTCCTTGAAGCAGCATGTTGCTGTGTCTACACACAGGTCGGGTCATGTCCTTGAAGCAGTATGTTGCTGATTCTACACACAGGTCGGGTCATGTCCTTGGAGCAGCATGTTGCTGATTCTACACACAGGTCGGGTCATGTGATGTGTAATCATGTCATAGGGACTCTACTATGTTGATGACATAAAATTAATATTGCTTTTTAATTGAATTCACATCTGAATGAAACCTGTGCAATAATAACAATTTCTACCCCCAATTAATCCCTGTCCGAAATGGGTTGATACTTTACGTGGAGGGCTTGCTACCATGACACTGCTCTGGAACGTAACATGCTGCAAGGTCAACAGATGTGTATCACGTGATGTGTGCTTTGCCGGGCAAGTTGAGGGACAAAGTCTTACTGTAATTCTTTTGTGTACAGAGTCATTCTGTTGGTAACATTTAATAATATTAACATGGAGTCTTTGCATCACAGTAGCCTGGCAAGGACTAGTGCCAATTTCTAACACTGCAACAGGATGAACATACACAAAAGTTCTGAACAGAATGTTAATCTCAAGAACCAGGGCCAGTTTCAAAAAGCGATCTCAAGCGATATAATAAACTATCAGTTTTCCGTCAGGACCCACAGACTTAAGAAGTTGCAGGCCCTGACTAAACTCATCAGGTCCTCGTTTAAAGAAATTGTAGCATAAGGACCCATACAAATTTGAAACTAGATCTATGGGCCAACGGGCAGGCACCTATTTGGAATAGTGGCTATGCCGTCCGCAACTCTCATGCTTTAACAGGAACTATGGCAGTCTCAATGACCATGTGTTAAAATGTTTTCCATTCCCTCCCCGTATGTACATATCACATCATGTATATACATTTATTATTAGACATTATAAAACCCATTAAATATATATGCCTCCATCAATAGAAAACAAGAAATTTAAACCACTTCATTAATTGTGGCTGTGAAAGAGTTCCAACAATAAAATGTCCTACACCATATGCACAATTGTTCCATTGATACTTTTAATTGGGTGGTAACAAGCATGGTGTAATTGAAGGGTGGGAACCAGCTTGCCTCAATAGAAATTATTATCATTATTATTAAAGTGTAAAAAAAAATATTGTATAAAAGCCAATGTTTCCATCAGTAGAACATCTCAGTGAACAGTGTGGTGTCTATTGAAGCAGGCACGATGAACCGGGCCATGATTCTGTTCGGGCTTCAGCATATTATTAGCTTGCCCTCGTTTCCTCTGTTCTGCGCCTACCTCCTGATGATATTCCTCTCAAAGTTCTGGCAGAAATGGACAAAACCGCTGAATCTCAAACCAGTAAGTAAATTAAGAATAAGCCATGTTTCTAATGGTACATTTTCATTTGAGCGATTGACTCTATGATTTTGTAAAATATATCTCTACACTCATTACCAGTGATGTTATTGCCACAAATTAAGTATTGAAACTAGTTTTCTACAGAGGGAGTCAGTCTTGAGATGTTGCCAACAACCAGATTGTAATATGTCCTCATACAACCAGACTAGTGATATATCCACTTACAGCCAGACATGTAATACATACTTATACAACCAGACTAGTAATATATTCTCATACAACCAGACTAGTAATATATTCTCATACAACAAAACATGTTTTATATACTCATACAACCAAACTAGTAATATATACTTATGCATCCAGACATGTAATATATACTAATACAACAAGACATGTAATATATACTAATGCAACCAGACATGTTATATATACTTATACAACTGGACATATAATATATTTATACAACTTGACATGTAATATATACTTATACAACCTGACATGTAATATACACTAATACAACCAGACATGTAGTATTTACTTATGCAACTGGACATGTAATATATACTTATACAACCAGACATGTAATATATACTTATACAACCAGACATGTCATATATGCTAATACAACCGGATATGTAATACATACTTTTACAACCAAACTAGTAATATACTCTCATACAACCAAACTAGTAATATATACTCATACAACCAAACTAGTAATATATTCTCATACAACCAAACTAGTATTATATACTTATACAACCAGATTAGTAACATATTCTCATACAACCAGACGAGCAATATATTCTCATACAACCAATCTAGTAATATATACTTATACAACCTGACATGTAATATATACTTATACAACCTGACATGTTATATACTTATACAACTAAACTAGTAATATATACTTATACAACCAGATTAGTAATATATGCTCATACAAGAAGACGAGCAATATATTCTCATACAACCAAACTAGTAATATATACTTATACAACCTGATATGTAATATATACTTATACAACCTGACATGTAATATACTGGCCAAAAAAAGAAACGCATAGCTGTAATCTGTTTTTAAAACTTGACTGTTATTAAAGATGAAGGCTTGAACTCAATATATATGTCATTGACGTAACGCTAATTTATTACACAACATTTGGTGACTTGTAGCCAAAATACAGCATCTTGTAACCAAACTGGGAGAAATTGCATAGAGAAAAAGCTGTAAGCATGTTGCACGTGCAAATACGGCTACTTACCCTTTATACCGATGGGTATAAAAATTTGGCAGTCCTGCTGCGAATCACTCTCCGATGTTCTGTATACGTGACTCTCATGATGCCAAGACTGAATGAAGACTGTAGAAACAGAGCCATTGGACGTCTGAAAGCTGGAGAAATTCAGACATCAGTAGCCAGGCACTTTAACGTGAGACAGAGTACCATTTCTCGTCTGTGGCAGCGCTACAGACTCCACAACTCTACAAGAGATCGACCGAGAAGTGGAAGACCCAGGGTCACAACTGCGGCGCAGGACTGCTTCATCCGGGTGTTGCATCTTCGCAACCGGACAATCAGTGCAGCATACACAGATAACAATGTTCCTGGTCTTCGTAGAGTCTCGGCGCAAACCATCAGAAATCGTCTAAGACAGCATGGGATACGGCCAATGAGACCATATACAGCGCCTGTTCTGCGGCAACATCATCGCCGTGCACGTCTGCAATGGAGCAGAAATGTTCGACCATGGACCCTAGTGCACTGGAGAAGGATATGGTTCGCGGTTCATGCTGTATCGCCATGATGGTAGGATGCGTGTCTACAGACGGAGAAATGAACGCTTCACTCGACACTGTATTCATGAAGTCGACCGATACGGCGCTGGAAGTGTCATGATGTGGGCAGGCATGTCCGTGAATGGTAGGACAGATCTGGTGCACGTGAAGGGAAATTTAACTGCTGTACGCTACCGTGATGAAATCCTTCAACGTCACCTTATTCCCGCCATTGACGTCAGAAGAGAGATTTTCCAGCAAGACAACGCAAGACCGCATACTGCACGTGTTACCATGGATTATCTTACCCACAACAATGTTACTGTGCTGCCACGGCCCTCCAAATCGCCTGATCTAAACCCTATTGAACATTTTTGGGATCTGCCAGACAGCCTCAACCACAGACGCTTCAACAGCTGAACCATGCATTGCAGGATGAGTGGAGAAGGATTCAACAACGCCAGATTCGAGGACTCATACAGTCCATGCCCAGGCGGTGCAGAGCTGTGATCGATGCTCGTGGTTGTAACACCCGGTACTGACTTTGGCACAGTGCCATCACAGACAAGGACGTCCCTTAGAACATTAAAAGACTGTTTGTAGTGTAAGAAACATGTGCCTCATCCTGTGTAAAATTTGGTTGTTATTTATTGTGTTATCCTATTTCATTAAACATGTAATGAAACACTGATTATTCTGTTATGCGTTTCTTCATTTGGCCAGTGTATATACTTATACAACCTGACATGTAATATATACTTATACAACCTGACATGTAATATATACTTATACAACCTGACATGTAATATATACTTATACAACCTGACATGTAATATATACTTTTACAACCAGACATGTAATATATACTTATACAACCAGACATGTAATATATACTTATACAACCAGACATGTAATATATACTTATACAACCTGACATGTAATATATACTCATACAACCAGACATGTAATATATACTTATACAACCTGACATGTAATATATACTCATACAACCAGACATGTAATATATACTTATACACCCTGACATGTAATATATACTTATACAACCTGACATGTAATGTATACTTATACAACCGGGGTCCTGTCCCACGGGATCTTAGGACTACAACTGTCGTGAGAATTAGCGCAAACATTGCTTTGTGGAATGGGGATCAGGATTGTAACGTGTTACAATGTTGAGTAAAAGTATTCCTATTTATTTGTTATATGCATCTCTGTCATTGTCATATGATTTTGCCTCTGTCAGCTGATGCTCCTTCACAACTTCACGTGCTGCGTGGCCAGCATGTACACCCTCTACGGCTTCATCAAGGGGCTCTACGACAGTGACTACATCTACTCCAGGACCAAGACAGAAGAGCTGAGCTTTGTCTACTGGGTCTACTGGATGACCAAGATCATTGAACTTCTGGACACAGTGTTCATGGTGCTCCGACATCGACAACGCCAGATCTCCTTCCTCCATGTCTACCACCATGCCAGCATGCTGCTATTCAGTAACATCGGCTACAAATACTTCCCCTACCCGAACATCGCAATATTCCTGGTCCTCAACTCTCTGGTGCATGTGGTGCTGTACTTCTACTATGGTCTTACTGCTGTCATGCCAAACAACCCTCCTCGATGGCGGAAACAGCTGACACAGATGCAGATTCTACAGTTCCTTCTTGATTTTGTACTAGCAAGTTATGGATATATGTACCATAATTTCTGCTATTATGGCCTTATATATGGAATAAGTATGACATATCTGTTTTCTAACTTCTATTATCGTGCGTATGTACGACAGAAGAAACAACCTGAAGACAAGCTAAAGTCTAATTGATGTGTGTTGTTAACGCAGGGATAAAAGTAAAGTAAATGTTCCCCATGTTAAATTGTGCGAGGGGGTGGTCTAAAGTTTTTAAAAGGCATATGTTATCACTTTTCAGGCTGGAAAAGTTTCAAGATTAAATTGTATCATAATAGATGAATGATATCCAACGTAGCCTTTCTAGAAGTCTGACACTGTTGATAACAAATGTGGATCATTGTGTAGATGTGTGTGTGTTATGGTACAAAAGTAAGTCTCGTTTTGTTGATTAGAGTGTTCCCTTCATATAGAATAGGTAGATTGTAGCATGAATCAGCTAGTTATAGTTCGGACAACAAAAGACTTGGATCCTGCTTATGTTTGATGATAGACCAGACATATGAAGTGTATCAGCACCCACTGATATACGATAAACGTTAGGTGCAAGATTCTCTACCTTTATCATCTTGCACTGATCAATATCTCAACCTGTAGACACTTAAGGATTTAGATCCTATTTATCAAACATTTCTTAACAATACTCATTATGTAGATCTGCTGTTATGGACAACGTTTTATCTATAGTTTTTGTTCATTCAATCAAACTGTGAATTTGTTTTTATCACATAAGATCAAACTTATGGATCATTTCTTTACACTGTGCACATGAGGACATAAGTATCTGGCTGATGTCTGCCTCTCTCAGGTCTCACGGAAGGGACACCCTATTCATCCAATTCTAGTGCACAACTGTCAAAAACATTGGTAATAAATTTGAAACAGTATGAAAGAAATCTGGGTTTGTGTTCGTTATTGAAAATAGTCCTGTGTATGTACGAGGGCTGCCTGAAAAGTTGTAAGCCTAACCGTGAAAGACCCGTGCCAAGTCGATGGTTTTCATTTATTTCTCCACATAGTCCCCTTCCAGGTTTACACACTTTTGCCAGCGATGCTGCAAAGCCTGGATGCCGGTCAAGGAGAAATTTGCTTCAGCCACCCAAAAAAGGCATTTATTACCAGGAAAATGGCGACCGGCTAGTTCCTTTTTCATCTTGGGAAACAGGTGGAAGTCTGACGGGGCCAAATCAGGTGAATAACCACCCGGTCAATGAGTTCGAAGCCACAATCATGGATCACTGACATGGCAACCACCGATTTGTGAACAGGATCATTGTCTTGGTGGAACGGGACTCCTTTAGTGAGCATTCCCCGTCGCTTAGCTTTGATAGCTTCACGCAACTGTCTCAGTAGGTCAGCATAATATCTTCCATTGATAGTTTGGCCTTTTTCAAGATAGTCAATCAGCAGAATACCCTTGGGATCCCAAAAAAACTGAAGCCATCACCTTTCCAGCAGAAGGAACCGTCTTGGCTGTTTGGGGATCTGGTGATTCCGGATGCTTCCATTGTTTAGACTGAATTTTGGTTTCTGGTTGAAAGTGATGAATCCAGGTATCATCCATGTTTACAAATCGGGCCAAAAAATCATCGGGATCTGCTTCAAAACGGCATAAATTGTCACGGGACGTCACGAATCTGACACGTTTCTAGATCCGCTGTCAAGAGCTTTGGCACCTATCTTGCAGAAACTTTTGTCATTCCCAACTCGTTGGTGATAATGTGCTCAACCCTCTCATGAGAGATGCCCACAACACTGCCAATATGTCGAATGGTCAATCGTCGATCAGCCATCACCACGTCATGTACCCAGGTAATGTTTCCGGAATGGTTGCTGTTGAAGGCCTTCCTGGACGCGGGTCATCGTCAAGGTTCTCTCTGCCACGCTTGAATTCCGCAGCCCACTTCTTTACACTGGAAAAGGAAGGGGCATCATCCCCTAAAGTGGAGACCATGTCAGCATGTATCTGTGTTGGAGTTAGCCCTTTCAGTTGCAGGTACTTGATGACTGCCCTATAGCCAGTTTTGTCCATTTCTGGTGATTTCAATGGGTAGGTTCACAAGATGGTCTGGTACAAAGACAATAATAACGCTTCAGTTGCAGTTCTTATGTCTATGATTCATTAAATGATTTTACTTGTTGGTGGCAAAAGTTTGTTTCAATCCGACTGAGATATCCCACTTAGGCTAAGAACTTTTCAGCCAGCCCTCGTATGAGTGCATATATACTGTAAATATTGAAGTTAATGCGAGCATGATTTAAATGCGAAAATGCGAGTGGTCTTTGCTTGCATTTACATCTCCAAATGACTATCAACAAGAAGATGACCTCACTTCACATTTTGGATTGCAGAAATACCAACTTGGACATAAAAACAGCTATATATATTACACATCACTGTATATTTAGGAGCACTTGTAACACATATAACAATGTCACTCAAAATTACTAGAAATTACATAAGGGACATCTGGTGAATTGTCACTGCTGGGTCAAGAGTTCTACGCAACTCCAGACAGACGCCACCCATGCAACACTCCTTCTTTGTTCTTTGCAACTGCGTCAAAGTCCGACATGACCCAGCACACATGGATAGGCTTCATCACACATGGATAGGCTTCATCACACTTATCCTCAGATCTACAGCCTTTGTCTTGTCCCCTGCCTTCAAGTTCGGTCACCTGAGCTAGTTTGTCTGCAGATTGAGCATCAGCATAAGCCTTCTTCATTTGCATTCATATTGAGTCGCTAGGGGCCAGCAGTCACATTCATTTGGAGACGCATTCGTTTCAAGATTGACAGTGTCACATCCGTATTGCCTTACCCAGTTAGTTAAGGATCACCTGATTCTTCCATATTACTATAGTTAATCAATTCATGGATGGGTGATGAGGTTCTTGCCTTCAGTCTTGCTTAACACTGAAGAAACACAGATTACATCTGGTGTAACCTCCCTAGGCAAGTGACTTTGATCGAAATACGCCTCTGATCACCCAGCAGTAAATGGGTAGAATGAAATGGTAATGTAACTGTTTACCTTCTAGCACCTCACTAGCAGCTTGGTATCTATACTCCCCGGGAAGCTGAGAATGAAATTGAAGGCACACTGATCCATTGACAGGATCCAATACAGGACGAGGACAGACAGTGAACAGCATAAATCCTGGCGCCACTAATGCCCCTGCCCACAACACTATTACCAAACGCATTTGTTTTAGAAAGCTACAAAAATTACGATTAACTTTGTAACCAAATGGACTGTTTCTACTTTTTGTATGCATTCATCGAAGGATAACAACAATAAATGTGACATGAAACCGCTACGTTACACGATTTTATAGAATTTGTGACTGTTATCCTTCGATAAATGGACACGAGGGCACGAGGCCTAGCCAAGCGGGATCAGTAGCCATATCTGTGCTTGTAGACCTCTGTGGCTTGAAACCTTCTCCACAATTTAAAATAGTTGGATTTTGCCGAAATATGTTTGAATTGTTACCTTGTTTCGTTTTGTCGCTGTGTGTACATCTGACTACACTTCTTAACGTTATAACAGGACAGACCGACTGTCAACAACGTCTGACCGTGGCCGTGACGTCTCATAGACTAGGGTTAGAGTAGCTTCCCTTTGACAAAGGGCAGTTACTCAAGCGGACAGACCGATGGATTGCCGCGAAAGGCAATTAAAAACAACTGTTTTTTGCGTATATGTTGCTACGCCACTGTATACGAAACAGACTTCAGTTGGAACTATATTGGCTACTGTCACTGTCCGACTGACACATCACTTACCCTGTGACGTAATAAATATTAATGCGCGCATTCCAGGAAAACTCACAATGTTTTGGTAATGTTTTTGAGAGAGGGAAAGCGATTTTAAAGCACAGAATTTAAGAATGACATTATATGATAAAGAGGTTATCACGCCAAGGCTCGCTAAATACAATGTTTATTCCTAATGCAGGATATTTACCATTCCCAAACACACTCGCGTGATAACCTCTATATAAAAAAAGCACAGTTAAGTTCTTACTCTCAGGCACAATATAGTAATAATTAAATAAGCGGAGTAAGATTGAACACGACTAGCGCTTTCAACTCGTACCACGTACGAGTCTCATCAGGCCATAACTGAATAACGGACATGAAGTAGTAACATATAGTTACGTGACGTCATAACATTTAGGAGAACTATGACGTCACAATACCAAGGTGACAATGGACAAATAACTTACGCCTTTACATTTAACTTTGGCGCGTATTTATGAATGAAATGTTGCTCTTTTTGAAACAATTAAGAATTGACCTTCACTTTGTGTGAGTTCATTGGAGTATAAACCTTCATAGAGTGAGGGCCAAACTGTATGAACGTCGGAGCTTGTGAAAGTCAATTCTTATAATTTTTATCACAATTTCTTACCCCAAAGGATGTAGGCCAAGATCTAAACACAATTTTATTTAGTACGTGTGACTTCATGTTTACACTGACAGCCATACAACAACCAGCTATATCGCGGAGTAAAATACTTCCTCAAAAAGAGAGGTGACATTTAGACATTGTCGTATAGATGCACAACTTGCTCTTCAGAAACATCTTACGCAGCACATGTGTTCAAATCATATCCTCATTAGATGAGAAAGATCTGTAAAGAACTACCTCAGTAAGTCAGTCACAATGACAGCGGGTCGTAATACTTTTACATCAAGTACAAGACGTCAAAATGGCCGACACGATAAACGTGACGGGAGAGATTTCCGAAGTTGTTAATGAACCTGTGGCGGTTACATGTGTTAGTCATCATTGATAAACTGGCTGATCATTGAAAGGGGAATAACAGACACTAAGGTAAATTCATAGATTGCTGGAGACGGTCAATGTCAGCCTAGGCACGGATCGAGTCGATACTACGATAGTTTAGATGTGCATTTCTTCGTTTATTCATTAGGATAGGCCGTAGCGAGGATATTCGTGAACAATCATGCAGTCACGCTCTCTGACATTTCTCAATGTATACTGAAACGCTGAGACCAAGAACAAAGGTTCTAAATGATCAGAAAGAACGCTTATGCATGTTTTCGTGCTAGGGAATTCCCAGGGGTTTCCCCAGGAATGTGGAAGTAGTCCGTCAGTGTTTACGTCATTTCAAGAACACGATCTCGTGAAAAACGTATGAACGTCAAATTGTGTCGTTCATACACTTATGAACGTCAATTTCGCGGTCATGTGACCGACCTCTCGTCCAATGGAAAAGCCGTATATCGTGTAAACTTGAAATTAAAAAATTATTGTAGGTTCATGATCAAAATTTAGCTTATATATATATATATTGCTCAATATCTTCTCCATTTTAATACTTTGATTCAAAATAGGCACTGTAAGGCGCTAAGTATTCAGCAACTAAAACTGAGAGTAAAGTCTGAAGAAAACAATATGGGGAATAATTTAACTCTAGTATCTACCTTCAACGCTAATCATCAAAAAACATTATCCATGGTTCAACGATACCTGCTTATTTTGAATCAAAGTATTAAAATGGAGAAGATATTGAGCAAATACAAAATTATCAACAGCCAAAGACAACCCAAGAATCTTAGAAAGATTTTGACAAGTTCTAAATTTGATTCTGTTGTCATCACTCCCCAGCTTTCTAAGTGCGCTGACAAACGTTGCCTAACTTGCAGCAATATAATTGAAGGCTGTTCAGTCCAAATTACAAAGGACGCTAAATTTACTATAAAACAAAATATGACTTGTGATAGTAGAAATGTCATTGACCTGATTGTTTTACAGTGGATGCAATGAAAAGTATATCGGAAAGACAGAACTTAAATTAAAAAGAAGAATGAATCTTCACCGTTCACAAATAAAGCAGCCACACAACAGCAAGATTCCACTCAGTGAACATTTAGATACATGTGAAAGCGGCAACTTTTTAGTTTTCCCGCTATATAAGCTAAATTTTTATCATGAATCTACATTGTTTCAAAAAGAGCAACATTTCATTCATAAATACGCGCCTAAGTTAAATGTAAAGGCGTAAGTTATTTGTCCATTGTCACCTTGGTATTGTGACGTCATAGTTCTCCTAAATGTTATGACGTCACGTAACTATATGTTACTACTTCATGTCCGTTATTCAGTTATGCTATGGGACCTCACTTCCCACCAAGACACGCACGGGGTGAATGTGGAGAATCGAACCCAAAAAGCATGAAAAAAAATATTTTGGTAAAATAGACACCAAGAAGATAAACCAAATAGAAGTGCACTCGCAATGAGGCGATACACAGTGTACTCGACTGATTCGTACAGATTCCCATAGGGGGATACCCTCCAAAGATCATAGTTTTGCACACATGTATTCAGTTACCTCTTCTCAAACATACATACGTGATGCAGGGATCAATGTTGTAGTATGTTTCGAAATAATATTCGAAAAATTGATTAAATTTAGTAAAAGATACCAATATTAATTATATTGCAGAGCCTAATGGACGTCATATTTCACTGAATGCATCAGCGGGGTCGCTAGGCGATACACGGGATGCGGTCTGTGGGATCAAGTTACTTCATTAGGCGGGCTACCTTTGTATCCAGGTGTGTATACTTGTACACGCCACATAAACTGCCAGGCAAAAGAAAGTATGTTCTTGAAAATTGGATTTGCCCCCAAACTTACAAACGTTGAGAACAGTCGCCGATACATCAAATACATCACCATGGAATAGCCACCATTTGTTTGTTTCATTTTTAGCTATCATTAAACATGGGTGTGTACTTTCTTTTTCTGGGCAGGTTATAATAAATCTGCATGAATTACTCCGTTATCGAGTTGTATATTCTTTTCTTTATAACTAATAAAAGCGACAAAACCCTTTCCATATTCATAAGAAATCTCTGCCAAAAGCAGAGTCGATTGTCTCGTGAGCATGTGTGTTTTAAATACTATCACAATGTTACGGTGGCCCATAAGGGACATGGAGTCTGTTTTTCAATATTTTGATGTTTCACTTACTTTTATCGTAACCTTTTGCAAATTAACACAATTTGTCATACAAATGTGTGATAAATCATGTATACAAACAACCGAAAACATGGAAAATGTAATTTCAAGTAGCTATTGAGTCGCCGAAATGTGAAGTGAAAATGTCAAAAACCAAAACGAAAAGGTCAAAAACAAAAACTGAAAATGTCAAAAACAAAAACAACCAATAAATGGTACACGATCAACAATTGTGTTTTTAAATGAACTAGGTTTTCAAATCAATACTAATTGCGGCAGAGTAATTACAATGGCAGTACAATGGCAGTACACAATAGAGTGGTAGTACAATATTGAATGGCACTATATAATATTATAGCAGTGGTCAATATCAAATACAAAACAGTGGTGATATCAAAAGGCAGTAATAATACATTCAGCATCGACAATGGCGAAGCTTCCGAGAATCCGGGGTGATAAGTGATCTTCGCAAAAGCTGGTCTGACACAAATGAGACAGGAAGGCGTCCGCGCCAATTATGTAGCCCAACCACCTTCTAGAATATTCTCAAACTGTAACGTCTTTAACTGAAATTATTTCATCAGACATTCACTTTGATGTTGTATATAACACATGTTTATATTTATATAAAGTCCAACGGCTAAGAGAAACTTAAATCGATTTCTTCATTGCATGGCATGCGTAGTTCATGCAATCAAACCGTGTCTGTATTATGGGCCTGTGGCCTTTCTACTGAATAAACCGTCTGTCTGCCTGAATTACGAGATGAACAGCTGAGAATAATAAAGTTATATTATATTTTTTAATGAATAAATTCAATATTGTTTAAAAGAGGTTTTATTCTTTTTGAAACAGCAGTAAGCGTATGTTACGGTAACCTTTATCACAACTGGATTAAAACAGAAACAGAGTTATCGTTCTTTTTCTAAGTGGATCTGATGTTCATACGCCAATATGAAATCCTTCTTGAGGGACCCGAGTCGCCTTTCGGCTTATCCCGGAATGCCACGAGTTGGTCGTGAATGGCGATAGGGTGATTTGTGGACTAAGAGACCGTAAAACTGAGTTGTCACTTTGTTGTACAATGTTGTATGAACGATTGTATCTCTACACCATAACACAAGGCCCATACAACATCTTGCTTTGGCCAGCACAGACACCTATAGTGAGTGAGTGAGTGAGTGAGTTGTGAATGTTACTGAGGAAGCAGTTTTTACACACACATAAATATTTCCTTTATCTTTGTAATGAAGGTAAGTGACTCGGATCAGACCATAGAGAGAGGCGTGCATTTAGGGGTGACTATGAGAACAAGATACTTCCCCCAATGTATCATAGCAATCAAATCAGTTTTAGATATATTTTACTTTCCACTGTTCTAATCGTGTATGTATAATCCATCACAAATAACCACAGGTAAATATCTGAAACAAACGTATCAGTGCCAGAGTACTGGTCGTAAATGGTCTCCATATCTCAGTGCTGGCGTGACTGATGGGAGACACCACTGTGAACCCCAGAGTAATAGCTTACAAAATCCTATCTATAATACAGTTTCGAAATAATTGCATTTCGCACTACATAACTACTAAATGACTTTATCGCGCGTATCCCGTGGGGTAGCACTCTGGTGCTTTGTGTCGGGGTTCTTGTGGGCTACCCTGCTGGTAACAAATTACCTTGCTTTCAAATTAATAATTGCCCTTTAGGCTACCTGCTTTTCAGCGGGAACATTTCCGGGGTTATCTGCCTTGTCTTTCCCGACTTTGGAATCGTAAAATAGCTTACGTTGGGTAACCAGTTGCCACCCATATTGGCCCGGCGGCGGTAGTCGTCATGTTAGCGGTACTTGACCTTTGGGCCGGCGGCGGTAGTCGCCACACTGGGTTTACTAATTGGGCCAGGCAGCGTGGTAGTTGCCAAGCAATGGCAGCGTTAAATGTGCTACCGGGCCGGGCAGCGATAGCAGCTAATCGCCGTCGGCAACGCTAGTTGCCATGGAAACGGTATTTTGCAGTTGCTATTGGTATCATGCAAATTATGGCCTGATATGCCAAAGGAGAGGCACGGGCCACCAAACTGCGGATGCCAAACACCAGATGAGATCGGATTAAATGGCCGAGGGTGTGCAGGTACTAGTAGGCTACTCAGCTGCTGGTTGGGTATACGAAAAAGCTACCGTTTCCATGGCAACTAGCGTTGGACCCCGGACCTTCCGCTCTGGCGGATTAACAGTTGATGAACAGGCGTGTGGGGTACACTCAGTAGTGCTCCTTTGGCTTTAACTGTCAAGACGAAAATGTTGAAAGAGTTAAGACCATTTTCCATTCCTTCTCGGTTGACCAGTTCCTTACAATTAAAATTGGACTGTAATGTTTGGAAATAATTATTGACACTGTTATGATTAGACGAGCTACAGAGCTACAGAGTTTCTTAACCCTGGGCAGATTGCTGTTACTTGCCTTGACCAGCCCGTGTTTGCCCTTGCCATGTAAATGCGGAAATGACCAATCACTCAGAGAGACGAAGTGCATGTTGTTATGTTCGGAGGACTGCACACTGAAACAGCTCTTTCGAAAACAAACGGAAATCTACTTAATGGACCCAGCTGGACAACAGCTGTGATAGAAGGAGCTGTAGTACATTCACTCCTGAAGGCGTCGCATGTGACCTGAACCAGACACTACCACAAAGTTACGCTTTACTTCTTTCAAGCAGATCCAGAGATGATGGGACTCTTTTGTTCTTTGCCCTCGACCATACTCATGCACGATGGGCACCCATTCATATGAGAGACGTGAGATCACAGCAAGAAGCAGTCAGAGAAGAATTTGACAAGAATTACCAATGGGTAATCTCCAAAACGAAAAACACATTTTCTTCTCATGAGCAGGAGAACAAGCAAGTCAAGGGTTCAGGTGGTGCAATTGAATTAACAGGAAACCCCACTGCTTTCAGATGCCAGATGCTGTCAGTGACCGAGCTAGGTGAATCAAACAGTTTGAGTATGATCCAGATCTTCCCATCACCATGAACCATGGCTTTCCGTACAGGAAACATTTCGAAAGCCTTTCAGATACCATCAGAATAATGGGAAACCCTTTCATGGATGATTTTGGCGACCTTGTTCCTCTTGATATCTGGAACTGCATGACAGAACCAGCTGTAACCACAGGACACACACTGGATGATGTTGGAAAGAAGCAGTATAATAGATTTCGGAAAAGGATGACTGAAGATGGGACCCAGTCGATTCATGAACCTCTGAAGAGACATTCTCTGCCACTAAGTCATCTTCTAAACAAGGACTGTGAGAGTAACTCTTAAAGAAATTCTTTGTTCATGAGATCCAGGCATTCCCACCTTCTCTCTCTGATTTTGGGAAATTGTGGTTACCCTGTGTAATGTCTGACCGTTTTCGATGCTGTGATCAGTTAAATCAACAGGAACCATCAGCTTCTTATTACTACTAATCTTAGGGTGGAGCAGTTGTTGTCCATTCCTTGCCTACTAGAGGAATTCACAACTTGAATTATTTTGATGACAGTGTTTTCATTCCATATATCAGAGGTCAGCAAGGATCGTCATTCATGCTGTGTATGCTTTGGGAAATGGTGCGACCCAGTGCAGATATGTACAATGGATACGGATGTTTTGTTCATCCTTACTTTCATGACCTGATTGCACTACAATCCTAAGCTATCTTTGGCTACTTTCCCATCAATAAAATGTGTACATTTGGAACAGCTGCATGTTCATGCTTCACTGGTGTTTCGGGCCTTTTCAGGGTGTGACACAACATCAGCCTTTGTTGGGAAAAGTAAAAGGTTAGCCTGGCAAGGTTGGCAGGATCTAGATAAAGTCACAGAAACCATCCACAAAATTCGACCGATGGACAAGCTTCTTCCATTTCTAGAAGCCTTGCTACACAATACAATTTCTATCCCCTGGAGGTTTTGGGTGGACCAAAGTCGGTACATCATGGAATCCAGTTTAGATGCACGGAAGTTACCAAATGTATCAAAATTACTTATAAATGATTAAAACTCATTTGGACTATACGCCGCTTTGCTGATGCAAATGTTCTGGTCTGTAGTCATGAACTTGTGCTACCTTAACATCATTCAGACAGACTGAATAACATAGTCTGTCTCCATTATCGGTCAGTGTATGAAAAGACCTTTCATTATATATATATATATAGCATGTCACAGTTGTGAGTAAGATTAAACTTTTCACTAATTTTTACATGCCGGAAAAGTGATTTAGCGGCCGTATTGGATTTTAGTGGCTACCGGAAGTTACAAAATCTTTCAGTGTGCCCTGTAACAGTTATTTGGTTAAGCCCCTTGACCATGTTGACTATTATAACGATTGTCAAAAGCAAGGCAATTTGCGCTGTTGTCACATATTCCTTGCATGTACGTTTTAGGAAGCAAAAGCCAGACACAACACTGGAAGGAGTTCATAGGGGGTCAGAATATGGCCGACCTATCCTAATATCATTCTGAAGTTCTGCCTCAAAAACCTGTTCCCATCTCCCATAAACATAACCTGCACATTGCAAGTTTTCCTGGAATGTACGCATTTATAATATTTTACGCCAAAAGGACAGTGGTGTGTGAGTCGGACAGTGACAATAGTCAATATAGTTTTAACTGAAATCGGTTTCTTATACAGTGGCGTAACTGCATACTGGCAAAATAACAATTGCCTACTCAGATTGTTTCTACTTGCCTTTCGCGGCAATCCATCGGTCTGTCGGCTAGAGTAACTGCCCTATATCTCAACTACTCTTGACCTTAGTCTATGAGACGTGACGTTTGTTTAGAGTCTGTCATGTCAAAACGTTAAGAAGTGCAATCAGATGTACATACGGCGAAAAAATGAAACAATTTGACATATTTTGGTCAAATACAACAGTTATAATTTATGGAAAAGACCCCAAACCGCAGAGGTTTACAAGCACAGTTATGGACACTGTTCTCGCCAGGCTAGCCTATAGTTTCCTCGCTAAATTGTTCACGATATATATCTCAAAAGTTGCCAAAACTTGAAAAATACCTCAGCTACGTCCAAGTTAGACAAAAAATATTTTCAGTATCTTAGACTATTATTTCGATACTGATAACAATTATCCCAGTAGTTTCTCCTAATACCTGATAGTTAATGCTGACTCGATCGCCGATTGAAAGTAGTAGGGTAACTACCTGACCTTTAATTCACATTTGCATCTTTATCCGTATATCAAGGATATATGACCGTAAGCTTTATGCTGTCGAGAAACCTATCCATTATATGATAAAAATACATCCATGGTAAATGGCAGTAAAGGGTTTATGTATTTCGTTATATTTCCCTTGATATTTAAATTCTATATGGTGCTTTTTCACGTAATAAGGTCAGTTGTTTGCCAATGTAGCACCTTTTCATAAGGATTTGTTTGTCGGTTCGACCCTGTGCTGTTTCAGTCTACTTCAGTAGAACACGCTACAATCTCCTCACAGCGATACCCGTTCGCGCACTCACAACTAGACTGGATCAGGCTGAAACGGCACTGCGTCAAAACGGCACGAAGATATTACTTACAAAAACGCCTCAAATTTATTATTCAGTATGTTTGCTGTAAACAAACATATAGTTTACGAAATAATAATAATGACACAATACATTCTTTAATGCTGATTTCATTCGAAATAAAGCTGGCTAGACCTGCTTTTTTAGATTGGTTTTGGTTTCACTAAATACATTGGACGAGAGGCTTACATCTGTCAACATTATCCTTCTAACACTTAACATTACACGAGATTGTGACATACATAACCAGCTACATTCTAGTTTCTTACCAAGAACTTACTGTTGTTGACATAAAAAAATTCAGTTAATGAAACGATGTTTAGACTCAATGCCGTTTTTACTAATTGCCATTTTTGACGTGGTACCATTTTAGCAACACACAAACAGGGCCTTATCGAACGCGCTACGCTTAGAAAGGAGGTTCGGAGCCCAGAACGATACCTCCGGAAGAGTAGGTGTTTAAGTGACGTTTGTGATTGTTCATGTTTATCACAATTCACATAAGAGCCTTAACTTCACAATACTATTATTGTCAGCTTTGGTCTACACTCACATAAATTCAAATAGCGACGCGACGTGTTGGTGCTGGGTTTTCCCTGCTCAGGTTTATTTATGTAAGGGGAGGGGATTTCCCCATCTAAACTTGTGTCAGGTCTAGAATACGTTTCCCTCAAGCTTACCTTCTCGTGCTCTCCATCCTTGTTTTACACCACTGTTGGTGATTTCTCTTTCAGACAAACCCGTGAACATTAGGGAAGATAGCTGGACACTTACAGTCGGGATGAGACTCTAGAAATTAGCAGATTGGTATCAGGAAGAAAATTTGAAATGGGTGACACCGATCAGGAACAGCTGCGCTACAGGACGATGATCCTCAGTCTAAACAACATGATCAAGCCAGAAGAGGTTGTGTCGATGAAATTTTTGTGTCAAGATTTCATCAAAGCAGCCCAAAGAGACAAAATAAAGGACTTTCTGGAATTGATAACTATTTTGGAGGAAAGGAAGAAAGTATCTTCAGAAAAGATAGACTTTTTAACATTTTTGTTAAATAATGCTACAAAGGGCCGAAGAGATGTGTTTGATGCAGTTCATGAGTACCAGCCGCAGGATGAAGTAATGGACGCCACCCCTGAATATCCAGCACAGAGTAAGCAGTGACAGTTGATTCAGCAACATTTTATTGTTATATGTTCAAAAGAATATTATTGTAATACTCTTTATTACTATTGACTTTTCTCATGTTTACTGGGCCTCATCACAGCCACTATCATCAACCCCCTCACAGCCACTATCATCAACCCCCCACAGCCACTATCACCCTTCACAGCCACTATCATCAACCCCCTCACAGCCACTATCATCATGCACCCATCACAGCCACTATCATCACCCATCATAGCCACTATCATCAACCCCCCATCACCCCCTCACAGCCACTATCATCACCCCCTCACAGCCACTATCAACACCCCCCTTAGCCACTATCATCGCCCCCCACAGCCACTACCATCACCACATCACAGCCACTATCATTGCCCCATCACAGCCACCTCTGTGACACTGACTAGAAGTTAAAAGAGAATATTTATTTATCATGTGTCACACATTAACATGATCAGATTTGAGAAAAGTTATTTATGAAACTTAACAGATTCCCCAGATAACAAATTCATGTAGACATGTATTTACATTTTAGTCAAAGAATACAGAATTGTTATGAACTATAAATGTGCTTTTTTTCTTTTCTTTTCAGGAGATTATTCCAATCCAGGTGAGAGACTAGATTATACTTCAGCACTTGATAGAATAGAAAATACACTGTAATATTTCCTCATTTGTTGCAAAGCTAGATTATACTTCAGCACTTGATAGAATAGAAAATACACTGTAATATTTCCTCATTTGTTGCAAAGCTAGGTGGAATATTTAGTCTACTATATTTCTAGTTCAATTGTTGAGGTCAAACTATCTGTTTGAAAGGGAATCCAGATGTTAACATAATGGATTGAGAATTTGCTCTGAATGTCTGCCATCTCATTGAACTTTAAAACAAATTTTATCAGTAGAGAGAACTAAGATCTGAATTTAGGAGATTGGAAAGTATGTCATGAATCATTGATATTAATTACTAAGATAAGTTTCAGCCGAACAGGACTGATGGTCCATGTGAACTTAGGACATTTTCTGTCACCCATTCATGAGATAATAACGTTTGGTGTGACGTTTCTCAGACAATATATCATGGTGCAATAGGTTCATGCAACATATGACCCATGAAGATCTGGGTGGAGAACAGTTCTTCAGCAATCAATGCATACCATAAGAGGCGACTAACAGGATCGGGTGGTCAGGCTCGCTGACTTGGTTGATGCATATCATCTGTTCCCAATTGTGTGGATAGATGCTCATGTCAGTCACTGGATTGTCTGGTCCAGACTCGAATATTTTCAGACCGCTGCACATAGCTCCAAGCGGCGTTAAGCCTAACTCACTCTCACTCAAGATATTCATGTATCAATAAAGATAATTGGATGTTTCAGAACTGAGGCAGCCAATCGATCTGCTAAAGCGGAAACTAGGACGAGACTGGCGGTTCTTTGTGAGGCAACTGGGGGTGGATGATGTCGAGATTGACAATCTAGCCGATGCATTTCCTCGGGATGTGAAGGAACAAATTCACAGAGCTATCAAAATTTATTTGAATGAAAAGAGAGAAAGGTCATCCAAGCAAGATCTTATTGATGCCTGTAAAAAGGTTCGAAGAATGGACCTTGCAAGGAAACTGGAAGCTAATGAATATAATTAATTTCAACCTGGGAAAACTGGTGAAACTGAACTGTAGACAATGTCATGTTCTCTCGCCAGTAGTGGAGTTCAAGCAACTCATTTCTGATAGAATGGCATGGAATTGGAATATTTTTGGTTGCCTTTTTGTTACCCCTAAGAAGTGTACTGTTCACTTCATTTGCCAACGGACGAAGTGAAGTTGTCAAATTGTTTGTATGTTAGCATCATTGTGATGGAGTTTATCACAACTTGGTGCAATCAGACCAGCATGTCTGATTTTTTTACTAAAAAATGAAGTTAAATGGTCAGTGCTGCATGTGAACAATAAGGGTTATGCCAATTGTGGATATAAATTACACCCTGTTGTTTCTGAGCAGCATGGCATCAGCTCCAAGGTCGTTTTGGAATCAAGGTAGTAAGGAAATTACACCAGGTCATTTTAGGAAGCTGACAAAAAAAACCGCACATCTTACAGTTAGATTGGGTGGTCAAAGTTCTCTCCTGGTTCACCTGACACGACATCTTATGGTGGGGTTGTCACATTGTCTCACTGGGAGGTGAGATGTACTTTATCAGAGTAAAAGATCTGATTTTAACAAGATTTTGGAGCAACTTCATCGCTTAAAATGTGGAATATATCTCAAAAGTGTCTTATTTCATGAATATCAGGTTTTGATTTCACTCAAAGGAAATAATATTGAGCAAATAAATACATATTTGACAGACAGTGATAATGTGGACAGTGATTTATGTTTAAGTTAAAGAGACGTCGGATGATTCTTTGAGATATATTATGTTCCAGTGGATGAAAATAACATAATTTAGGCACACAGCTATGACATTCTAAAGCTACCTAAGATGGAATCAATGTGCATGTTGTTACAATCAATATGCGTCATTTTAAATTAGGTGATTTAAGTGACGGCTATCTGAACATGTACTAATGAGTATTCAAATAGAATATACATTTGCAGTGTACACAATAAAGCTATAGGAAACATCATTTGAGTTTTGGTAACTATTTTCAGCTAGACCATTCAGGTGTCTGATGACTTATTTAGATGCCTTATTTAGATGCATTAAATGGTTCAGAACACAAGATTTGCTGGAGCAGTCATTATTAACGGGGGATATAAATAAGCATAGATTTTGAAGGTTTGTGCTTATAGGTGGGGTCACTTTATAGACAGCGATATACAGTATTAGTCTCATGTCCCGCTGTAGAGCATTTGACTTGTGATCTCTTCTTAATGATGACCTCTAACAAAGATGATGCAGACAATTTGGTGAATCCACAACCACAGGTGTGGTGATGACAAAGCAGTAAACAATCCAGGATTAAAACCCCAATATGAATTGGGGGCAGAGTGGGCAAGCGGTCACACAAGCCAGGTGCTGAGATCGTATCCTGCTAGTGAATGAGTTGTTATTCAGCCTTGGTACCAACAATGTTTATAAGTCTCTACAGTGTTGTCACTACCCCTAGTGTACAGTACATATAACCTGTGCACTCAAAAGAACCCACTCGTCCGATGGTATATGACCAGATGGTGCAAACACAAATACGTACATACACCCGAAACACAAGTGTCAAAACTTGGTGTCACCCTGGGCAAGTGACGTAGTTCAAATGTGCCTCTGCTCCCCCAGCAGGGAATGGGTACCCTACATGTGAGATGGATGTAAAAACCTTCTAGCGCCCCTAGGCAGCTTGGCTTGTATACTCCCCAGGGAGATGAGAATGATAACTGGAATGCAAATGGATTCACTGGTCGGGGAAAAAACAAAAACACATTTGAGCTGATACTAATACCTGGGTAAATGTGGTATATAAATGTATTCTGGTAGAACCTTAAAGCATCCATATTTTTCTATGAGCTGCTGTTTACTTTGTAATTTGATTGCCATGGAAGCCTATGTGTTTCAATTGCAAGTTCACATCATCTGCAAAATACATGGGAGATCACTGCATGTGTATTCTGTGCTAGGTCAAGGGACAGGAGCATACTGCTCGTTCCCAGGTGTAAACTAAGACAGCAGTACGTACAAAACAATATGTGGTTTGTCATGAAACATGCAATATAGTCGCATAAGAAGCTCCAGGTCAGAACTGATCTTCAGCAACTCCTTGTAAGAGGCAACTAATAGGATCAGGTGGTCAGACTCGGTGACTAGGTTGGTTGGTTGTTGTTGTTTAACGCTGCATTCAGCAATATACCAGCTATATGACGGCGGTCTGGACCAGAAAATCCAGTGATTGATATCATGAGCATCGATCCACGCAATTGGTTGATGCATGTCATTGTATTGCATAGATCGATGTTCCTGATGAATTTCATTTAGTGAAATCTACCATGGTGACCTACTTTATCAAGTTTCATTTAACACCCCTGTATTTCAGTCACAAGGTTAGAACTGAACTGAAAAGCTCCACTAGCCCAGGTAACGATAAAATGCCCTTGTAATGTTAAAACAAGGGGAAATTGGAAAATTTGTACTAGCCCACAGGAATTTGTACTAGCCCCAGAATAGCGGCTAGTGTCAATTTCTAACCCTGAGTCATATTATGGCTGTCGGCTTGTTGATGTGGAAGAATAGCCGGTGATGCAGGTCTTGCCTCCGTTGAAGGTCAATCACAATGGCCACAAGTGTATGAAAGCATCAAAAAAACAAACTTTTAACAGGTAGTGTCAGTATACCAAATATAAAAAAATAAATGGTGGGACTTAGTTTGTTGCACTAGTATATGGAAGTTCCATCCACCTCCCTTGCGGACTTCAGTTTTTGACTACATATGTATTATTCTTCCTCACTTGGTCATTCCCCAGGCCTCCATGCCAACTGACGAGGATCAGGTGGCTCCCAGGAACTATATCTTCATGTCTGTGTGGTTTGTATGATGCAAAGATATATACTTGTATGCCCCGCATCAGTAAGCCTTCCAGCAGACAGCATATGGCCAGACGAGACAGGCCGGAGTACCGGTATGTGAAGCAGGTATGTTTAACAACGCTTTGACCAGTATTTTTTATCGCGGCATGTCACCTTAATGTGGGAGGATAGCCTGAAATGATGCAGGTCACATGTATCGCTCAGGTGAAACTCTAGAGTTAGGTATTGTGCTGTGAAACCCCAGAGTTAGGTATTGTGCTGTGAAATCCCAGAGTTAGGTATTGTGCTGTGAAATCCCAGAGTTAGGTATTGTGCTGTGAAATCCCAGAGTAAGGTATTGTGCTGTGAAATCCCAGAGTTAGGTATTGTGCTGTGAAATCCCAGAGTTAGGTATTGTGCTGTGAAATCCCAGAGTTAGGTATTGTGCTGTGAAACCCCAGAGTAAGGTATTGTGCTGTGAAATTCCAGAGTTAGGTATTGTGCTGTGAAACCCCAGAGTTAGGTATTGTGCTGTGAAATCCCAGAGTTAGGTATTGTGCTGTGAAACCCCAGAGTAAGGTATTGTGCTGTGAAATTCCAGAGTTAGGTATTGTGCTGTGAAACCCCATAGTTAGGTATTGTGCTGTGAAATTCCAGAGTTAGGTATTGTGCTGTGAAATCCCAGAGTTAGGTATTGTGCTGTGAAATCCCAGAGTTAGGTATTGTGCTGTGAAATCCCAGAGTTAGGTATTGTGCTGTGAAATCCCAGAGTTAGGTATTGTGCTGTGAAACCCCAGAGTAAGGTATTGTGCTGTGAAATTCCAGAGTTAGGTATTGTGCTGTGAAACCCCAGAGTTAGGTATTGTGCTGTGAAATCCCAGAGTTAGGTATTGTGCTGTGAAACCCCAGAGTAAGGTATTGTGCTGTGAAATTCCAGAGTTAGGTATTGTGCTGTGAAACCCCATAGTTAGGTATTGTGCTGTGAAATTCCAGAGTTAGGTATTGTGCTGTGAAATCCCAGAGTTAGGTATTGTGCTGTGAAATTTCAGAGTTAGGTATTGTGCTGTGAAACCCCAGAGTTAGGTATTGTGCTGTGAAATTCCAGAGTAAGGTATTGTGCTGTGAAACCCCAGAGTAAGGTATTGTGCTGTGAAACCAATGAACATAATCAGGGCAAACCTGAGATTCCAACCAAGGATCATATGAACATGACACACTTGAGGGATGGAACTGAGTAAATGGACGATGAACTTTAGGCATCTGGTCCACCTGTGCAACTAATTGTTTACAATGAAGCACCAAGAGATTCATTTGACAATTTATTCATACATTTCTTTACATTTTTTTCTCTATTGTCAAGAAGGAAAGCTAAATTGGGCATTGCAGGAAAAGACACAAGCACAATCAATCATCCATTCATTGCTATCGTGAGGACGAGCACAAGGCTGAGACAGCCAGCCAGCGAGAGGCCACAATACAGCCAGATAAAGCAGGTTCCCCTTGCCGAATAATCAACGTTGATGGATATTATCTTGTTTAATGAGAACTGCAGAAGGGTATTCCTCCACACAGCCAGGGGGACAAAGTTGTAGTCACATGTCGGCCTGCTGACTCCACTGACTCCAGTTATTCTGAAAACAAAGTGATGTCACTGTCAGATTAAATTGTTATTTCGTCATTTGAGACCACAGAAAATGATGAACTATGTAAGCCATTGCTATTCCTACAATCCATCATCCGTGCCTTCAAGAGATACTGAATGAGTAGGGTTTTACGCCACTTTTAGCAATATTCGTGCAATATCATGGCGGGGAACACCAGCATTGGGCTCAACACATTGTACCCATGTGGGGAACTGAACCCAGGCCTTTAACCAGTAGGTTACCCCACCTCGCATGACTTTTAAGAGGAAACAATGGTTTGATTCCTTTACTTTGATCTCTTATAAATCCCGAGAAGTTGATATTACAAAGCCGACAACAAAGGTGTACGACAAGCTGACGTGTACATGAGATAATAAGAGAATCTGGACTCCTTCCTATGCAGTTTTGTTTAACTGAATCACAAAATAACATAACCCAGCACATTTTCAACTCTGCATAACAATAATAAAACATACACTATCTATTATACCAGTTGTCAACAAACAACATTTTCATATTTTACAGAAATGTGATCTCAAAACCTAATACACCATTTTTTTTAACTGAGTAACCTTTTTCATGTTATGAAAACATTGTTTCCAAAAATTATGCAACACTGACAAAGCACTGTTTGTAAACTACTACAATGAACACTACAATAAGTAGTACAAACTACAGTGGATCACCAGTTCGTAGACATACAAGATGGGTGACTGATTGCCTCTATGTATGGTGGTGTTCACCCACCCCATTCTCTACAGGCTCGGAGAGCGGGGTCTTCATTCCACCAGGCCACATGGTGGGCACGCCATCTCCACTCATGCGAGGGTTGTACATTGGGGGGATGGGGAAGTTACTAGGTACACCGTTAGGAAACATTGCCATCATCATCTGGGGATTCTGAAAACAGTCAAATAGAGGAGCTTAAATTGCTTGTTCCATGGGTCTTGAAGGCTTCTTCCAAAAAAGAAACATATCGTTCATAAAATGGCAAATAATGTCCAAGTTTTTTAAACATTTGTACAATGTTTGAAATTTAGCATGAAAGTCAAGGGGTCCTTGTAATAACCCCAACGTTAAGTTGAAATCAGGGAGATCCTAGATTCGAATGCTATAGGGAGAAAGCTCAACTACGCCAGGACTACCCATAATTAAGGAACACTGTAAATCTTATTACATAAAATAGTTACTACATAGTTACAAAATGTACATGAATAAATAGCGGAGTAGTGGGCAAAAACTGACAACATGGACAGGACCATGCACATAATATGCTGGTTATGTCGAAAGAGTATTCACCAGTTCAAATGTTTTAGAGACACACACACTTGGACCATACTTTGTTAAACGCTGATACATAAATAACAGTTCAGCCATTCCTCGAAGATTGACAAATTGACGGACTCTTGAGTCATTTCAGCTTTTGGACACAACATTCACGTCTTCAGTTTGCCGATTTCCTGTAGCTTTCTATGGTATTATAGTGAAGCAAAAACAGCTTTCATGGATACCGTATATCGCTGTGTATAAGGCGACTCCACGTATAAGACGACCCCCCTGTACACGCCTTAAAAATCAACCCAAAATCCTATACTCCGTGTATAAGGCGACCTGGAATGAAACACATCACAAGTCTGACTGATATACTGGTAGAAGATTTAACGTGCTCTGTAGCGTATTTCGCACACGGACATCACAAATCAGTCAGTTAATTACTTTGGAGATTTAATGTGCGCTTTCCGACTGATGCGAATTTCGCACACATCACAAGTGCACACACAAACCTTATATATGCAATAAAAATATGTTTATCTTGCATTGTTTTTTTTCTACAATGATAGGTCGCGTGTGTAACTCCGGCACACGTCGCCATTTTGTGTTTACACGGTACGACACCAAATTGGTGCCCGTAAAATAAAATTCATTTATGAAGTAATAACATATAAGAGACAATGGTGAGTAATTTAATCGCCAATTAACTATGTTGTAACTAACTAGGCTTATGTTTGATTCACATTCAGCGTGTTTATTCCACAATCACTTGTACACACCATCTCCAACACTTGTTAATACAACTGTAAAAACAGCGGGAATTGATTTCAGCTTCACCGGTTATCACATGTTAGGTCACATGTGCAATATGCAAATGATTACCGGTACTTCCGGCTCTCTACTCACGGATGTTGATTGTTTTACCGTGTCAGCTGGTTTGACAATCTGCATCGAGGAGAGGGTCATTTCAACTTTATTTGCAGAAATTATTAAACTTTATTCAAGGAAAAGAGATACAAATCATGTTTATGTATGGAAATAGTTATTGGAACAGTTATTTAGGACGAAATGCGAAGTTTTATTGTCAAATGCTGGGCTGGCTATCGGACGCCGGTTGACATCGCCAGTGGAAAAAAATGTGAGATCTTCGACTCCGTGTATAAGACGACCCCCCTTCTTAGCCCCCTCATTTTAGGTACGAAAAACTCGCCTTATACACAGCGATATACGGTATATAGTTTTTGATGGATAAACACTACATTTCATCATTAGAGAGAATATTTGTTCAACTAATCATATTCATTTTGATACATTGAGTCCAAAGGGTCTTGTACAAAATTCCTTTGGAATTTGTTTTCTAATGACTGACTGACTGACTGTTGCAGCTACCCACCACGAAATTCTGTTCCACTGCTGCCTCTATAGAGAGGCCTTCAGGAAACGAATTGGGATCTTGGGTTGGCTCGCCAGTGGAACCATCCCCATCCCGAGTGTAAGCCATGTTTCCCCCCGTTATCACAGATGATGTCCTCACAGAGGCTTGCATGGATGCACTGGTCATCATGGGAGATGTGCTAGGTGCCCACTCAGAATTCAGCTCTGAAAAATACAATGGTCAAGTATGAAGACATACTGTTCAAATCATGACGATCAGATCAGATAAGGTTGTATGTAAATGCTCTGCTTCAATTCAAGTTTTTTTTAATATGCATCATCTTTTCACATGCGTCCTACATATCCTACAGGTTGACACATAGCCAATAGGCAGTCTGGAAACCTACCAGATATTGCAGAGTTGAGGCCCCAGAGTTTGCTGAAGTCCCCGACAGGTCCAATATTCCCAGGACCTGTGCCAGGGGCTTTGCGATGACTCCGTTCTCCCCCAATAGGGCGCGGCACCCTCCGGTCATCCATATTGTTCTTGACAGGGTCCGGTAGCGGTGGTGTGCCTATTGGCATGGGTGAAGTACCTCGAGGGGGACCAATGGGACCAGGGGAGCCACTCTCTCCTGAAAGTCACAAAAATTACAAATAGCTGTAGTTCTATGGAGGTTGAGACTAAATTCAGGTCCTACTCAAAGAACTGCATTCGTACACGGTATTGAGTGAGGTAGCAATGGCAAAGTGATCTGGATTTGCTTGTTTGCCAACACTGCAATCAGCAATATTCCAGCCATGTCACATCAGCCTCCAAATATTGGATCATTGATATTAGTGGTTTACTGGAATATTGCTGATTGTGGCGTTCAACTACAAACTACACCTCGAATCACCATGGTTACAAAGTGATAGGATCTCAAGTTTATTACAACATACACAAACATACTTGACTGCCACCAAAAGTCTAACAATTAAGCTCCGTACAGTCAACAACTTCCATAGAACTTCACTGTCTTATGAAAAATCTGGGATTAAGAGACAACTTCTTTTAATGACTATTGATACATTACCACAACAAAGTAAAACATTAGGTCCATCAATTACCTTGAGACATGCCAGCCATAGATGGAGCACTGTTTGGGCGGGCATGCGGCGGTGGCATTGGGGAGAGGGTGCGAGATATTATCTGGGGCAGGAAGCCTGGATTCTGTCCGTTCGGACCTGGAGGACCAACTGGTTGATTCTGACCCCCTCCTTGAGGCATCTGGTTTCCCATCTGACCCAACTGGTTGCTGCTCATCTGACCACTAAGATGATCTCTGCCTATCTGATTCGGAATCTGGTTTGGCATTTGGTTATTCATTTGACTGGACATAGGGTTGGGCATCTGGCTGTTCATCTGATTTCCCATTGGGTTGGGTATCTGGTTACCAACTGAGCTAAGCTGCTGCAGCATCTGGAGCTCATTGGGGATGGAGAAGTTGCCTTGAGGCATGTTGGAGAAGTTGAGCAGCTGCTGGGCGTTGAGGAGTTGTTGGTGGAGAGCCTGGAGTGCACTGGGTGGCAGTGGATGGAGTTCCTGGCCGATGCCACCCGGAAGGCCATTCACCATCTGGTTCATGTTGGTGGATGAGATTTGGAAATCAGGAGCATTGGGGTTTAAAGTGCTCTTAATCTCAGGGAGTGTCATTGGCTGATTTGGCATACTGTATTCTTCCTTTTGACTAGAGAGAGAAGAGATAGAATGTTGACTGGAGTCAAGGGGTGTGCCTGTCTGGCTGCGTGGAGAGAGTCCACTAGGTGTGGATGTGTTGGACCGAGGGGACATCCCTGAAGGTGGCATGTTTCCACGGAAACCTGGTGCTCGTGTCATATCCAGTTCGCCCATGCCTCCTTGCATTGCTTGAACTGGAAGGTGAAAATTTTTAAAACCTGGATTCTTGCTTTGTTCCATATCTTGACGAAACTGAGGAGAACCTGTTCTGCCTGGTTTGTATCCTGGAGCCTTGGCCTGTAGGCTCGGGTCAACTTTGTGACTCTCGCCACTGAGGGCGGAGGCCACATTGACATTAGACAGAGGACTGGAAAGTGTAGATACCACTCCAGCAGCAGCTACACTGGCGAAGTTCATCTTATCAGTACTATCATCCTTCTTGCCCAAGATCTGGGCACCATAATTACTGAACAGATTGTTGAAAGGCAAATACTCTCCAGGGGTGGAGGACCCTGGGGAAGGCGTAGCCTGCTGCCCAACATTGGGTACATTATTTCCAGTCCCATGGCTTGCTACTATTGGCAGAGGTTGAGGGTCAGGTTTTGTTTGAGCTTGACGTGTGAGAAGCTTAACAGGACCAGTAACAGGTTTCGGAGCAGATTTGATGGTGACCTGATCTCTGTTGTCGGGCCTTCCACGAGTGGAATTAGCACTTGACGGAACAACTTTAACTGCTGTGGAGGAGGAGCTGTAGGAGACTGTGGAGGAGTTGGTGAAGGTGACCACTGGAGATGTCGAGCTTCTCCTGTCTGACGGAAACAGCTGACGAGAAGCCGTCTTCTCCACACTGTGATGGTTTGGTGCAGGAGACCCAGAGTGACTGGAGGAAATCTGTTTTTGAGGGCTGCGTCTTGGTGATGTGGGAACAGGCTGGCTAGTTCCAGAGCCCTGCCACACCATAGATTGTGACATAGATGACTTCCCAGATGAGCTGTTGTTGCCCACACCAGATGAAGACTGACGAGTGCTGGAGGACTTGCTAGTGTTGGCTGGGGACTTGGTCGACAAACTACCTGATCCAGACGATGTCGAACTAGCAGAGTTGGACAAATTTGCAGCATTAAAAGTTCCAATGGCAAAGTCAGCAATAGTGACAGTTGATGGAGCCTTAGGCTTATTTTTAGCCAGAATTTCTGTCAGTTCTTTGTCTGGATCCTGCACCAAGGCCATGATCAGAGCATTAGCTTGACGAGTTGCCTCTGCAGACCCCCTGGAGATCAAAAGCACATATAGTCAAGAATAACATCTACATAATATTGCAAGGGTGTTGGTCTCGCTTGCATAAAGCCATGTTTGTGCTAGGACTTTAAGTCTGTTAATTATGTGTGCTACCGCAGTTTTAATGAAAGGAAGCCTATTACAGAAAGCCAGCCTCATGTTACACCTATTATCTCAGTGCTCAATACAAAATGTACTTTACAGGAGGTAATTTGTAGGCACTTTCAACATTCAAAAAAAGTCCAAATTGACATGGCAGAAACAGGCTATAGGCATTATGCAAACTAGCCTGGAAAAAAGTTATCAAAACAACAACAGCTATGTTTATGTACATAATAATAATGACATGTAAGTTGTTGTTTGAGAAGGGAATATGTTACTTTTATGTTCTGATATTTTGATGATGATTCACTATCCCACAATGCCACTCACAAATCACTAACCACTGACAAATCACATGCACATGGATTTCAAGCACCTGTTTTCACCCGTCGTCAAGGTGTCATAGGTCATGGACATTCACCTTGATCTACTAACACCTGGTTATGCTCAGTTTCACAATAGTCTGTTTTGTTCATATTTTTACACACTTTTACGTGTAAAAAGACATAAAAAAACCTGATACGCTGTATTTGTGCCAAGGCCCAATTAGTACTAATTGAGTTGTTTGAATATTTATATATTTTGTATATTAACTGCATTTATTTAAAATCTGAGATCGAAAAAAGTTTTTTTTCATTTCCGTGAGTACTTTAAGATAAGAAAGCACGCAAATATTTCGTGAATGAATTACAGAATGTATCTTAAAAAACAAGGAAAACCTTATGAGCGATTGTTTACTTACTAATATATTTCTGTTTGTGGAGAAAACAAATTTGTTCAGAACATTATCCAGATCTTGAGGACAAAATCATGAATAACCTACTTGATTGTTATAACTCTTTCTCCAGAGCCTTTAGGCTTCTCCACCTCCACATGGGCTCCGGACACCTCCCGGATAGCGTTGATGTTACAGCCACCTCGGCCTATCACACGGCTGATGGCATTGGAAGGAACTGACACCTTCTTGGATCTGAAATGGGTAATAACATTGGTGAAACAGACATCTATTAACTTTCTTCACATCAATATAACCTGCATATTCAAGACTTACTATCACATTTATAGTTATACAGTCATAGTACACATGTATTCCTCAGGAATTCCTGTTGAACTGTTATTTCAGTGTTGCATAATAATGTACACTTATGTGTTTAATTCAGAAACCTAGTACTGTGGACTGGTTACCAAAGAGCCAACAAACCCTACAAGAGAAACAACATTTGTTTTACCAGTCAAATAATGGCTTATAATACTATGTAGAATCATTATTCAAAGAAATAGTTTAAAACTTAAGGCACTAGTCCAAAGCAGAGAGTAAAGTTTATTTGAGGCTAGTATATTTTGCTGACAACAATGATACCCAAGTTCAAGCAAATTCATAAGAGATAAACTTCGATGGAATGTCTAAAAACTTAAAGTGTTAACTCACTTTCTCATGACCTCCTTCCAGCCCTCCTCCTTTTTCTGCCCCCGCTTGGGACTTGCAATGACAGGCGTAGATTTCAGGGACAGAGTGTTGGGGGACATGTCTGCTGCTGTGGGCTTCTCATGGTGGTGAGCCAGATTTTCCTTGCTCGTCAGGGGAGATGGCTGTGGTCTGCAGACACAAATAGACAGTGCTGCACTGTACGTACACTCTCATCAAGCACATAGATGCTCTTTCACCCTCAGTCCATAAAGACTCCCAATCACAGTAGCGAGAGTGAAATAGTGTTTACATTAGTGAGTTTGGTTTAAATGCTGCTCAAAAAGGTATTTCAGTTACATCATAGCATGTCAGCTTGATGTGGGAGAAAAGCCTGAAGTAATGCAAGTCCTAAGATGTTTACCACATAATCAAGGCAAACCAAGATGTGATCATAGCTTTGTGGCACACCTAAGGGAAGCAACTCTGCACTGCGGATTTGAGGCACCTTAGACAACTGGACCGGTGCCCGCAGGTTTTTCATGAAATAAGGTGATGGTGCACTGCTTATAATCAAATGTTTGTTTGTTTGTTTGTTGTTTAACACCACACTCATCAATATTCCAGCTATATGACGGCGGTCTGTAAATAAATGAGTCTGGACCAGACAATCCAGTGATTGACATCATGAGCATCAATCCACGCAATTGGGATCGATGACATGCATCAACAAATTCAGCGAGCCTGACCACCTGATCCCGTTAGTTGCCTTTTACGACAAGCATAGTTGCCTTTTACAGCAAGCATGGGTTGCTGAAGACCTATTCTAACCTGGATATTCACGGGTCAATTGTCAAATGATTCCCATCAAGTTGACTTGACGGAGTGATGCTGCTTAACACCGAGGTCAGCAATATCACAGCTGTTGTCATGACAGCCTATACATTTTGGGACAGGTAGCACAGTGGTTGACTGCATGTGCAACATCAATGCCACCAGGCAGGTTAGATAACTACACGATCCTCATCTCTGCTCTACAGTTTGATCACATACAGCTTCATAATAGGTAAAACATTAAGTACTTCATTCAAGACATTCCCAAAGAATGAATTATTTACACATTGTTCTTTGTCTTAGTAAGCTTTTCAATCTCCTTTTCAGATATCTTTGGCACAGACCCGAAATCATCCAGATCCCCAATCCCTGGAGAGTGAACTGCAACAGGAAATTGTAGATATTGAAACCAGGTATCCTTCAATGCACAGTTTACACACGATTTAGCTAAATTTTAAAGTGACCTGCCAACAACCATTGTTGATTGATATGATAAAAACAGAAGTTAAACTATTTCATTAATGGCAAAAGAGTTACTTCCCTTCCCACATTGAAACAAACAAAATCTCTCATTTATCTATCTAAATGGACAGCTATACATAATTGTTAACTGAAGTTACAATGTCAATCAATCATGTATCTCACTCAAAACTAGTGATAAAGGAAAGAAAAACAAAAAACAGTATTTTCATTGAACCTTAAACACTACTTCAAACATGTTTTAAAAGGAATCTTAAACAATGAAAGAAGGTGGAAAAGAACTTACATTGCAATGAACCTGCTGATTTAATCATCAGGTCCGGGTTGTTATTCTTCTTCCTCCGTCCCTCTCTATCCCGATCTCTTTCTCGGTGGTGCCCAGCATGTGCCTGCCTGCCCAATGTTATGTTCACTCGGCTTGTAGTGGTCGTAACAGTGGTAGTCATAATGCTGGTCACCAGACATGCGATGGTGGGGGTGACGATAGGAACTCGGGGTTCCGCTGACTCAGGGGGAGTCTCTCTTTCACGCTCCTGACGACTCTTGTTGCGCTTGTTCTTGCGGGACTCCATTGCGCTAGAGCTTGGGACCAGGGTTCCATTTTTGCGGCTGTTCTTGGGTTCTGTGTTGGATGTCAGAGTTGTTCCTGCGATAAAACATCCCAATAAAGTATTGCAGATACCAAGTACTCATCTATACCTCATGTAGCAAACATCAACCATATCAACACATCAAATCTAGCACCTTAATTATCAGAGGCAACAATGATTCCTCAGCAAACAAGACAAAAAGTGAGCAGGGCTCAGTCAAAACCCCTACATCGACTCTTACATATTTCTATGTTCAAAACATGAAAAAAGCAATATTTACTCAGAAAATCACACTTTGCATTGCACCTCTCCTATTGATATAGAAACTGTACCCCCAATTGGAAAAGAATCCATAAGTAGTTTTCAAGAGTCATATGTCGCACAAATGTTGAAGTGAAAAAAATATTTCAAGTTCACAACATGAAAAACATATCTATTCAGAAAATACACAAATCAAACGCAAAGGTTTCACTGCACCTCTTCTATTAGTATGGAAACTCTTCCCTCAATTTGAAAAGAATCTATGCAGTAGTTTTCTAGTTATAGGTCACACAAACTTGTAAGAAAAAGTTTAAAAAATCAGAAAATACAAATATTGAAATCAAACTTTGCACTGCACCTCTCACATAGGTATGAAATTGTTCACCAAGTTTGAAAAGAATCTATGCCATCGTTTTCAAGTTATAGGACACACACAAAAATGACCTCGAAAGGACGGACAGAATTCCTTGGTACAACTATATACCCCTGCCCTTCTAGGTCAGGGGTATACTGATAAGTTTGATCTGTTATGAATAGAATGTATAACAATAATGATGGTATATTGTAAACACAAGTATCAACCATTATCCATAATCATTCAAATACCAGTCAAATTTCATCATTATAAACAGTCAAAGTTCCTACCGATGGTGGAGGTTGTAGTTGCTGATGGTGGTTCTAGGGGTATCTCTTCCTCCTCCTCTTCTTCCTTCTCTAGTGGGATATCCTCGGTCTCCACACTCTCAGGTTCTGGGGACGAGTTCTTACTGCTGTAAACAAACAACAAGTGCTATTATAATATTCCACATCAGTGGTCGCTTATGGATTGAGCTGGATCCATGAATCAATCTATCGAAGCTCTGTCCAAACTTAGCTGTTGATGCATCTGTTCACTTAATGGCCTAGCCATTCTCAAGCAAGGTGCTAATAAAATACCATATAAAGAATGTGTGCCATTGGTAACATTTACCAGTCCAGCATGACCTTATTCATTTTCTTGACAAACCTTGAGTCCTTTTCTTTGTCTTTCTCCATTTTCTCTTTCCTTTTCTTCCTCCTGCGTTCTCGTTTCTTGGCTGCCTGAGCTTTTTTGTTCTCTTCCACCTGCCTTTCCTTGTCAATCTCCTCTAGTAAGATAGTAGCATTCTTGTTGGCCTCTGCTGCCTGGCGGTCCTTCGCATTCACAATGATCTCCATACACTGTTGACACTTCTTCTGCAGCTCCTTGAGTTAAAAACATACATCTCTAAAAACAAGAGTCAAACCTTTGAATATATTTCCTTCAAATATTAAGTGAGTAAACAGGTTTGAAGCCAAAGTCCCCTCAATCATAATGGCCTACATTGTTATCTGACTTCATACAAGGCCACACAGCATGCATATAAAGTTGATCTACAGTCGGTATTCAAATATAGTCAGCAATCCAAAAGTTATCCCAATCACACAGGCATCTTAACAACCCTGTCCTCATTCTAGTTGCTCTGCATAGATATTTTGACAAGATACTTATGTCCCATTCTGAACGGCTTGAGTTATTGAGTTGGTTTTACACCGTTTTTCGAAATATTCTGTCAAAATCATGGAAGGGGACACCATAAATGGGCTTCATCCATTGTACTCATGCTGGGTATTAATCCCGGGCCTTTAGCATAACAATGAAACGCTGCAACGACTAGGCTATCCAACTGGTCCATGAGCCCAGGTGCAGAAAGTGATCTTCGTGCTGCGACTATCGTAAGCCTATGTTAAAGTATGAGAGTTACGATCCCCTTAGCACAATGATAGCTTTGTGAAACAGGGCCCAGATCTACGTATCTGTTTCGAATAAATTTAGACAAATACACTCACCCTAAGGTTTGCAGATGATACTGTATATATTAAAGCAAGTGTCATTTCAATAGGGAAGCTCAGTTTAGCTGGTCTCATCCTTACCTTATCTGTGACTGTAGCAATGTAGCGCTGTAGCTCCTGGTCAGAGGGAAACTGACTGACATGCTTCACCATCCACTTGACCACCTTGATGTGTCCTTTCCGAAATGCAGCCATTAAGCAAGACACCTTACGATTGTCCTGACTGTCAATGTCAGCTGCCGACGTCACCAACAACTGAACCACATCTAGGTGACCTCCTGTTGGAAGAATTGCGTGAGTGAGTGAATCTTTAAGCTGCCAGAAGTACTCAATATCATCCAATCAATTTTGGCAATCCATCATTCACTACCACATAGTTTTTGTTTTCAATGCATATAACTACATACCCTAAAAATACAAGATGTATTACAGTATCTTCCACCAGATTTATCACTGGTTTCTCTACCAGCCTCAAGAATCACCTCTACTTACCATTGCAAGCCAACCACAGGGGTGAGTTTCCCTTCTTGTTCTTGACGTCAACAGCCGCACCCCTGTGCAGAAGCAGTTCCACAAACCGGTAGTGTCCCTTGTCAGCTGCGATGGTGAGGGCTGTGTCTCTAGAAGAGGGTACGGGTGGGGCGTTGACATCGGCTCCTCTCTCCAGCAGCACTCTCCCAACCTCCACATAGCCACCAGACGCAGCTTCCATTAATGGGGTCAGTCCAGTCTGGGTGATCATAGACAGGAATTACCAATAGGAAAATGGTAATGTTTCTATAGACCATTCCAAATGTAAAACATTAGGTCTCCGTAAGGAGGTTGTCAAATATTCAACTTTCAACTAGGTATCTGGTTAGCTTATTTGATATACAGTACTAAGAAGGACTTGATGTCTACCTAAAGCATTTTACCTTAGCCCTGTGCTCAATGTTAGCTTTTCTGTCAACAAGTAAGCTGACAACCTCATGTCTTCCCTGAAAGCATGCCAGTGTCAACGCTGTGTTCCGGTTCGTCTCAATCTGCAATGGAAAATGGACTCCAGTTACTAGTCATAACCCTGGACAAACACCTGGTTGAAAGGTCCCAATACAAAGGGTTAGTGAAGGACATAGTTAATCGTCATCATACAGTGTTTCAATATTGCCTATACCTGAGCATTGATGTCACTGCCCATGTCCAGCAACAACTTGACAGCAGCTGTGTGCCCATTCATAGCTGCCAACATCAATGGAGAAATGCCCAGTTTGCTCCCAGTTCTGCAAAGAATACATGGTTCTTACATTCCTCGGAGCACTAATAAAGTACAAAAGAATATAAACTAAATCGTTGAAGAGACACTCCTTACATTATACAATTCTCCATTCACTCCTTCATTGATAGTTTCACAATTATTCTTTAATGATAATTTAGGCTAATATCCGTAGAAAGTTCACAAAATGTAAATGACTGAAGTAATCACAGTTCTTCAATTATAATGACATCACCATTACTTTAAAACTAATAATCCCCCTTCAACACTGATATGCAGGTAATCATCGGTAGCCACGTACCTGGAGTTGATTTCTGCCCCGTGTGACAGGAGAAGCTTGATGATGTTGACGTAGCCCCCCGATGCAGCCAGACTGAGTGGAGTGTAGTCCGACACATTACGGTGCTCCTTGTTGGCTCCTCGGGCTAACAGCAACTCCACAACCTGGAGACACAAGGTTCACTGTATATTTGCAAATACCACCTGCACGGTTCAGACAGATATGGAACACTTAACTTCAAGGCCTTTTCAAGCCTGTATGAACCCTGGCTTGTACATTAAATAGTTTCTGTGTGGTACCTGTGCTTCACTCTAGCTTTTGATTGTGTAGGGCAGAAATGCTCATGATATATGTCTGACATACAATGTTTCAGATTGCTTCTTTTTCTAGGACAGTGATTGGTCCTCAGCTCATATATCCCAAAGATATTTGCATAAAATGGCAATGATATAGCTGAATGTCCTGTCAAAAGTTGATAGTCATGAAAGTCAAAGGTTCCTGTCATATCCCTAATGTTAAAAGGTAAACATTTAGTGGGTCTGTATATGCGAACACTAGACACTCAGCAATATTCCAGCTATATGATGGCGGTCTGTAAATATACGAGTTGGGACCACACAATCCAGTGATTGACATCATGAACATCTATCTACGGAATCGGGATACGATGACATGCACCAACCAAGTCAGCGAGCCAGACAACTCGATCCTGTTAGTCGCCTCTTACGCAAGCAAAGTCACCTTTTACGGCAAGCATGGGTTGCTAAGGCCTATTCTGCCCTGGATCTTCACGGGTCACCCCATTTATGTGAAACACTGCTTAATGTGAAGTAATTACCTCGTATCTGCCCCCTGAGCAGGCGAGGGAGAGGGGCGTGTCTTTTGTTCTCTCCGACTGAGCTTCGATGTCGGCACCATGGTCCAGCAGAATCTCCACCACATCCACGTGCCCAGCAGTGGCAGCCAGGATCAGAGGGGTGAACCCTACAGCATGGGGGCATCAGTCAACAAGGGAGACAATAACAAACAACTACAATTAGACTATGCTACAGTGTAGTCATATTCATATACCAAGGCGGAAATTATGATCTTCCAGACAAGAAAGTTATTTTTATTTAACAAAACAAGAAATAGCTCTTACAACACAGTTACTTCCATTTTACATACCTAATGCAGAATTAAATACAAATCTGACAGTTACTTTAAGCACAACTTGAGAGAATTTCTATCTTATCTGTCTGTCCATATACAAGAGTCCTTTTTGAGCTCTCAAAACAATACCATGGAATTGGGCTTTGGAACTTTGTTTCAATAAAGAGTACCAATTAGTTTTAGAGATATGGTCCAAATAAACACACCACTATGAACAGAGTCAAGTCAAGCTTGTTGCCTTCTAAACAGGAAAAGATTATTTTTTTAAATTCCTAAATAGAAAAAGGCACCACTTCAGCTCTTGAAAATACATGTAACAAATTTGGATGAAAAGTCTTGAATAGGGTTTTAGTTCTGCTCATGAAACGTCACCTGCCTCCATTTCAGCTAAGTCTAACAGAAAAAATTTGTCAAATTTTGAAAAAGTCTTAAAAGGGACAACCTTGGACAACCCATGACCAGTCCATCTTATGTATAAGGACTATATTCTTTTCAGCCAGAGTTGTGGAATAAACAGAATCCTAGAGTTACACACCTTTCTTGTCCCTATGTTCAATGTCTGATCCCTTGGACAGCAACAAACTGACAAGTTCTGCATGGCCGCCAGCACAGGCCAGAGTGAGAGCGGTGTCATGGTTACTTTCCGTGACAGCATCAACATCCACTTCGACTGAGGGGTACAGAGGGGTGAGACTTTGGGGGGAGGCAGGAGAGGGGTTGGGTGTCATCGGGGTGGATGGTGGTGGTGAGCCTAGTATTGGCATGTTCCCCTGAGCTAAGTCCTCTCCTGGGTTCGGAGCAACCCTTTGCTGTTTCCGGACGTGTTGTTGCTTGCTGTTACTGTTTGGAGGTTGCTGTTTCAGCTGTTGTTGTAGTTGCTGATGAAGAAGTTGTTGTGCCTGCTGTTGTTGCTGGAGGAACTGCTGTTGTTGCTGTTGGGTAAACAGCTGCTGGGTCAACAGTATAGAAAACAATTATGCACTTTGTATATCACTTCACATATTTCCTAGGTACAGAATTCATGCAAGAAATCTTCTATCAAGTGCATTCAAATAAACTTGTATTTCATGACAAATGTCAAATACCTCCTGTTCAGATAATAACAACAGTGGCTTTAATAAAATATATTATTTACATTACATATATTTAATTGTAATCTAATTTATTTAACTTATTGCAGCCACCTATTACATTAGTACAGAACCAAACCAAACCAACAGTATGCAAAATTGTTAAGGATTTAAAAAACAAAAGAATTGGTTCTCAAGCAATGACTTTTGAAAATATACAGCAGGCTAGGAGTGGTTTTGGGGGTTCCTTTTTCGCTTGTTCAAACTAGTATGCAACCAAATAAACAGTTGTGTACCATCAACCTTGGCCAGGGAAATTTGTACTAGACCCGTTCTAGCCTTAATTTCTAACCCTGGTACGATGACAGACAATCAAGTGACAGAACCTGACCACCAATCCATTGGGTCGCTTCTTACAATCAGCAAAGCTTGCTGGGGACCTGTTCAAACCAGGAATCCATGTAGGGGTACATCTATTATTAACAGCATATTTTTTGGGTGTACGACAACACTATCAGCATATAAACTGCTTCAAGGCAGAGCAGCCGAGACAATGTGGCCTACCTGCTGCTGGAGACTGGACTGTGGTAGGAGCTGTTGCAAGGCATGTTGCGGCAGCGGCTGGACATACTGTTGTTGTATATTCTGTTGCTGCAGCATCTGCTGGAGAAGCTGGTCTTGCTGTTGAGGCAGCTGTTGGATCATATGTGGTGGCAGCTGCTGCTGATGCTGTTGCTGCTGTGCAAGCACCTGCAGCTGTTGTCTCTGTACAGCATCCATTGCAATTTGGGCTGGGGCTGACAGTTGGAACTGCTCCTGAGACTGTGACCCTGTACATGCACATAGTGAGTTAGTGAGTGACTTGGGCAAAATGTTAAATTGAACATCATTTACTTACATCACAACATGTCCATTTTATGAAGGTGAAAAACCTAAATATATACTGACATATATTGAGGTCACTGGACTTCACCAGTTTTGTGCAGCCCACAAACATTGTGTCGTTTGTTTGCTTGTTCTAGCTTCATGATGGCAGCCTGTAGATAATTGAGCCTTCACCAGACAAACCAGTGATTAATATTCCACATAGTCAGGGTACAATGACAAACAATGAACCAAGTTGCATAGCCTGATAAGCCAATTAATTTTGTTGCCTGTTACAAGAACAGGTTGTTGGGGGCATATTCGTAACTCCAATCTAATTCTAATCCAAGATAAGTGCATCCTGATACAACTAAGGGAAGTAACCCTGCACAAAGTTAATTGTCACACCATTCACCATAGGGCCATCTATGCCTTCAACATAACTTCACATGTATCACCTACAAATGTTTCACTAAATTCATAGATCAATTTCAAAGATGTCTTCAGAATTTCAGTTTCATAATGGAGGGCTACAAAGTACTATTGGATCTAACGAAAACAGGCAAACTGCAGTCTGCTGTATTACAACCTATCCATTTCACAGTGAAACACATGCTTGGATCCAGCATTTTCTTATAGTCCTGAGATACAGAGACACATATCTTCCACATCCTCCATTTTTTATTAGTCATCACATATTAGTTCATGTGGAACTAGTTCATAGCAGAGTGAATTCTTGTGTATCTGGACCCTGTTTGTCCTCATTACTACTGTTGGGAATAATATATACTACTCAAAAGAAGTTAAAGAACACCCAATTCTTTCAAATGAAAGAATCTGTTCTTTAACGTATTTTGTGTAGTATACATAAAGTAAAAATTATACAAAAATCAATAAAATCTAAATATTGTTTACATTTGTTTACCTATCCTGCATTACTCCTGCATTAAGTAGACTGAATACGGAAACAACCTATTTTTCTTCCTGAAGGACCATCGTCTTTGTCGTAAGGTAAGCAGTAGATGCATTGAGGAGTAACGAGGGAGAAGTAAAACATCAATAGTAATTTATCAATACTGACAAAAAGGAAAGGTACCCTTGGGATCAAAAGGGTTTCCTGTATTTCATGAAGCATACACATGAATGATACTGCAACATTTACAAACACTAAATACAACATCTGTATTACTGTAAAACTGACCTGTGGCATCACTACAAATATGGAGACCATGCTCCTCACCTCCATTATGCTCTGATGATGAACTTAATGCTGTGGACTGAGTGCTTGGTGGGTTTTTACTGGTCCTTGACCCTTTGGTGTTACCACTTCTCTTGGACTGGGACGATGGTTTACCCACTTGATGTCTCTGCTCGGTTATACTGTTGGATGCTCCATTGTTGGGAGGTTGTGGCCCTGGCTGTAAAAAGGCTTCAGGGTAGTTGGGAAGAAGAGATTGGGTGGCGACAGAGAGATCAGCACTTGTGAGTAGCTTTGGCAGTTGTGCAGCAATGTCAAACTGAATGTCGGAGGAGACTCCACTTAAGCCGAGTCCTTCAGGGAGAGCCTGAGACTGACTAGATCCATCATCCTTCCGCTCTCCTTGCTTTGCCTGAGCTGCATTCTTAATTTTTGCTGCAGTCTGAACAAGCACCTGCAACAAATTGGTAATGATAAATAGTAGTGAAGTATCCAAAGATCAAAGTTTGATTCAAACTGCATTATCCCCATCATATACTTCTAATTAGAATAAGTTTGTGATGAAACGAGAAATGCAACATGGCGACTCTTCCCTGCAGCTGTTTGGATGCTTGGAGTTATGACAATCTGATTCTCAGTACTGATCATCAGTAGATTAATATGTCAATGACTAGCACGTACTTATGTGCTCAGTCTTGCTCTTAAACTCTACAACTTCTGTGAGTTTGTAAGTTGAAGCTGAAAACAGCTATTCTGGCTTTTCATGGCAGCATGTGAGTAACAAAGCCTAGGACAGGACACCAGCAGCAATCCTGTTAACACATAGTTACCACCCAATCCTCAATTGTTGATTCTTATGCCAAGCATGCTGTGCTGGACACCTATTCTGCCCTGCATCCCCACGGGGGGAACTGAGTGTGGCTCACCTGTTGTTGCTGCTGCTCAAACTGCTGCTGAGCGCTGAGCAGGAGCTGAGCCTGGGCCTTCTCCTGCAGCTCCCGTTCCACCTTCTGCAGCTCCTCCAGGATCTGCTGCTTCCTCAGTATCTGCTCCTCTTTGGTGGCAGGAGTGGTATTGATCAACTCTTTGGCCATGATGTTGTTAATGATTGCCTCCACCTTCTCAGACGCCTTATCCTCGGCAAGATCAGCTAGCATTGCTCCATCATGGTTCAACTGTTGCAGACTTTCTGCTATCACAGCATTGCTTGACTTTCCCACTTTGGCCTCGGCCACTTGGCCATTCAAACATCTCTTGGCAATAGATTTTTGCATGTTCTGCCTTATCACATCAGGGTTTTTTCCTGTGAATAATCAATGAATGTAAAGATTGCGATATTCATCAGGGTGCCGTTATATAAAACGATCTTAGAGCTAATGTGATCGAAACTCTCATACCTTAACATCGAATTACGATGGGCAAAGCGCTAAGGTTGTTTTGTACAATGGCACCCAAGTTATCTGGTGTCATATACTATTGTCGTATATATTGACAGAGGTAATAAGTGAACAGCTATTGTTGGTACTCCCCAAGTAATAATATGAACCAATTTGATTTGTGTTCCCATAGCTTTGTCCTTCAGTTATCAATATATGTTTGAACTAATGAATAACCAGTAACATAAAACAATCACATTAAGGAAAATCGCAACATACCTTGGATATTTGGTGTAAAGTTGACAGGTGAGGGTTGAGAGTCTGGCTCATTGGGTGGGACAATGTTAGCAAGACCTTGGACAGGGACTCTATGTTGCTGTAATTAAACAAAATATATTAAGAACACTGTTCACTTCTTAATATCACAGGGGAATGTAAATGACTCACTGTTAAATCATCAGTGCCCACTTAAATAATTTGAGGGATAAAACCCAATGCTCCAATGACATAGGTTGGATTCATAAGGATTTCTGCTTCACCATCTTCAGGGTATGTTCTACAAAAAGCTGAATGCTGATCTTTACCATTGACTAATCTAAACCAAGCAGGGTCCCATCTGAGAAAAGGCATATACCATATTTAATGTTAATTGAGTGAATACATTTTGAAAAGGAAAAAAGTCACAAAAAGCTTGAGGTTACACCGATGTCCTTGACCTTTCCATGACATGCCCCCCAAAATTCCCCTTGCTCAATTTGCAAGATCTCCTTGGAAGGGTAATCTGTGATGTCCCTTATCTTTGTGTAGTATTGTGTGTGTCAAATTCACCCCCCAAAAAGCTGTACTGTTTTCTGGAAGATGTTTGGCTAATGCTGCTTTGCCGACTGACCGCTGCTTGATGACACAAGGTCACGTGACACTTCCTGCGATAAAGATGCTTGTTTTCCTTACCTCTTCATGGTTGGAGTCTGCAGCATTGATCTGCGGCAGGTCAGGTGAGTTGGCCATGAGGACCCTGTTGGGCCACTCTAGCAGAAGCTTCACCACCTGAGTGTGGCCTCCCTTCGCAGCCTCGATGATCATGGTGGACCCGTCCTGGTGAACACAAACAGCATTGATAACATACCACGGTCATACAATAAGAAAGTTAGTTGGGCTTATTCACCAACAAGGTTATGCACCAAGACATGCACACAATATCCACAGGATATTGCACACAAAAATTTTAAAGTAGACAGAAGTGACGAACATCTGGTATAAGTCTGTCCTTACTAGCAAAGTGAATCATATATCCATTAAATGAAGCCTTGAAACACAAACCTTGAGCCTGTGTCCTGGATCAGCTCCGTGAGCAAGGAGCAACTCGACAACAGCCAAGTGGCCCCCAGCACAGGCCAGAGACAACACAGTGTGGTCATTGGTAGTTGTTGCACGATTAACATCAGCTCCTGAAGCAAAAGAACTTGTAATTAATCCTGAAAGGACAGAAGTCTCATTCAGAAGTCAGATAAGAAGATTGGTTGGGCACGTGACATTACTATTGGATTTACCTGTTCCCATAGTGGTTGAAATATATGGAATAATGAATAGATGAAAGTTACAGAACATTTTTCAGATTGCAGGGGTTACCTTTGATGATGATGAAGTTGACAGTACAGAGGTGACCAGCTCTTGCAGCCTTCATGAGGGGAGTTCTTCCTCCCTCAGACTCATGTTCCTATTGAGGCACAAAGAACAGGTTAGTACACTCCTTCAAACGAGGCACAAAGAACAGGTTAGTACACTCCTTCAAACACGGAACATCCAACAATAGTTAACATTGTTAATACTCCTAAGAATACTACCTGTATTACATCACTGCCATGAATCTTAATATTTGGCCGTCATCACACAATAAAACATTCAGATTTTCAACTGGAGTCCTCTTTACTGCCAACTTTCAATTAACAGTTGTGCATAAAATTGTATCTTGCTGCCCAAAGGCTCTTGTACATGCACAAGGCAGGAAACCTCACTTCTTTCCTGTGAGTGCTAGCATCAACATCAGTGATGTATTATAGGTAGGATATTCTCAGGAATTAAAAGTTTGGCTTTCTTAAAATAGAGATAGAGAAAAACATGTTTTATTTAGATTTCAGTGGAAACAGAATTGAAAGAATAAGTAACTGTTAGTTCGGGTATTGCAAGAAAACTCACCAGCTCTGCTCCTCTTTCAAGAAGCAACTCTGCAACATCAGTGTGACCATTCTCACAGGCATATGTGAGGGCAGTGTCTCCCGTGCCAGTCTGAGCATGGACATTGGCATCTGAAAAACATGAAATGACAAGGCATGATTTTGTGTATGAAACATGAAATCTATTTGTATGAAAGTTCTTGTACAAGTTGACACAAAAATTATTTTTCTCTTAAAAATTCAAAATCTTCAAAGAAGCATGACTTGTAAACTGTCTTGTCAATACAGTAATAACATGGGCTTTCTCAATCATATTGAGATATTGTGATACAACCTTGTTCTAATAGTTTAACTTACTGTGGTCCAGCAGATACTTGACAAGCTCCAGGTGGCCTTCCTGAGCTGCCTCCATGAGAGGGGTGCTGCACCCCAGCTCAATGTCGGCACCAGCCTTGATCAGGAAGTCGGCTACCTCCAGGAAGCCACCGCAACATGCCAAGGTCAAGGCTGTCTCTTGGGTCTCTTCAGTTTGGGCATTAATGTCAGCATCTGTGGGTAAATAGATTTGCTGATCAAGGATATTGGCTTTAGAATCAAACTACGGAGTGAATGTTGTTTTACGCCAACCAGTAATATTCCAACTATATCAAGATGGCTTGTAAATAATCAAAATGAATCCAGCAAATCGGTAATATTAACTATTTGCTGTAGAAACGTAGATGATATAAGGTAATGAACCACTTACCATGAGAGAGTAGGAGTGCCACCATCTCATCATGTCCCTCTCGTGCAGCCTCCATCAAAGGGGTGTAACCCTCATCGTTGACTTCCTCAATGTTAGCTCCACGCTCAATCAGCAGAGCCGCCAGCTCAACATGACCTCCACATGCAGCCAGAGTAAGCGGGGACTCAAAGCTGTCAGCAGGCATGTTCACCTGTAGAAGTATACATCATGTAGGTGAGAAAACACCCCAACAATAATCAATAATTTTCTGTCAAAGTGCACGGAAGTTAGAATAAATATTTTGGTAATTACAATATTTCAAACTTTATCAAATATCAAAACTGTTAAAGAGAAAATTGTCATAACACAAATTTTATTGGTTAATAAGTAAACGGGTGAAGATGCGTCATGACATGTAAACACCCACCCACATAGGTCGTTTCACACCAAGGACATAAATCTTAAAGGTAACAAGAGTTTGCCACTACCGTGGCTATATCCCCCGCCCCTGTTGCAGAATTTATGACATAATTAAATCTAAACAAACCCTAACCTTTTTTTAACCGAGGTGGAACTTGTCATGGAAATTGTAAAAAAAAAGAAGAGTTTGGAACCTAAGTCCAACTTGTTGCCATGGAAACGTAAAAATAAAAGTTTCTAAAATTTCTAAATAGCAAAAGGCACCAGTTCAGCATGTACCTGACAAACCTGCAAAGTTTCATGAAAAAATATTGAACGGTTTATGAGTTATGCTCCGGAAACAAACCCTACCCTCACAGAACCTAAGTCCATCTTGTTGCCATGGAAACGTAAAAAATACAAATTTCTAAAATTTCTAAATAGCAAAAGGCACCAGTTCAACATGTACTTGACAGACCTGCAAAGTTTGATGAAAAAATATTGAACGGTTTCTGAGTTATGCTCCGGAAACAAAACGTGATGGACGGACGGACGGACGGAGCCGTTTCCATATCCCCCGCCCAACAAAACATCAATCAAATGATTCCAAGACTTTTCAACAAACACGTAATTATTTTGTTTAAAATCCTACCTGCCATGTCATGATTTAAATTAGTCCTGCGCCTGTATTCTCTGGATGAGAACGAAATAGTTTGTCGTGATGAATAAGAGGAGTGTTATTAAAACATTCATCATAATGTGTATCACGGCACCAAACATTATCCTGTGGTGTATGTTATATTTGCAGCTTATGAATATCATTTCTCAAAATATCCATGGCAATCAGTTATTTCAACAGGGTTTCAGTCGCTTTCGTCTTGCCTACATATGGAATCTGGATGACAACGATGGTGAAAACCCTGGTAATGGCAAAAAATATTGTCAAGTAATGAAAGTAGGTTTTTAGCGTTTCCGTCACATGTTTTCACTGCCCAGAAGCAATGTGTTTTGGCTGAGTCACACTTGTACGAAAGCTCCTTGTGTCAAGTCACTCTGTGAAACTATGCGGGTTCCCGTGACCCAGATTATAATTCCCTGTTGATTCCTTTCATGGCATGCCAAGTATCATTTGCATTAGGCCATCCATAATTTTTTTAATGCGTTTCTCATCTGCAACCTCAACCAACAAGAGAGCAGGTGGACTAAATAAAAAATCTTTCCATATTTGTATAAGTAAATTTATGACATTTAAAAAAAAGTTCAAAACACATGGTACTAGTCTACAAATTTACTTAGGATGTAAATCAAGTCGCTTTTTTTCAGAAACGTATTACTAATATACAGTTTTAAAAAATTAAGTTGACCTAGATCTTTTGTGACTGTGCAGTGGTAGTAGTAATCAGATAGGTGCACAATTTTTGACAGAAGTAGGAAAAAAAGAGATACTAAAACTTTATAATATTTCATGTCGGAATGGAGATGGTAAACTCTGACAGTCACTGTTTGAAACTGAAACACCGCCAGCTTGCAGGCTATTTATTGTCAGGGTGGGCTTTAAGACAGAGAGTGTGACCACCTGATCTCTATTTTAGTCAAGGAACTGAGGATCTATTCTGGTTGATATGCCACTAAAGTCCAAGCAAAGCAGAGGTTGATAGCATGAGCAATTATCTACACGATATGGGCACAATGACACTCAGTAAGGCCACACTTTTTAACTACCAGATCCTCATTAGTCGGCATCTGCAACAAGAAAACTAGTGACCTATTCTCTCCAATCTGGTCTGTCAACAGACTACGCAGACTGACCTGTGCTCCGCTGTCAAGCAGCAGTCTGGCCACCTCCACATGGCCATCCATGGACGCCTCCATCAGCGCTGTGTGCATCTCGTCCGTCTTGTGTTCCTGGTCAGCTCCCGCCTCCAGAAGGAATTTCACCATCTCAAGGTGACCTGAAATTCAATACATTGGTTCATCCATGTACAGATGATGTGAAGAGGGTCTCATGTCACAACAGGAAATGTAAGGATGGGTTTCACAGAGTACCTGTGCTGATCATCTAATCTGTAACTTTTGAGATGTGAGAATGCACACTACAGCGTACTTCAACTTCCCTGTGTTAGCATCAAGAATACTGTCCACTTGTCACAATTCACAATAAAAAATTAAATGAAGTAATCAATAGTAATGAAAGATTTGAACAACAACAATACCTTTGTAGCATGCTAATGTGAGTGCACTCTCCTTGAACTCATTCGAGTGAGTGTTGATTCCAGCCCCGTTGTCTAGCAGGATGCGAGCTACCTCCACATGGCCGGCACTGGCTGCTTCCATCAGGGGGGTGTGTCCATTCTCATTGTGCACCTCCACTCGTGCATTAGCTTTGATCAGTTCTTGTACAACCTCCTTGTACCCACCACATGCTGCGTAGTGGAGAGGGGTGTTGCCTGAAGAAGGTCAAGGATCAATCAGCTCAAGCTTCAGAATAAGTATTTCACACTAACAATTAAAACAGTTAACTTAAAAGCTACATGAGGTTTTGATACATGAAACTATTAGTGATGTGACCATTATAAACACAACCTTGAACAATCTGACAGGAGACACACATTGTACCAATCCAGGAACCTGAGTCTTTGGTATGAGAAGCCAATGCTACAGCGCCACCTAATATTCATTTGAATAATGGTAGAGTAATGAGTAATAATTATGAGTAAGCACCCACCTGCGGAAGATTGTGCATCCACATCAGCTCCATGGGAGATCAGTAGGCGGACAATGTCTACATGACCACCACTCGCAGCTTCCATCAGGGGAGTGCAGTCACCTTTGATTCCACGGTCTTCCACATTGGCTTTCATAGCCAACAAGACCTGAGATGCAGAAACATTGTCCTGAATGTTATGACGAAATGTGTCGATTGCAGATAACCATGCCCCATCCTATTAAAATACCTCAAAACACGAACATTTACAGCTTAATCATGTGTTAATTGTTTCCTCTATCATGAACTGCAAGTTTCAAGATAGCACTACATTCTTTGTCAATCATTCACAATCATTAAGGGCCCTCTATGTGATGCAACTGCTAAGACTAAGCATCACTTAGTGAGGCCATTCTCTCCCCTTGACATCATCATTCACTGCCTCCTCACCTGTGCTAGTTCATAATATCCTGCAGAGCATGCTAAGGATAGCAAACTTTCTCCTTCTTCGGGTTCAGGCACATTGCCTCCATCGTACAACTTGCGTACGTTCACATCTCCCTCACCGCAAGCCTCGGCAAGGGATCTCGCACTGGAAACAACACAATAACATCAATTCACCTGATCAAATTGTACATGGAATTATGCATACAAAATAGAAAAACTATTATTTGTGAAAATAAGATGACATCTTCATAATCTTTCTTCTGAATTAAAAGAAACGGGGAAGCCATGAGATTTTAACAAATTTGTGGTTACAAAAATCCACGGAAAATCGCGAATCTGCAGAAGATTCTCACCCTTGAGAATCAACAGACACATGTACATAATTCTTACCATTCATTTGGGGCAAGTTGATTCTGTTGCTCTGCTCGCATTCTGTGTAGAGCCTGGGCAGCCTCATCCAGGGCACTGCTCACGGATGACGTCAAAGTCCGCAGCACCTCTGGATCCGTCAAGGCTTTTCCATCTTTGGACGACAATTTACTAATTCCTGGAAGACAAAACAAGTTGAATTCAATTGAAACCTTAATGTAAAACACAAACTACCTGTATTTCAAAATTTAGATCTAATCTTAATACACTGGAATACTGTTCCACACCCACTCTTGACTGGAGTATCAATCCAACAGTGAGACTTGTTTGTTGTATCATGAGGATGTGTTGTGCTGAGACAAGCCCTTTCTCAGAAGCATCAACATCAATTACACAGCTAATTGGTCACACACATTGTTTATTGATTTATTCTAAGGATAACAAATGTGTTATGTGTTTATTCTGTCAAGCAAGAGGTCAGAATGACATGGATTAGGGGGCATCCATAAGCAGTGTTCAAATTCAGAAGGGTCCTGAGGTACGAGGGGTGGCCAAAAGTTAAGAGCTAAGATGGAGTTGGTTGCAAATTATTTTTTAACATCATCCCCTCCGAAGTCTTCACACCACCGCCAACGATGCTGGGGTGTCTGGATCCCACTGGTGTGGAAGGCTTCCTCCTGGTGTTGTAAATAGTCCTCCACAGCATAAATAACATCAGACATGTGCACAAGTGCATTGTCGTCGGAGATGTTTAATGTTTCCACTGCAATAGCTGTTACTTAATATCTGACTGATAGTGGTAAACCCACGGCTCGTCCTTGGTTACAAATCACTCATCTAGGAAGCTGTCGGCTTCAAAACGACGCAAATTCTCAGGAGTTATAATGAACCTGGAGCATTTCAAATCAGGAGTTTTTACATTTTTGTTTTCATGCCGCTTTTAGCAATATTCATTCGACATCATGGCAGGGGACATCAGAAATGGGCTTCACACTTTGTACCCTTGTGGGGAATCGAAACCAGTTCTTCAGCATGACAAGCGAACGCTTAACCACAAGGCTTATGTTTACTTATCCTGCATTACTCCTTAAAGCATCTGTATCAGATGGTATGGCAGTGGGTATACCTTCAGATGTCAAAAACCTGAATAATCATAATCCCTTCAAACGACAAGTTGTCAAGGAAAATGTATGGTGAAAATCACAAAAGACAGACAGTAGGGCTGGTTCAATCTTATTTACAGAAAAAAAAACATGAGAACTACAGATAAGTCCAAGTAAACAAACAGTAAAACGGAAGATTAGTGTAAGCTAAAATCTTTATGTACTGTGTTACCAAGCCAAAGCTGTAAAGCTTGAAAAGTCCCCACCCCCCATTGGGAGTGTCAAGCACTGCGCAGGAAGGGTAAGAGTTCATTATTTGCGTCAGAGGTTGGTTACCTTCTGGGTTACTACCAGAGGGCCAAAGCTACGAACATCTTCCAACTCTTCGAGTGCCACATCGCAAAGATCATGGCTGGCGAAAACAGTGGTCAGACCTCAAAAAACTTCCTTCCGTGATTGCTCTAATAGAACAGTTGCTATGTTGAGCCATGGTTGACGCTACCGCTATGATCTCATTAGGACTGTTTGCTCTAGGTGGATCATGGTTAGCGATCTCGTAAGCCTGCAAGATGACTGCTCGTACCTATAGTGATATGGTGATGCGACTGACTTCGGTCACAGATGTATGGAATACGGGAATGAATAACCTTTTCTGCAAACCATGCCTAGTTTTGGAGCGGCGGAGGAATAACTCTTAGTGTGTATACAAAGTGAGTGAGTGAGTATGATTTTACGCCGCTTTTAGCAGTATTCCAGCAATATCACGGCGGGGGACACCAGAAATGGGCTTCACACATTGTCCCCAGTGTATACAAAGAACAAGGCGGGTTCACCCTCATCTTCGACCCCCACAATCACACATTGGCGGAATGGTGAAGAACCGGCCGGGTTGCCCTGGTAGTTGCTATGAAATTTCAGTACAACACGAGGTGTACCACTCCCTGCGTATCATGTTCAAAACGGACACGGGTGATTATACTCCCGGATTCATGCTGCAGTGGCTAAAGCCAAGAGAAATATTGTTTACTTGACAGGGATTGACTTAGGCAGTTATTCCGCGATATTCTCGCAAAGTTGTCGTAGATATCACATCAACATTCAATCAGCGCGATTGAAAATCGCGTACATCTTTCAATAGTTTTATTTGCATTAACACTCTCATTTTCAACTACAAAAATAAAAAATGTCGTATTGCTTGAATAAATTTATCAACGGTACCTAAAAATGTCAATAAAAAACTTACACATCAGTTTATTCAATCGTCAAAAGTTGTCAATCGCAACGGTGATTTCCATACTTGAAACATTGCATGCTATCTCTTACTGCGCATAACCAGTTTCTATATCACTGCATAGAGCTTTGCATCAGCTGACAATGGTGGAGGGCGATCCCCGAATGGCAAAACAAGTGTTTGTTTTTACAAACCAAACACTCTGGTTGCGCACAAAAATCTTATTCCGTGATTTACAACTCCAAGTCGTGAAACATATTTTTTTAAGACTTAAAATCATAGCAGAAATCAAAGACGTTGATCTACATGTCTGTGCGTCCGTGCAGAAATCATGAGAGAAAAAATACAATCACGGTTAAAGTTTCAAAACATGAGCAAATTTTGATTTTGGAATGACAGCAAAACAAAAGCTAAATGAATACACATACAACTCTATCTCCATAATAATCTACAAATTTCTGATCAGAAATGATTGTATATTAGATGAGATTCGCCTAGTCGGTGACGGCACTGGTGGAAGAGTTTTCATGAATGCACCCTCATGCAAGAATGGCCACCGTGTGTGAATTACAAATTTTGAACTATTTCTTGTGACCAAACAGCAAGTTGGAATTAGATATTTTAGAATATGCTACAATATGTTTGCTTCCAAATTTGTCCATAAATATTGAAAACTGTGACTTAAACATTCAAATGTAACTCTTCAACATTGTGAATGTCAACAGTCTTTACAACTTCCGGTTATTCGTAAACATTTTCTGGCTGCTGCACATGGCAAACACCCCGCCTTCTGTGTGAAATAAATGACTTAATTGTTGCTCAATAAACAAGAGGGTGAACCTGGAGCAATAGTCATTGTATACTGAACTGTCACTTCTAATTATTAGAAATCCATATTGACAAGCTTTCATTTGTTACGGTCAGAGACCCGGCCTCTGATATGATACACAGTCGGAAATAAGACAGCGAAATTGACAAAAGCACTGGAATGTAAATAATATATTTTTTGCCAACAAACTGTAATACCATTTACAACCGTCGCTATTTCATGTCATCACTCAAAATATATTGAATTACGATCAAAACACACATTGTCTAATTTGATAACTGCAGATTGTTGTCTCCTGAATGCCAACGAATAGAACAGCCAATTGTGATAACATCAGAAATGGGCTTCACACTTTGTACCCTTGTGGGGAATTGAAACCAGTTCTTCAGCATGACAAGCGAACGCTTAACCACATGGCTTATGTTTACTTATCCTGCATTACTCCTTAAAGCATCTGTATCAGATGGTATGGTGGTGGGTATACCTTCAGATGCCAAAAACCTTAATAATCATAATCCCTTCAAATGACAAGTTGTCAAGGAAACTGCATGGTGAAAATCACAAAAGACAGACATTAGGGCTGGTTCAATCTTATTTACAGAAAAAAACATGAGATAAGTCCAAGTAAACAAACAGTAAAAGGGAAGATTAGTGTAAGCTAAAATAATGCCAACGAAATGAACCGCCGATTGTGGTAAACATGCCGCCTAAACGATCTATGATTGTCCTCGCAAATAATTCCCCATTAAGTTGACAATGAACAGAAATACATAAATATTAGTGTAATGTCTCCTACAGTAGACAATGAACAGAAGTATAAGTCAAATGTAATTTTTTGTTAATACCAGTGCTAATATTTTTAAATACATGTATTCGCAGTGGGATAATAATGTTCGAAAATAGGAATTCCAAGCATATATCTATATGATAGGGCTGCAATGAATACACTGTGAGGCGAATACGATTTGTATCACAAATATAGTGTAACGAATACGAATATTTATTCACAAATACAATAACAAATCAGCAGTTGATTGATTATTTGTTATATTCAATTAAACAAAAGCAACACAAATTATTTGACATGGTTTGTTAATTTTTCACATATTATACATTTATATACTTTCCTTATCCAGGTACTAGTATCTGCTCAAATGACAATGACCAATGACCACATTACTGTCAAATTAAATATCATAAGAGTGTTGTCTTTGAAGAAATCTATGCATATTATGGCTATTTTTAGAAACAGGGTATGTAAATGAACATGACTGCATATTCATAAATATTCGATTCTATTGGTCACGAACAACAAATTCATTTCAAGAATGGATACGGTTCGATTCACCGAATACACGAGTGAATTGTAACAGCCCTACTATATAATCTAGTAATATTACTTGCAACATTATTTGAGTCACAAGTACCAAAGATCAAATACAGTTTCCCCACTGTGTAAAGATGAAATATCTCTGAAAATTAGCAAAATCTCATCACATGCCAAAAAATCTTATTGCTTTTGGACCAGTAGAGAATTTCTCTCATAGGTAAAAATTTCCAGGATAACCCCTGCTTGGTGAGGTCATAAAATGAGGATGTGTTGAGGGGCTCAAGGGGGGGCCACACAAACCTCAAAGTACCACATTCAAATCCCAAGCAGGGGGACGAAATTTGGCCTTCTGATCCTCAAGCCAGAAAAAGCGTAGTAGGGCCTGTAGTTCCAGGACATCAGTCATTTTGCTATTCCCCAGACCTACCAACACTGAATTGAGCACTACCCAATACGCTGTAATGGGGCTACCTTTTAAGTGTCTTTTGGTACGCAAATGAAGGAGGTATTCAGCTAAGAATTGAGGTGACGCTGTCATGGGATCTTGATTCTTTGCCTTATAAAAGGTTTCAAATGATCGCCACTTGTCATCATATAACCCCCTGGTAATTTATAGTGCTAGCACACTGAGATACCATGCCACAGTTTTAACATGAATATCCCACTCAGACAGTAAGACTCCTAGTCAACCCATTCCTGTTTTATCCCCTTAATGCCAAGCACCAGACAGTACAAAGTACCATCTTTTAACGTCTTTTTGGTATGGCGCCGCCGGGGATCGAACCCCGGACCTTCCGCTCTAGGGGTGGCGATGTGCCAGTCGCCCTCACCAAATAGCCCTTTGCGCTCAACGACTTTTGAAGACGAACTAAGTGTGAAATCTGCCTGGCATTGGGTGAGGTAGTTTGCTGTGAGGGTGGATGAGTTGGTTAGGAGGTGTAGTGGATCATCTCCTGCAAGGCGCGACCAAAGTCGGTGCAAGGCTCTTGGTAGCCTCAATCTTTTGTATCACCCTGGGAAGAAGTACAGGAGGCAGAAAAGCGTACACTTTTAGCCCTTCCCAGGGGATGCTGAATATGTCTACTGCCCAAACCTGCGGATCCGGGAGCCGGGAGCCGGGAGCCGGGACCCGGGAGACATATGTCATAAGTCTGTGGTGTTGGTGAGTCACAAACAGGTCGATGTTTGGTTGACCTGAATCACCTGTTGTTACACCTCTGAGTAAAGTTTCCACTCCGTGGGAGCCACCCTGTCTGGCCGGGATAGGGTATCGACCAGAATGTTCTGACATCCAGGATGTTCTGGACAATGAATTGTTGTCCCAGACGATCCACTAGACTAAAGAACCCGAACGGGCTGTTTTCGGTGGATATTGCGAGTTGGATGAACTGTAGCTGCTCCTGCCAATGTGAGATAGCCAGAATGAGCACTTCCTGATGGAAGGAGGAAGGAACTGTTGTATTGGGTGCAGATGAAGGAATCCTCTGCTTGTCAAATCCTTGGCTGAAGTAAGCAGCCACAACAACACTTGCCATTGGTGAAGTGTGCGTGATTGACGCAGGGCAGGTGACAGATTCCGTAAATCGAGGTCCTGATCTGCATGCAGTCTTAAGGTTGTGAGGCATAAGTAAGGTGGAAGCTCCCGTTAGCGCTCGTTGAACACTGGAGAGATTGTGAATCATCCACATCTTGTCCAAGTCCTTCTTGGGTACCAGAAAGATTGGAGAGTAAAAGCCCGGTGTCAATGCTGGGGTGTGTACAATCTCTACAGCTCTTTTCTTCAAAAACATGTCTATGTTGGATTTTAGTAGAATTATTTTGCTTCCTTGGATAAGCCCAAGGAGGAGGAGCCATGGTCAACGGTGAAGCTTCCTCTATGTTCAGACGGTAGCCGCAGCCATTGAGTATGAAAGTGTCCCTCAGTACAGCCCAGTTCTGCCAGAAGAGGCTCAGTCTCCCGTCTGCATGGGTGTCAACGATTGGGACGACTGGCGGTGGGAGCTTCCAACACACTTCAGCATTTCCCCTTATCCCCACCCCTGCCCTAGAACTTTCCATGGCGGGGCTGATAAGAGCCTTGTGGTTTGTCTCTGCGAAGTCCTCTGCCATGAAAGGAATCCTGGTCTGGATAAGTACAAATTCCTTCTTTGAATATCTGACTCCAAGATTCCTTGAAAACAAATGCAATCTATTCTCCAAAATATACATAACGATTTGTGTCAAAACACCTGAATGTTTGGCTCTGTTGCAATCAGCGATATTCCTTGTATATCCATATCTGGGCCAGTTGAACACATGGTTGACAGATGAGAAAGAATGTAGGTATGATTAACTATTGTGTGACCCACAGATTGTACTTTTGGTTGGCTTTTAAACTTCGGGAGGCCTGCACATGATTCTTGAAGAGGTGAGGTGAGATGGTGTTTAAAGTCACATCCAAAATTATTGCACTTATATAGTGACATGCATGCACATGAGTGTGCGTGTGCTTGTACTAGTCCCACTTGTGCTCGCCCACTATGACAACAGTTTAACATGGATACCCAACTCAGACACAGCATACCGAATCTAAGCTGACCATTTTTTTCTATCCCCTTTATGCCGAGCAGGTGTACAAGTACCATCTTTAAACGTGTTTAGGTATGACATGGGTAGGGATCAACTGCTGACCACCTTCTCTTTGTGCAGACACTCTATCCACGAGACCATGGATGCAGCCAATTCTTCCAGAAACAAAACTGATACGTTAACAATGACAACTTGCTGCTGATGCAGATTTCTCGTACTTGTGGGATGAAAAACAACAGATTAGGTGCTATTACCTGCAGCTTCAAGCAAAGCTTCTAATCTAGCATGAGTTTCTGGGTCTACTGTCTGTAGGCCCTGGGCGTCGCCACTCTCGGTATGAAGGAGGAACTTGGAACTTGGCTCCAATACATTCTCACCATCATCGATGTCATTGTCACCTTCATCAAGGAGGAAGGAGTCAACCTGAAACAGGGCAATGAAAATAATTGTAAATACCACGGACACTTTCCTACCTCAGTGAGAACAAAGTTACTGATCACGTTAATTTTTCATTCAAAACCATTCTTTCTACTCATATTTCATAAAGTAATGATCTTGGATCACTCATTCACAAAATATGACCATTTGTGTGTTGCTGTTTTATGCCAGAGTCGGCAATATCTTAGCGATACCCTCAACAATCGTTTCTGGACCAGACAAACCAGGGGTCGATATTGTAATGAGCGTTGTCACATGCCATCATGGCCATGTCAGTACAATGACACAATCAACCATGTCACCAAGTCTGACCACCCGATTCATTTTAGTTATGTCTTACAAACATAGGTTGCTGGAGACCAATTCTAACCTGAAATCACCACAGGGGCAATAAGCAGGCTTTAACTGGGAAGGTTTAAACAAACGTGAAGACTGACAGTCTAGAAAAAATTTGACAGGGAAAAAGAAAAGATTAGCAGAAGATAATTATCAGCATAATTTAACCCAGTACATCCCACACATTGACAGCTTCTGCTCACTGATGTAAGGAGTATCAAGAGCATGACAATAATATAAAGCACAAGCATAACTAAAAAAAACCAGTCTAGTCAATATAGATAGCTATCGAAAATTCAAATCTTATCTTAAGTTTAATAAAAATGAACATTCCCAGGCCATTCTTAGAACATGGCCTCGCCTCACCTAACCTGGTGTTTCACATTTGAGACAATAGCTTGGGATGTATTGTCATCAGTGAATAATCAAAATTCTGGCATGTTAAACCAAGACAAGCCTAAGAAGATCAAAATTTGCCTTGCAGGCATTCACAATAACGTCATAGTTGACATTAATGTATATCTGTCACAAGCACATAGAAATACTAATACCGATTGGAAACATTTCATTCGAATATGGGTGTTCTCAATTGGGAGAGGTTCCCAGTACATATGCCTATAAACATAAATGGCTCAGGTGGTCGGGCTCTGTGACTTAAAGATTGCATCTGATGATGTTGGCTGACAATTGCTGGTTTGTCTGGTCCAGGCTCGATTAGTTAAGACTGTTAAGATACAGCTGAAATAGTGCTGACTTTGTCATTAACAACCACCTACCAAAAAATAAATTTACTTCTAAAATAATGAATCCTATCCAGCTATGATATAGTACATGTTACATGTTTTAACCATTGGCGGCAATGATTTTCAATGATTTATACAGCAAAATCATAGTGGCCCACAGGGTCCAATAATAGGGACTTGAACTTGATGAATGCAGTTACCTTGACTGTTGACATGAGTGTAACATTTGGCAGGTACTTAACATGTTGAAGAGAAAATTAATTATTCATCATATAATTCACTGTAACCTGACTTACTGGAAATCACAATCTGTATCAGCTCAGGTGTCAATTATCATGGTTACTTACACAGTTGTGTTTACATCAGAAGATAAATTCCAGAGTTATCACTGTCTAAACTATTCTTCTCAGTATGACTAACCAAATTAATTCATGATTATCGCAAGCAATGGTTTTACCTTCACATTAAAGATTATGCACGCATGTGTGTGTCTGCTTGTACTTGTCTGGACAAATGCTGTTTTTATAGTGCCAGCCAGCCAAGCCCACTAAAAAACCATGCTGTAGTGTAACATGGATACCCCCTTCAAATACAGAATATTGACTCCAAAGCCGGTCAGTCCTTGCTCCATTCCCTTAAAGCGTCAGACAGGGTAACAACAAGTACCCTCTTTTAACATCTTTTGGTATGGCACAGCCAGGGTTCGAACCACCAACCTTCTGCTCTATCCACTAGACCACGGAAGTGTTTGATTATCATGACTGTGTAACTGTTAAATTTAATATCTAACACCAAAAAGAATTAAACCTGAAAATATAAGAGGCCAAAAAGCAACACATGATCAGTGAAAGAATTTGGCACTGGTCCTGTAGTCCTTGCCAAACTGCCCAATAGTAAAGGTATCATAAAGACTAGAAGAAATTTGTCATTTTTAAGGGTCTTGCTATACGTTATCATTTTAAGGACAAGTAGACTAAAAAAGTTAGTTTCTATTGCTGATGATCCTTCAGTTTAGTATCATATGTGCAAAGGTTCAAGAAATTATAAATAATTTTGAGTTGAGTTCCCAAAATGATCCCACCCCTCATCATGCTCATGATAGCATCTCATCTTGTGTCGGTGGCATAAAACAAAGAGCTGTAGATATCTAGAATGAAGAACAGACATTCCAAACATTAACTACCCTTGTGTAACACATACCATTCACAGAAACTAGTTAGAATTTCACTACTTTTCAGCAACAAGTCATGAAGCCATGTCAATCCATTATTAAACTTTCAAGAGGTATTCAATTCACAAAATCACAAACTAGTACCGACATACTTCAATTACAAAATTGCAGGTGATTTAAAACACAATCTACCTGATCTACCAGTCTATTAGTTTGATCCAGTGGAGTGATTGAGAAGGAATAGATTGAATAATTAGTTATTGATTAATCTGATAAAATAAAACTATTACCAATTTGAAAAACTGGTGATTATCATGTCAGTGTGTATTAACCCCTCTGCTGCATAAGTTGATACCCCCAACTGAAATACCTTTTCAAAATGAAGATGTTTATTTTAGTTGTTTTTTATTGCCACACTAAGAAACATTACAAATATGATGACGACCTGTAAATAATTGAGCCTTGATCAGACAATCAAGTGACTAATATTATGAGCATTGATGTATATAGTAGGGGTATGATGACACAAAGTGCACCCCAAGTCACCAAGCCTGACCACCCGATCCACTCAGTTGTTTCTCTCGACCACCAGAGGTTGCTGGCGGCCTATTCTAGCCTTGAATCTGTACTGAGTTTTTCAAAAGATGTGCCTTCTGCCTTGGATACAGACCAAACCCACAATAACACCGCCCCATGAAGATCCGGGTTAGAATAGGGCTTCAGCAACCTATGCTTGTCATAAAAGGCGGCCATGCTTGTCGCAAGCAACTGACAGGATCGGGTGGTCAGGATCACTTTCTTGGTTGATACATGTCATTGTATCCCAAATGTGTGGAAAGATGCTCATATCAATCATTGGATTGTCTGGTCCAAACTTATTTACAGACGACCATATATGTAGCTCATATAGCTGGAATATTACTGAGTGTGGCATTAAACAAACAAACACAATACAGCTGATATACATAACAGGATATTTTTCATCAGCTGCACTCTCAACTCTATTTGTGTATCCAAGCTTTGTTTTTTGTTCTAAAATGACAGAATATAAATATTCCCAATTATTCACTTCCTGTTATCATGAAAGACAAAACACTGCTCATCCACACAATGATAATGCCAAGAAAAGTAACAGCAGACATTGCAATGCTAATTAAACATGAAACAACTCATGTGACAACACCTTAAACTATATAATCTTCACCGGCTAGCCCAACTTATCTCATATGTGTAGACCTTTATCATGTATTAAATGGAAAACAATGTTTTGAAGGAAAGTTAATGCTGTCATTGAATCAAAAAGTGGTCTGTTTATTTACTTTTAATTTATCGCAAATTGTAATCCGTTGAGAAAGAAGATTTAGAATCACATTCCTTTCAAATATCCTCTTTATTTGACAACAAGAATTAGTCAACAAACATAGCCAAGTGCTAGTATTTATACATGTACATGGTTTTAGTGAACACAATACATGTGCATGAAAATTGAGACCCACGCAAATAGTATCCACTGAGAGTCCCTTGGAATGTTAAAAAGTATAAATGTTTGAATTACTAAAACCAATATTGTAGCATAAACGTTAAACATGAAAAATACCTTGTGACCTGCTTCGTCACATCAGATTCATAATGTCATAGATTAATGTAAAAAGAACCACCACCACCACCCTACACCCCTGATTACAACTGACTAATAATCGCTTGAGAGCTCTGGTTATCAATGAGATCAATTATTCGGAGTCATAACCAGCATGATGTCCACCACTGCACAAATCTTTATGATCTTGTCTTTCCATCTTGAATGAACAGTTCCTATGTCAATTCAGATCAAACAAATAATACATCTTGTCATAGTTGCCCAGATTGCGTCAAAGATACATATAGTGCTTGCAGTATGTAATCTGTGCAAATTTTATTTATGTTAATGCAAATGTTGAAAATAATTTGTTGTAGTAAAATATATAAATTAGTTGAGCTCTTTACACTCAATGACAATAGGTAGAAATCGCCTGTTGCTAAAACAACCAAAGACCTGACGGGTCACTTGAATGCATTTACCTGTGATTTAAATGCTACGTCGCATCAGCATTATTTCAGCCACACAGCGACAAATGTATCTACTAGGGTCAGCATATTGGCACATAAATAACATTGCAATAAATCGCAATATCATGGAGCTGTACTGCTATACATATTGCAATACATATTGGGGCCCAGATTATATATATTTGTACTGTTCAAATGGTACTGCTTCACTCAATAATTCAGGCTTCAGATTGAGAAATGGGTATTGACAGTATAGATAAATGAGACTTATTAAGTCACTACCCATTATGTCATCAATATGGAATGTAATGTAAACAGCACAAAGCGTTTGCTGATTAGATAGGAACCCAGTCCATTCAAATACCTGAAGATACTAGATATAATTATATATCAATTCTTCAGAAAATACTGATACACAAGGTTGTATTGCGATAAGTGTTTTGCTGACAGCCATACTGCAATATATCTGTTATAACGCAGTCGCACGCCCCTAGTATGTACTGAAAAGGCAATTGATGACAAATTTCAAATGCCAGTCCTCATATCACTCCATTGCCTCAACTTTGTTAAATATTGATAAAAAAATCTGAAAATCAACTATAAAAACAATTTTCTTCTTGGAATTCCAATTGCCAAAATCATAAACATACTCAAAGTGGAAAACTTGCAGCATCTATGACACGGATTCAGTCATAGCTGATGAATGTATATTGGACACAATATGTATTACTGTATGCTAATCATCATGAAATTATACTGCATAATATATTTCTTTTTAACACACTGGCTACCACTGATGGGATCATGAGAAGAGCCAGTAGAACCGTCAATTAAGTTCAAAGTTTATGAACAATATTGAATCAACATTATATTTATGTTGATAGTACGTCTTGAAAATAACTGTAAATTGCCTTTTTCAAAATCATGCATATCTTCATCTTCTTGGCAAAGTTTTTTACAACAATGAACAAGTAGAACTTAAATTATGAAATTTATGATAAAAAAGGCGAAACTGTTTGCGACCAGTTTCCTGTATATAATGTCTCTATTACTTCATCTCTTGTGACCACAACATCCAACAAAATATGAAGTCATAAAAATGTGAAGGGTAAAGTTTCGTATATTCAGGTTCATACTGAACCAATTACAGATGAAAGAATGCATGCAAAATATTGTGTTACTTGAATCAATATTGCAATAGATTGTGTTATGAAATTCAGACCAATACCTATCACTACTAGAAATGAAACTTGATTCCTCTGCAAGACACGTGTAAATAGAAATTCATATATTTGACAATTATGTACTTTGCAACACACAAATTTGCATATTTATTTAAGAAAAGCACATTTCCTTTAGTTTTGATACAAAACAGATCACCAAGCACAAACGCGAAAACCAAACTTATCCCATTAATCCTGACAACTTCTGACATCTAAAGATACAAACACACGTAAAACAAAGCATATTTATCCCCATGAATGAACTTCAAACTGTAATGTGTTTTTCAATAATAAACAAGTTCATTCTTTATTGCCAAGTACCCATTGAACAGCCATATTGATTGTCATTTCTTGCATTAGAATTTAAGGTGGGACGTCACCAAACCTGACAATTCAACAGTGCACACGTTGTGTCAGTCAACTTAGTGTTAATGTAAAGTACTGCTGTACACCAATCAAAACAGTCTGTTATCATTCAGAATTCAGGTGTCTGAGTCTTGATAAGAAAGAGTAAAAAACTCAGTTAAACACTCTAAAATATGTTATGACTTGACAAACATTCATACTTTGTAAATAGGTTTGAAACTTTCAAAGTTTTAATGCTGACCTGTAAGAAAAATGTTGATGTGTGCACCATACACGGCTAAAATATAAACCAATCAGTTCGCAAACACAGGTGACATAACTCGAGCGCGGAGAAAGTTTATAGATGAGGCTGTGGAAGTCATACTTTTACTGTGGAATCTTTTCCTATTGGTAAATAATCTGAATTCCATTGAAGACATAATCTATTTGTATCGCTATCAACATGAATTTAAGTTTTGATTCATTCATTCCTTGATATATCAGCAATGTCGTCTTAACAGGCCAAAATTAGGGTGTGCAATGATAATTATGCCAGATTATCATGATTATTGTACCAACGTAAATGAATTTGTCAGATGTACTATTTGTTTTTTTCAGCTGAAAAATGTCACCATTCAAATAGGAAAGTGCCACAGTTAATTAGCAATGCATGCACATTAAGCTCTGACAGCAAACCTATAGGCTCTTCAACAGATTTCAAGTTTCCTCAAAATACTTAAATAGGAAGGATTTAAGGCGTGGAAGAGGATACTGCCCAAGTCAGCAGGTAGCTTGACAACAAAAATGTACCTGACATGAATGACATGAATGACCACTTATTAAAGCTTGTGACAAGTTAATAAATTTGATGATGTTTCAGTTTCCTATGTTTTTTGGTCACATGGTCAAATCAGATTCCCCATTTACATCAGCAAATGTATTGATCTGCAACCTTTAACAGAGCACTCATTAACTGTGCATTAGGCATAAAATTCTTATTATGATGATGTCATACCTCGGAAGCTTCGTCATCATCACTACCCGACATATCGGGTCCAAAATTGGACTGAGAAGTCGGCAATACTTGGGATTTCTCCACAGACGGCTGTAATGATGGTGTCTGCCCCTGTTCAATCTCGACAGTTCTCACTTCCTTTGCATCTTTATCATTTTCCTGAGAGGCATTCTGATTCATTTTGACATTAATTCGCGTTCTCTTGGTAGTTTTACCCACAATACGAGACGGACAGATGGCTATATCCTTATATTTCAATCATGCTAGTTGCCACCTTGACCGCCATTACAAATGTTCCATACCAAAACCCCGGATGAATACTACTGCGCAGGAGCAGACAATCGTCAGGGTTGTAGCAAAAGTTGAACTTCGTGCCCATTCAAAGTTGTATGGTTCATTTCCTCTCTAATTAATTTATTCACATTTATTAAGAAGGTAATAACTTCAATTATCGACTGAGTACAGACACTTTACACGTCAATGAGCGTTTTTAGCACTTATATGCCTCTGAGATGGAGTGGGACACGGGTTAAGGGAGGTAACTCGCGAACACGTGCGCATTATCATTATTACGTAGCCTTTGGAATGTGCAGTATGAGAGGAAATGGCCGAATAATCATATCCGAAAACGCCATCTCTTACATGGAATGAAACCGTTCATTGTGTGTCATCAATGCACGATTGTTAGACTGCACTAGCTAAAACGATTGGTTCTTTTCTTAAGAACATGTCGGGGCTACTGTACATAAAGAGTTTCAAAGGTCACGTCGCACTGTTAAAGCACTAGGCTATGCCTGCACATAGCTAGCCAGAGTTGGTTTTTGATTGTAAACAAATGGTTGAGTAAAAATAATTTTGGATAAGGTGTATAAATTTCTAAGAATTCTACCTGCTACAGTTTTAAATCACAAACACGAGATCCTTTTATGGCTGCCTGGTTTTGTTCTGTTGTCCAAGTTATGTAAATAGATCTTTCAAAGCTCCATGTAGATCTAGATCTGAATATATTTACTTTCGATCTCCTTGATCCGGACAAGGTTTCATCATTGTGTAGAAAAATAAGTACAAAATGAATTACATTGAACCATAAAAATGGATTTTTTCAACATAACTGTTGTTTTTGTAAAGCTGCTCAGGGTACTTTTCAATCTACACATATTCACAATGAAGACAATAAGATGGAAATACATTCTGAAGCAGCAGTCTTTCATTTCAGACATGATAGTATATGGCTTTGTGGAAACGTAAACAAGGTCAATGTACCAGAACTCTTGTACTTTCCAAGATTGGATTCTCTAAAGGCCACTCTCATTTGACTGGAATATTGTTGAGCATTAAACAATCACTCACTCACACTATCAGACCATTAAGAGTTAACAATTACATAGAAGAAGTTGTCCACAGCCAAAGATCCTTCACATTCACTGATAAGATTTAATTCGAGGATCGGAATATGAAAGCTTTTAACAACCCCACTTTTCGAATATGCTGTTAATACTATACGGACCCAGCGGAATTCTGGGTTAGAATAGGTCCCAGTCAACCTATGCTGGTGGTCATAGACAACCAAATGGATCAGGTGGTCAGACTCGGGCACTTGATTGTTTCCTGAAGGCTTGGATCCTTGCTCACAATATCGATCACTGGGTTGTCTGATCCAGATTTTATTATATACAGGCTAGCCATCATATTGCTGGAATATTGCTGAATGTGGTGTTAAACAAACAAAAACAAAAAACAATAGCGGGAGGAAATAATTATTATCAAAGAAGTGTTTTTATATAAATATATGCATGTGGACTGAGTTTTGTTTAACTACCCCATCTTTAAGATTACATGTTATAGGCCAAACACAGTTGGTACACCATCTTTAGGTGTACATGTTACTTGACTCAAACAGTTCGTTCACCAGCTCTAAAGGTACATGTTACATGCCTAACACAGTAACACCAGCTCTTAAAGAACAGGTTACAGGTCTAACACAGTAACACCAGCTCTGAAAGTACAGGTTACAGGTCTAACACAGTAACACCAGCTCTTAAAGTACAGATTACATGTCTAACACAGTAACACCAGCTCTAAAAGTACAGGTTACAGGTCTAACACAGTCGGTGACACAAGCTCTAAAAGTACAGGTTACAGGTCTAACACAGTCGGTGACACCATCTCTGAAAGTACAGGTTACAGGTCTAACACAGTAACACCAGCTCTTAAAGTACAGATTACAGCTCTAACACAGTAACACAAGCTCTAAAAGTACAGGTTACAGGTCTAACACAGTCGGTGATACCATCTCTGAAAGTACAGGTTACAGGTCTAACACAGTAACACCAGCTCTTAAAGTACAGGTTACAGGTCTAACACAGTAACACAAGCTCTAAAAGTACAGGTTACAGGTCTAACACAGTCAGTGACACCAGCTCTAAAAGTACAGGTTACAGGTCTAACACAGTAACACCAGCTCTTAAAGTACAGATTACAGGTCTAACACAGTAACACCAGCTCTAAAAGTACAGGTTACAGGTCTAACACAGTAACACCAGCTCTAAAAGTACAGGTTACAGGTCTAACACAGTCGGTGACACCATCTCTGAAAGTACAGGTTACAGGTCTAACACAGTAACACCAGCTCTTAAAGTACAGATTACAGGTCTAACACAGTAACACCAGCTCTAAAAGTACAGGTTACAGGTCTAACACAGTAACACCAGCTCTAAAAGTACAGGTTACAGGTCTAACACAGTCGGTGACACCATCTCTGAAAGTACAGGTTACAGGTCTAACACAGTAACACCAGCTCTTAAAGTACAGATTACAGCTCTAACACAGTAACACAAGCTCTAAAAGTACAGGTTACAGGTCTAACACAGTCGGTGACACCATCTCTGAAAGTACAGGTTACAGGTCTAACACAGTAACACCAGCTCTTAAAGTACAGATTACAGGTCTAACACAGTAACACCAGCTCTAAAAGTACAGGTTACAGGTCTAACACAGTAACACCAGCTCTGAAAGTACAGGTTACAGGTCTAACACAGTAACACCAGCTCTAAAAGTACAGGTTACAGGTCTAACACAGTAACACCAGCTCTAAAGGTACATGTTACATGCCTAACACAGTAACACCAGCTCTTAAAGTACAGTTTACAGGTCTAACACAGTCGATGACACCAGCTCTTAAAGTACAGGTTACAGGTCTAACACAGTCGATAACACCAGCTCTTAAAGTACAGGTTACAGGTCTAACACAGTCGATGACACCAGCTCTTAAAGTACAGGTTACAGGTCTAACACAGTCGATGACACCAGCTCTTAAAGTACAGTTTACAGGTCTAACACAGTCGATGACACCAGCTCTTAAAGTACAGGTTACAGGTCTAACACAGTCGATAACACCAGCTCTTAAAGTACAGGTTACAGGTCTAACACAGTCGATAACACCAGCTCTTAAAGTATATGTAGTGCATCAGGTTAATCCGGAAATTCAGTAGCCCCGTTGAACCAGTTGATCTGCACAGCCCATGGTCCTATCATCAGACTTTGCAGTGATTGCTGACCTATTACCAACTTTCTATGATAGAGTATGAAAATGTCAATTGTTGTTCCGCACTCCTGTTACAAACATGTGTACGATATCTTTCTGAACCCTGGGATGTATGAAAGGCACGACCTGTGTGAAACTTAGGCTGATTATAGGTATTCTGTTACCATTTTGGGTGAGACTGCAGAAATAGTGTGTGGCCACTGGTTTAATTATGTTGTTGTTGTTTGTTTGTACGGGTCGGGTGGAGTCATTACTTAATTACATGTCGGGTTGAGTCATTGCTCGAGTACAGGTTGGGTGGAGTCATGGCTCGAGTACATGTCGGGTTGAGTCATTACTCGAGTACTTGTCGGGTGGAGTCATGACTTGAGTACATGTCGGGTGGAGTCATTACTCGAGTACTTGTTGGGTGGAGTCATGGCTCGAGTACATGTCGGGTGGAGTCATTACTCGAGTACTTGTCGGGTGGAGTCATGACTTGAGTACATGTCGGGTGTAGTCATTACTCGAGTACTTGTCGGGTGGAGTCATGGCTCGAGTACATGTCGGGTTGAGTCATTACTCGAGTACTTGTCGGGTGGAGTCATGACTTGAGTACATGTCAGGTGGAGTCATTACTCAAGTACAGTTCGGGTGGAGTCATTACTCGAGTACTTGTCGGGTGGAGTCATGACTTGAGTACATGTCGGGTGGAGTCATTACTCGAGTACAGTTCGGGTGGAGTCATGACTTGAGTACTTGTCGGGTGGAGTCATGACTTGAGTACATGTCAGGTGGAGTCATTACTCGAGTACAGTTCGGGTGGAGTCATGACTTGAGTACTTGTCGGGTGGAGTCATGACTTGAGTACATGTCGGGTGGAGTCATTACTCGAGTACTTGTCGGGTGGAGTCATGGCTCGAGTACATGTCGGGTTGAGTCATTACTCGAGTACTTGTCGGGTGGAGTCATGACTTGAGTACATGTCGGGTGGAGTCATTACTCGAGTACTTGTCGGGTGGAGTCATGGCTCGAGTACTTGTCGGGTGGAGTCATGACTCGAGTACTTGTCGGGTGGAGTCATTACTCGAGTACTTGTCGGGTGGAGTCATGGCTCGAGTACTTGTCGGGTGAAGTCATGACTTGAGTACATGTCGGGTGGAGTCATTACTCGAGTACTTGTCGGGTGGAGTCATGACTTGAGTACTTGTCGGGTGGAGTCATGACTTGAGTACATGTCGGGTGGAGTCATTACTCGAGTACTTGTCGGGTGGAGTCATGACTTGAGTACATGTCGGGTGGAGTCATTACTCGAGTACAGTTCGGGTGGAGTCATTACTCGAGTACTTGTCGGGTGGAGTCATGGCTCGAGTACTTGTCTGGTTGAGTCATTACTCGAGTACTTGTCGGGTGGAGTCATGACTTGAGTACATGTCAGGTGGAGTCATTACTCGAGTACAGTTCGGGTGGAGTCATTACTCGAGTACAGTTCGGGTGGAGTCATTACTCGAGTACTTGTCGGGTGGAGTCATGACTTGAGTACATGTCAGGTGGAGTCATTACTCGAGTACAGTTCAGGTGGAGTCATTACTCGAGTACAGTTCGGGTGGAGTCATTACTCGAGTACTTGTCGGGTGGAGTCATTACTCGAGTACTTGTCGGGTGGAGTCATGACTTGAGTACTTGTCGGGTGGAGTCATGGCTCCAGTACAGTTCGGGTGGAGTCATGGCTCAAGTACGTGTCAGGCTTAAGTCATTACTGGAGTATGTGTCGGGTGGAGTCATTACTCGAGTACGGGTTTGGTGGAGTCGTTACTCGAGTACGGGTCGGGTTGAGTCATTACTTAATTACATGTCGGGTTGAGTCATTACTTGAGTATGGGTCGGGTTGAGTCATAACTCGAGTATGGGTCGGGTTGAGTCATTACTTGAATACTGGTCGGGTTGAGTCATTACTTGAGTACATATCGGGTGGAGTCATGGCTTGAGTACGTGTCGGGTGAAGTTATTACTCGAATAAAGGTCGGGTAGAGTCATTACTCAAGGACGGAACGGGTTGAGTCATTACTCAAGTACATGTCGTGTGGAGTCATTACTCAAGTACATGTCGGGTGGAGTCATTACTCAAGTACATGTCGGTTGGAGTCATTACTCAAATACGTGTCGGATGGAGTCATTACTCCAGTACGGGTCGGGTGGAGTCATTACTCCAGTACGGGTCAGGTGGAGTCATTACTCGAGTACGTGTTGGGGCGGAGTCATTACTCGAGTACGGGTCAGGTTGAGTCATTACTCGAGTACATGTCGGGTGGAGTCATGGCTTGAGTACGTGTCGGGTGAAGTTATTACTCGAATAAAGGTCGGGTAGAGTCATTACTCAAGGACGGGACGGGTTGAGTCATTACTCAAGTATATGTGGGGCGGTCGGGTAGCCTAGTGGTTAAAGCGTTCGCTCGTCACGCCGAAGACCCGGGTTCGATTCCCGACATGGGTACAATGTGTGAAGCCCATTTCTGGTGTCCCCCGCCGTGATATTGCTGGAATATTGCTAAAAGCGGCGTAAAACTAAACTCACTCACTCACTCACTCAAGTATATGTCGGTTGGAGTCATTACTCAAATACGTGTCGGATGGAGTCATTACTCGAGTACGGGTCAGGTGGAGTCATTACTCAAGTACATGTCGGTTGGAGTCATTACTCAAATACGTGTCGGATGGAGTCATTACTCGAGTACGGGTCGGGTGGAGTCATTACTCAAGTACATGTAAGGTGGAGTCATTACTCAAGTACATGTCAGGTGGAGTCATTACTCAAGTACATGTCTGGTGGAGTCATTACTCAAGTACATGTTGGGTGGAGTCATGGCTCGAGTACAGTTTGGGTGGAGTCATTGCTCGAGTACAGGTCGTGTGGAGTCATTACTCAAGTACGCGTCGGGTGGAGTCAGGGCTCAATACGTGTCGGGTAGAGTCATTACTCGAGTACGGGTCGGGTTGAGTCATTACTCAAGTACATGTCGGTTGGAGTCATTACTCAAATACGTGTCGGATGGAGTCATTACTCAAGTACGGGTCGGGTGGAGTCATTACTCCAGTACGGGTCAGGTGGAGTCATTACTCGAGTACGGGTCAGGTGGAGTCATTACTCGAGTACGTGTTGGGGCGGAGTCATTACTCGAGTACGGGTCAGGTTGAGTCATTACTCAAGTATATGTCGGGTGGAGTCATTACTCAAGTACATGTCGGGTGGAGTCATTACTCGAGTACGTGTCGGTTGGAGCCATTACTCAAGTATATGTCGGGTGGAGTCATTACTCAAGTACGTGTCGGGGGGGAGTCATTACTCGAGTACGTGTCGGGTGGAGTCATTACTCGAGTACGTGTCGGGTGGAGTCATTACTCGAGTATTATCGGGTGGAGTCATTACTCGAGTACGTGTCGGGTGGAGTCATTACTCGAGTACATGTCGGGTCGAGTCATTACTCGAGTACGGGTCGGATGGAGTCATGGCTCGAGTACGTGTCGGGTTCGAGTCATTACTGTTTGGGTAGAGTCATTCAACCCTGATGTCATAGCATAGATCCCAAGCGCATCATGCCTGGCGTAAGAGCCATGGAAGAGGCGTTCGGCTTGTAAGGTTCAGTGACTTGCGTGTCATTCTTCTCAGATTGCGTTTATCATGCTTTCCAAATTTAGCTGACTGCGACGTTCAACCACATTCAGCCAATCACACTCTACAACTGCCATGCGTCCATTTAAATATTTGATCTGTATTTTGTTTCGATTTTTCTGGTACTTGCTGGAAATACCTCTAAATATACTCCTCACCAAAAGAAACGCATATGTGGTTTTCAATAGATTCATTCTGTGACTTAATTCTATAAGGCTTTGGAAGCGATATGTTGGGCATGTGTGTGTTTGAGAGTTTACAGAGTTCTTCAGATGTTGTCAGGGAAGTCATTGTATGCGCCGGTTACGCCACTTTCTCCAACACAGCAAGTCGTAAAGTCTAGCACCGTGTGTGTCCACCACTGGTAACTCCACACCTGCCCATGGAACCAAGAAGCCAGCGGATGTCACCTTTAGGAAAGGCATCTCCTTCCCGAAGAGCTGCAGACTGTGGCCTCGTGTTGACGCCGACTTGCACGTCTGTCTTTTTCCTCCACAGATGCTCAATTGGTGTAAGATCCTGGGACCTTGACGGCCACGGCAGTACGTTTATGCTCAGCTCACAGGATGTGTGGGGGACGAGTATTGTCATGCTGAAAAATGGCGCCCGGTGCTTGCAGAGCTGGGACAACGAGACGTCATAATTAAGATCTCGTCATTATAACGCATATACCTGATAAGTTGCCCTTGGTATGAACATCTGTTCTCTCTCAACAACGCAAGACTCTCCTCATCTTGGCACTTCCTGTATCAAATCTGTCGACTTCTTGTACGCAACATCCGGTATAACGCTCCTTCCGTCGCAGAAAAAACCCGATTGTAACTAAACCGAGCCACTGATGTTTCTCGAGACCACTGCAGCCGCTGAAGTGAATTACGTTGAGATTAAATAACGCCAAAGTACGGTCTCATTACTCGGATTCCTGCAGCGTGTAAACGGTTACCACAGCCTGTGCAGATATGTGGCGTACACTAGGAATTTGTGTTGCAGTGTACTTTGCAGTCAGTGTCCTGTTTGGAACTTGACTCATCAGCTAGTATTTTCTTTACTATATAGGTGGCCTAACTGAGAAAGGTTTAGTAGTCATCAGATATACTTCAATTGTCAGCTTCCCGTTTGAGAGAAATCGTATCAGGCATACAGCAACAACAAATTTATGAGCACAGAGTTTCATACCTCAATGGAATTCGAACCTGCAACCTCTTGCTATGGTTCGATACTTGGCTGTGTCATACCAAAAGACGGTACTTGTTGTTACCATGTCTCGGGCTCGGCATTAAGGGGTTAAAACAAGGACTGGTCGGCTCGGAGTCAGTATGCTGTGTCTGAATGGGGTATTCATGCTAAACTGCGGCATGGTATCTCAGTGGGTAGCACTATACAAGCAGCCAAACACACACACACGTGCATGCACGTCGCTATATAAGTGCAATATTCTTAGACGCGGCGTTAACCCCCATTTCACCTCACCTAAACATATCTTGTATATGTTTACAGTCCTAACACATTTTTAAAACGCGGTTTAAGTAGTGAATTAAGCTAAATTAATAAATGATTTATCTTCGTGCAGTCTACCAGGTAGGGTAGTACATTCGTTGTTTAGTAACTTTCTGGCCGCCGTGACTAACTAACTTAGTAGAATTCACAAGACCCTTTTCTCAGTGTAGGCTGCAGCTGTGCCAGGTCTCCCTGACCTGTGAGATCTCTAGTGGTGTCCGAATATTCTCTACCTCCCCTCTAAAACATGTAATCTCAAGGTACGCCCCGGGGCTTTAAAAATATAGCTATAAATAAAGAATCAAACCTGTCTCTTCTGCGAGACGATCGAACGCTTCGTCCACTCGGCTGTACATCATGCATTTGTAGTGAGTGAGTGAGTGGGTATGGTTTTACGTCGCTTTAAGCAATATTTCAGCAATATCACGGCCGGGGACACCGGAAATGGGCTTCACACATTGTACTCATGTCGGGAATCGAACCCGGGTCTTCGGCGTCACATGCGAACGCTTTAACCACTAGGCTCTCCACCGTCCCACATGCGTCTGTAATTGAAACAACTGACGTGAACGTACATGATGACATTCGACCTGAAATAGAGAAGGGATGCAGACGTTTGAAACTTGACAGACATAGACCTGGGAATATTTATTGACAATAACACCTAAACAGGGCCAAGCACTATGTAACTCACCTGGTTCAAACTGTATCTGTGGAAACATGGCAAAAACACTATATTGTCCAGCACATAGTTAAACCATCACTCACTACTAAGTGGTACACGTCTAAGACCTGCATGACTTCGGATTTTCTTCCCCAGAGATTGACACGCCCTGGTAGAACTTATTTAAACTGTGCAAAGCAGTGTCAAATCCAGCTCACGAGATAACATCCGTGCAGCCACATCCCAGAAGCCTTTTAGGGTCATATTGTGTTTGGCACTAAAAGGCTTCCGTACACATGCCTTACCCTACAAATCTGTAAGCGATACTTATCATCATGGTTGCACTAAACGAAGCTCACGTAAAATATCCCACACACCACCACATATCTTCCGAATCTGACTAAAACAGGTCAACGCACAGAACTGGCGTGTCTGGTTTAGTGACATTTTTACGCTCTTATTGATCAAAAGATACATTTGTACTTCATGGTATTGAAGATGGTGTGTCCACCTCATCGTAACACAGACGCTGATACCAGCAGTAAGGGGCCTCGGGAGCCAAGGGTGCATCACTAAACTAGGGAACCCACAGCTGAACACGCATCAGTAATCCAGGCACACATGTTCGCCCTGTTCATTGCAGCCATATCAAGTACTGTAAGAATGAAGAGAGGGGTCTACACTTGCTCAAGGCCCACTTTCCCTACAATCTACCAGGTTTGCCAAGTCCCCAGTCATCACCCAGTGGTCGTAAGATGTGACTGTGGATAGGATGGTCAGGTTCATTTTATCAAGGACGTGATTGTCTGATCCAGACTTAGATATTTACAGGCCGACATCATATTTCTCGAATGTTACCAATTGCGGTGTTAAACAACAACAAAACAAAAAACCAATGAGCATAATATATAAATTATTGGCTGTTTGGAGATCTAAGGAGTAGTATAGGTAATGGTGATTCTGCCGCAACCCAACTGGAGCCAGATTTATATACCTATACTGCTACTACAGAGGGATTTTTTTGGCAAATATGATGATGCGATTCAACGATAGTCATGAGATTGAACTAAATTGTAAGGAAAATATTCTCTATTATTTTTACTCATACGCATACCATTATTTTGAACAAAGTAATATTCAACATTTTTACTAAGTTCTTCCTTCATTTTACTAGGAGACCAGACTATATACTCATTTTCGAAATTGGAAAGAAACAATTGATGACCGTATTTAGGTGGTTTGACATCACTGATATAATATATACCCTGTGGTAATTATCGCCATTTGATAATTTTGTCCTGGAGCATAAATGTTGTTGACATTATTATATACTTATGTAAGCATTCGTCTAAATTATTGTAGTGTGATCCAACGTGATCATGCAATCTATTTTTAATCTCAAACCAGTTCTTTGGTTTTGGCACGGAATAATTGACGCGCTTGTTGCCTCCCCTGTTCTGTGAACTTTTTTTCTCGTCTTCGCTAATACCACTGGTCTTACGAGAATTGGATCGAATCTCCTGCTTCATTGCGTTGTATTTGGTGAGTTCTGACAGCACTAAACGAGACTCATCCTCGGATATCTTACAATCAGCCAGTGCTGTTGAAATATGATCCCCAATGCTTCGGCGAGTATCCGAATATTATCATGTTTTAATGCTTTCTTTTGCAACTTACGAGAAATAAATGTTATCGCTATTCCCGCCAGTCCAGAGAACAACAAAAAAACAAATGAGCATAATATATAAATTATTGGGTGTTTGGAGATCTAAGCAGTTAACACAACACAACCCACCATGTTGTTTGGTGCTCCTGCCCAATACACTCTTACCTTGACAATTCCAGGGCAGTATAGATCCTGTGCACTACTCCTCTTTGAGCTGAATGAAATGTGAGTGAGTGAGTGAGTGAGTTGGGTTTAACGCCGTTTTTAACAGTATTCCAGTTATATCGCGGTGTGTCAGCTTAATGTTGGAGGAAAGCCCGAAGTGATGCAGGTCTCGGACGTTTACCACTTCGGGAAAAAACCCACGAGCACGGGTATGGTGCTGACAAACCTAGAAACATTATCGGGGCGAACCGGGATTCGAACCCACAATCATAGGTTTCTGGCGTGCCCAAGGGACGCAACTCTGCACAGTGAATCGCGGCGCCTTAGACGACTGGGCCACCCGTGCCCCCGAATGAAATGTGGATTGGGTTGTAAGAATGTGTGCCCTGGTTGACATGCTGTCCCTGCCATGATTGTACATACAGACGGTGGAGATGTTGCTAGGATATTGCTGAAAGTGCCCTAAGTCCTCTAACCAGATTCTGCCAAGGTTGGTGAAATGGGGGTGAAAGATTATTACACATATATAGCGGCGTGCGTTCGTGGCTAGTCTGCGTCTGTGTGGATGATTGTACAAGTCCGGACACATTCCTGTTTTAAACATTTTCCCGAGGCAAGCGTGTTAACTGACCGTAAAAGTCACAGAGATATCATGAAGCAGTTTAACATGAATACCCCACTCAGACACCACCACCAGTCTTGTTTTATTCCCACTATGAAATCTGAGCAGAGATTTCTGGCATGGCCAAGGGATGAAACTTTGCACAACGATTTCTGGTGCCTTATTTGTTTGTTGTTTAAGGCTGCACTCGGCAGCATTCCAGTTATATAACAGCAGTCTGTAAATAATCGAGTCTGGACCAGACAATCCAGTGATTGACATCATGAGCATTGATCTATGTACTTGGGACCTCCTGACCCCCTGACCCTCTTAGTCGCTTTATATTACAAGCATGGGTTGCTGAAAAGGTAAGGTGAAACGGGGTCTATCGTGGCATCCTAGATTTTGGCATTGACATAGCCATGTATATGTAGGTGTCTCTTTTTTTCTGTCTCTCTCACGCCCCAGAATGATGCCGATTTATAGTGCTAGTCCATTGAGATACCATGCCACAGTCTAACATGAATACCCCATTCAGACACAGTATACTGACCACTCTTTGTTTTAGCCCCTTAATTCCAAGTGCCAGACAGGGTAACAACAAGTACCATCTTTTAACGTCTTTTGGTATGACACAGCCAAGTATCGAACCCGGACCTTCCGCTCCCCGGGCAGATGCTCTACCACTAGACCAGGGCCCACTTGCACAAGCGATCTTAGCGCTAAGATGATCGTAACTCCCATACTTTAACATAGGCTTACAATAGTCTTAGCGCTAAGATCGCTTTGTGCAAGTGGGCCCTGTTGCTGAAGAGCAATTCTAACCGGGATCTTCATTGGTCTGTGGTGCCTTAGATGTAGGAGGAAATCCCAAAATGTTGAAGGTCAAAGACGGCAACAACGTTGATGAAACATCCAGTACAGATCTCTCCTACTCCACAAGGATACATGTATATTCACTTTCATAACTGAACACAAACAACAAACTTACATATTTTCTTTTTTTTTATTTCAATTTTTGTAAATAATAATATTTCGGATTTAACAGCAGCCTACATAAACATCTGCCCAACAGGTGTTTAAACAGCACTATTGTGCAGACAGCATTTGGTAGTTTTCATGTTTTTCTTCTTTCTCCTAGTGGGACTAAGCAGTAGACACCTTAACATGACAGAGTTACTTCCCCTTAAACATAAACATTTGTCATATTTTTGTAAAAGACATGTTGAGTTGTGAAATATACACGTATCTCTGTTTAAAAAATGAATACCAACATTATGAAATACAATATTTCAGCCATGTTATCTTTACATGCAGATTTATCAAAAAAGATTTCTACTCTCAAAGATACAAATGCTGAACATATAAAACACGTTTTTTGGAAGTTTTATGTTGAAGAACTTAGACTTTTTTACACCAACAAAATTCCAATTTATATCACATTGAAACAGCAACAAATAAAAACATTACACATATATACACACACAAGCTGTCACATTAATAATTAATAAGAGAGTAACCCTATCAACACGACTAGAGAGTTGAAATAGCCCGAAGACATATTGTGAGGAATGACCAACTGAGCAGAAAAAGATGTTCTCACGATTTTCTGCTTTTATAAAAATAATCGGTGTGGTTTCAAATTACTGTTCTGGCAATTACCCGTTTTAAATCTTTCAAAACCTGTCAAATATACTGAATGGTTAGAATACAGTTTTGAACATTTGGAATGCAATTTCAGTAAAGTGACCATAACATGACCAATGGCGAAGACAATCATTAATGCCAATACTGTGATAAAGCTTTGTAACTGAAACCACAACTACTATTCTTAAAAAAATAATTTTTCAATGTTCATAGCATATGATTCCACTGTGATAAACAAATTAAGTAACTGAAATGACATTTTGATTTGAGAAGAGTTTCATAGGTGCAAACTCAACTGCATATATCACGAAAACATTGCAATTTTTTCCTGTAGGATTCATCGACGTTTACCATATCAACACACACAAACAGTACAGAGTACAAACCCTACAGGTGTAGCACAAACTGCGGCAGTTTCTCGAAAAACAAGTGACGTAATGATTCACTGGAGTATCCTAATACATTGTGCCACAATCCATACATCAAGTAACTAAAAATGCAGAATAGTATTATCCGAACAGTTTTTTCTTATTCAGCCCCTCCAAAAAACAAACAAGCCTTAAATATATGCAACAACAAAAATCTATGCATATTGAGGTTCCAAGTATACTTTCACTATTCTTCTATCAAATATTTTGAGCCTCTAAATGTTCCTTTTTTTTATGCTGTCATCTTCGATGTGCCAGTACATGGTCATGAGTTCAGTGCATAGCAGCACATGTTTCATGATGTAAGCATTGTGGTGCACAGGGGGATCGAGGCTCAGCCCCATTACCTCCAGCACTGGAGAAGAGAGCGTCTAGTTCCTCTAGTTGCATATTCACTGTCATGAATGTATACCGGTATCAAATCGTAACATTTAAAGGGAGGCAACAACACAGACATCACACAGAACACAGTAGAGTTCAGAACAAAGTAATACTTGCTTAAGATTTGGAAAGCACAGCCATGAGACTTACCCGAGACAGTAGTACGTAATAAACAGAGTATTATGACAATGAGCCATCGTGTGATGGTTGGGTCTCATTACCAATGTTCGTCATGAGGAACCAGCCATTTATTATAAGGGGAGTCGCCATGGTGAAGGGCAAGAAAGAAAAGGGCAAGAAAGAAAAGAACAATAATCTGCATCACCCCAAATTTGACCAAATTGGGGAATCATGTTATCACAGTGACCAAAGCTCCTATCCCCACCTAAAATAAATGACTTGTCCTTAATAAGGGATATGAACCTGTAAATGACACATAGCCTAATGTTGATATTGACCGTATCTATATCATTGAAAACATGTTAGGTCATCCCCTTTTGTTACAAAATAGATATACTACTCAACAGAAGTTATAAAACATATTCCCCTTCCACTATAGTGAATCTGTCATGAATAGTGGTCATTTCAACACACAGCCTTCCAAATGTTTTGAGTAGAATATATGACTTGCCTGTGCCCCTCTGAACACTGTTTTGATGAGAACGGACATATTTTTATCATATTCATGTCGCTGAAATGTTAACTAAAGTTCTTATTGCATTGGTTACTGATAAAGACAAATCTAGTTTAGATTTTGGCCACATTCATTGTCAATAATTCACCAGTTTTATTATTGCTGAAGAAATGCAATTCTATCACTTCCAGAAAGAAATGCTTCACTGATAAAGGCAATAGTTTCAATGAACAAATCTGCCTCATAGTTAGATTGAGAAACAAGAGGTCCCATAGTAATGCTTAATAAACGAACCCTTAGATAGTTAGGCATAAGAAACAAGAGTAATCCACAGTTAGGTAACTAGAGTGTCCCATAGTTAGGCATTGAGCACTTTGAGATGGAGATAAAACTGAAAACAGGTAAATAACTAAAAGATAAACAAGTAACACAAGTTGCATCTTTGATACAAGGTTCACACAGTAACCATGGCATCAAAAGAAACCAGAGTAATGCCGCTGTCATACATACTATATGTATGTTAGCACTGGAAAATGTTAAAAACATATAAATGTTAAGATAATTAATATCTGTCAAAATGTCACATTCATTCTCTCCTGGGTAACCGCAGCAACAGATATTTCACTGGCTGAAAATATCTGGACCTTCACTTTCCTTTTCAGCTGTGTGATTTTATAAAAGTACTTGGAGAAAGTTATTGAAACTCGTTGGTGTTTCAATCCTGTCCATCGGGACTGCCAAGGTCCACCAGTCAATACTGGCAGGCAGTTGTTGGGGAAATGAAATGAAAGGCATTGTGGGTAATTCTAGATATCCATCTCAAACTGAGGCTGTTCTTCAGGGTGGTCTGAAAAACAAAATAAAACTATCATAGAATTTGTTTGTTTGTTTGTTTTTTAACGCCACACTCAGCGATATTCCAGCTACATGGCGGTGGTCTGTAAATATCGAGTCTGGACCAGACAATTCAGTGATTGACATCATGAGCATCGATCCACGCATTTGGGATACGATGACATGCATCAACCAAGTCAGCAAGTCTGACCACCCGATCCCGTTAGTCGCCTCTTACGGCAAGCATGGGTTGCTGAAGAGCTATTCTACTGTTGATCTTCACGGGTCCCAGCTATGGCTGATACACATGATAAATGTAAACCTTGATCCAAGTAACATGTTGCTGATTCAAGTACAAAGCCTATTATTATTATCCTAGTCTTATTAAACTGGCATATCTGATCATCAGATCACCTACAAACTGTCCTTGTCAACCAGTTGAGTTTATCATACATTTGACCAACACTCATGATCATCAGGTTCGTTATGGAACAGGTTCGTTATGGAACAGGTGCTGGGCTGCACCAACACTGGTATTTGATATCAAAGTGTGATAACACGAAAGAAAACATTGTTGTTCTTTGCAAAAAAACAATAGAAGATAAATTACAAGGGTAAACCAGCCACAGCATCAATATACAAACTTTGGCATCTTCAATGCACCACGTGATCTAACACGTCGAAACATCTACACTCTCTACACTAGAAGGTCAAACCTACCAGATTTTTCTTTTTCCTCGGGTATTTTACGACCATTTTCTTTTGCCACTTCTATCTCCCCTGGTGCAGTGATTCCAGGAATCTTAGCCATGATTGGAGGGCTTTTTGTTAATGGGGAATTCCGACATTCCAGTAAGAAAGACCGATCATAAATTAATCTTGTACCTGGAACATCACAGAAATCATATATAACATACAGCGACTGAATATGAGCAAGATGTTTTGTTTTGTTTCTTGATGAACATAACACACAGCTACATTCCAGCTGTATGATGGTGGTCTGTACATGATGAAGTCTGGACCAGACAAGGGGCGGTCGGGTAGCCTAGTGGTTAAAGCGGTAGCTTGTCACCCCGGGGACCCGGGTTCCCCTGACATGGGTACAGTGTGTGAAGCCCATTTCTGGTGTCCCCTGCTGTGATATTGCTGAAATATTGCTAAAAGTGGCGTAAAACCAAACTCACTCACTGGACCAGACAATCCAAGGACAGATTCATGAGCATCAATCCACATAATTGGGATACGATGACATGCATCAACCAAGTCAGCGAGTCTCACCACCCGATCCTGTGAGTCTCTTCTTACAACAAGCAGTCGCCTTTAGCAACAAACAAGGGTGGCTGAAGAACGATTCTCACCTGGATCTTCAGATTATGAGCAAATTGAAGAGAACATAAACACTGTTTATTACATCTACTGACAAGGAAAATCATGCTGTCCGTCTGCCTGGGGTTTTTTTAACACCACACTCAGCAATATTCCAGCTATATAATGTATAAGGTTATGACATGCAAATAATCACGTCTGATCCAGTGCTTGATATTGTGAGGAAGGATCCATTGGTGTACAGCAACACACAAGACACATAGCTTTATCACTACCACTGCCATGGGGCACATTAGAATATGGTTTGTTCATACAGAAGTGAATAACATGGACGTTAATGTTGACTACAAAAAAGTGAGTCCTATATATCCTTAGTAAGAGATAAACACTGGGGTGGCTTTTTGTCATGAGAAAATCTTATTTTCAAACTCAGTCTTGATAAGTCTCTTAAATAAGCTTGCAAAGTTTCACTTAAGAAACTTCAGTAGTTTCTGAGAAACTTTCCCGATTGCAGACACCATGCAGTATATATATAAAAAATACCATGGATCAAGGGCCATAACTGTGCATGCAAAAAATCTAAAAACATGCAGCAAGAGATGTAATTCTGGATGAACATAATTACGACACCAGTTTTCGAACTCAGTCTTGATAAGTATCTCTTAGAAAAGCATGCTAACTTTCATTTATGTAACTTCAGTAGTTTCAGTGGCCAGTTACAGAGCGTAAAATATAATTTCTCCAACTTAAATTGTTTCTGAGAAGCAGAAGTACAACCAGATGGACAGACTGCGTTCCTATGTGTGGCGAATAATATAATATATGCTACAGAAATAATACAAACTTAATGTAAAATAGGGGGCGGTTGGGTAGCCTAGTGGTTAACGCGTTCGCTTGTCACACCGAAAATCCGGGTTCGATTCCCGACATGGGTACAATGTGTGAAGCCCATTTCCGGTGTCCCCCGCCTTGATATTGCTGGAATATTGCTAAAAGCGGCGTAGAACCTCACTCACTAACTAATGTACTATGGATGTTTGAATCATAATTTATCAAATGGATTGTATGTAGTCCATGGCTACTGCAAACATCTTATAAAGAGAGCACAGCCTTCTCAGAAGTAAATGCCTTTACTGCGATATGTGTTACTGTAAAGCTACTAAACATAATCTACAATAAGCCATATCAGCATTTATTTAATCCAAGTTAGCCGAACAGCCCAAACAACTTAATGTGTGTCACATAGAACAAAGAAATTCTTGAGGCACACAATTATGGATACATTGCAAGTGATTCTGTGGCATTTGATTGGCTCACCAAGCAAATTCTTGTCTTTTTAGATCTTCATAAACAAACAAAAAAGGCCTTGCCCACTAACAAAGTACTGTTTTCTGATTGGCTGATAATAGAATGGGTGGGGCTTCTGTTGAATTGCGCTGAATGATGTCACTATTTGGATAGTTTTCGGATATTCATCTACAGTTAGTTGTGTGGCAATCATTGAAAAAGCAATCTGAGAAGTTGTTATTGTTGACACATTTATTGATAAGAATTGATTCAAAATGTTTTTGTGTTTATGGCGTTATAACATAACAACTGGTGTGCACACGCCTAAATCCAGTAAGCATATATACACAGTGAACACACCAGCTTTACACTTGAAACAAGTGGAAAATATACTGAAGTCAATTCATGAAAATATGTTTTTCAGCTGACCCAGGCTAATTGGTTAGCAAATATTTGCAAACGATAAGAAAAATAAGTCACCTAAACGAGGTCTTATGGCAATCTTGTTTCTTAAGCATGTGACAATGATAACAAAAACAGGTGTGAAGCAATCAGCTGACTTCTTGACAGGTGAGTAACTGACAGATGGTCAACATCCAACTGTCAGGCTAAGATTTACGTTGAAATGCATTTCATCAAGCTGCCAGTGTTGAATACAGTACCTCTGTGTAGCAAGACAAATGGTAAACGTCATATTAAAGTGGCTATTTACATCCATATATACAGGACACATTCAACAGCGGATGTATGCTAGAAACAAGTACATAACCATCACAGGACAGAGGGTATTCTATAACAATGAACACATGCTATTGTTTCAGTTTCTTGAATAAACATAGGACATACAGTCTGGTAGTGCATGAGTGAGTGGAGATAAACATTGTTTGTTGTCACAGTGACATACTGAGTAGGTGTCATGCAGAGTTTAGGAGAAAAATGACTTCAACATCTTGTGTGTGTTTATGGAGTCATAAATGTAAAGCATGTTTATCGGTTTTTTTACGTTTATAACTCCATAAACAGAACAACATATTGACATCTAAATGTCAACAAGAATAACTTCACTGACTGCTTACTTAATCATTAACACAAAAACACTGTAATAAATAAGATATCAGTGACATTGTTCAGCGCAATAATGCAAAAAAACCACACTCCATTCCATTATCAGCCAATCAGGAAACAGAAGTCAATTTGGTGTGAGTGCTTCATAAACCAATCAAAAGTCACAGAGTCACTTACAACATATCTATAAACAACTGTGATACAATAATGGACACAGGACACATTTACACCATGTTATACATACTTATATATTTATTATATATCTAATGTATGCCATATGTTAAATATGTTCAGTGTTGCCAACAGTGCTTGGGAAATATGTAATATTATTACCTGTTAAAAAATAGACATGACAGATTTATTGTTTACTGATAAACCCTTATCTACCATGCCTTAGGTGTGATACAAATATATAACACAAACAGTGCTATCTATGTTCACTACCATATTTGACCTAACATGAGCCAAATTTTGAGGACAAGAAAAAAGATTCTATAGAAAGGGGTCGGCTGATGTACGGGTTGTAGTTCCTAACTGTGTTGATAACTGCATTCAATTCAGATATAATTGAAATAATTCAGAAATTCATAATCTTATTTCATTTACGGTAGTGTGACTTGGTGAATCTTAAAACTCAAGTGAAATAATGCCTAAGGATGTCTACGTTCACATATTAGGCAATGCAAGAATTGTCTGTGTTCTTTCAAACAAGCAAATTTGACCAGTCTCCACTCCCAAGTTTGATAATTAATGCATGGCGATGAAAGCCACAATCAGTATTGAAAATGGACATATCTTTTAATTAAATTTCACTGAATTCCTGATTTCCACTTGCAGCAAAAGCAGAGAAAACACCTCTACGAGTGTCCTTCATAACAAATATAATCATACACTCACCAAGACTTGCCACCAACCAACAAACTTGGTGACCCCATTTTAGAGGATAGTGACCTAGTTCTGCTGCTGCAGAGTATATACATGGTATAGTATCTGTAAGTACTATCGGCCTTAACTGACTGAAGCTCAATACACAAAGACAGGTGTCACATGATAAAATAAGGTCATAATATTTGTTTTACAAATTTAGATCCATAGCCATATCTGAATGTTCAGTAATACTTCCTCAATGAAATATTTATGAGGCGAGACATAAATAAAACATCCTATCAAAACCTATAGCTAAATTTGCAACATTTAATGAAATAGTGTTTTATCACTCCTATAAAATAGTTTATAGTAAGACAAACTTAGATAAAAATGAAATATGACACAAATTGAACACTTTGCATATTTAGCATTCTTGAAAAAAAAAGGTACTTTATTTCTTTCGTAACAGGAATGTAACTAAATACAGTCAATACACTGCTCATTTATTGAGATGAGTACCAGTGTCAGTGCATCACAAACAGGAGCCATCTGCCACGGGCCTATCGTTAGTCACAATAATACATCGTGCTTCCAGTGCCAAGGTCATGTTAGTGCTGATGTAAACAAATCGTTTTTGGGTCAGGAATCGTTAAAAAAACATCATTGACAACATAAACAGAAGCATGCCGACTTATAACGATTCCCAAATGCCGTCACAGGTGACTTGAAAAATCTGAAAAAATTCATAATTAAAGCGCATGAACGTTTACCATATAACTTACCTTCGCACAAAGAATGTATATTTATTTACCAATGCAGGCGATTAATAATGCGACCAACTACACCGAAACGTTGCGGACGGAGTTAGATTAGATAATTTGCATTTGAAATATATAAATATATATCTAACAGATGGCATGACAAGCCTCAAAACCAAGCAACGATGCAACATCTGATAAGCTCTTTTCACACAAAAGTCACATGGCATGATGATCCGCCATCTTGAATGATCTGAAGTAAACAAGGGTGGGATGAACGCACGGTGGCTATGCATGTGCAGTTATATAACCGACCATATAAAAATGCATTGAATATTCGTCGCTACATTTTCTTCATTATCTATTAATGCACAAATAAGCAAACTGACCCCCGGGGGTAGTGGAGAACAGCGTCCCCCCTGGTGTTGTACTGTAATCTCCTGGTAACTGTTCTAAGTTGTTGAGAACGACTCTGCGGCTGGGAATCTCTCGTCCGCGAGGGGAGCTTGTTGTTCCTTGCAATGACATCTAGAATTGTTGACGGACGAAGTTTCCTGAGAATTATGATAGCGCACTCGACTGTCCCTGCATATAACTCCGCCTATCTTTAGAACACACACACGCTGACGCTCGCCTCTCGACTCGCTCGCACACCACAAACAGGCACTGACTCAAGTCAGTCACATGGCCACAACCGCTCATTAGCATTTGATAAAAACAGGTCATTCGCTCCATATGTGTGGCCTCCGTCTGATTATATAGCACTGAGGAGATCTAAAATATGCATTACAAGTCTAAATGTGTCACTTACGGGCCTCGGGAAGCTTTGTTTATTATTGTTTGGGTAGCAAGGTAAAAAGTAAACATTGTAAAGGGAGACGACTCTGAGGGGAAGTCCCACATTACGTCAGCTTCAACAGCTGACTGTTTCGGAAATGAGCTGGCAATGGAGAAATATTAATAAGGGTGACTATATGTGACGTGTTGCTACCATTTTAACAATCAACGAGCTGACTGTCCTGTCAGTATATTTAATTCTGTACAACGAGATAATGTCAGTGTTTAATCTATGAGCATGGGTGTGGTGAAATGGTCGGAAACGTGAATCAAAGCAAATGTAGTTTTAAACAATTACTATTAAATTTCTTTGAGAGACATTTAGAAATTGGAGTACTAAGTAAGGATAAAAAACATGGATTACAATTAGGAGCGACGTTTAAGTGTAGGTTCTAACACTTGCGTGATAACGGTACGTGTTAGAACCTACACGGAAACATTGCTCCTAAATGTAATGAATAAGTTGTTCATCCAAATACCTTATCCCTACTTAATTAATATTAAAAACCAAAAGTAGTGTATCAATCCTAAGGATATTCCAAATTTGTACCTATGTGTATCGACAATAACAGCTGCGCGATGCAAAAAGTATACTGATGTCCCCGTGACGTCATCTGGTTGTACGTTATTCAAACTAGAAGAAACTTTATGACGTCATGTAACATTGTCTAACACACTCCGGCGGAGTGGTGACTTAGCATGGAACTCTGGGTAGAAGAGTGATTGTCTAAGTTGTGACTAATGACGTTATTACTTTTTGCTCCGCCATAGTACATACAAGTTCCGTTTACGCACCTGCTCTCTTTGTATTAAAATGAAATACAATCATCATCATCATCATCATCATCATAGGTCTTCAGCAACCCATGCTTGCCGTAAAAGGCGACTATGCTTGTCGTAAAAGGCGACTAACGGGATCGGGTGGTCAGGCTCGCTGACTTGGTTGATGCATGTCATCGATCCCAATTGCGTGGATCGATGCTCATGATATCAATCACTGGATTTCCTGGTCCAGACTCGATTATTTACAGACCGCCGTCATATAGCTGAAGTATTGCTGAGTGCGGCGTTAAACAACAAACAAACCAAACCAAACCATCATCATCATGAGTCATAATTGTTGTAACTGTTGCATGTATTGTTGTTTAACATTGCGAATCGACTTTGCATGTTTGCGGAGAGATTACAGGTCATCAGCTGCCTGTGCAGCACTATTCCAGCTATGTGTCGACGGTCTGTGAATAATCGAGGATGGACCAGACAATTTAGATCTACGCAATTGGGATACGATGACATGCATCAACCAAGTCAGCGAGCCTGATCCCGTTAGTCGCCTCTTACGACAAGCATGGGTTGCTGAAGACCTATTGTAACCCGGATCTTCATGGGTGTGTATGTTGACATTGGTGATTAACGCGTAAACCATGAAACTACGTTGAATTAATTCATATGTAAATAACGCAATCCATCTTGATCATGCCGCAGGCACACCACTGACCTTGTAGTTACAGTAAAAACATCATGAACATAACAAAGCTATTTACCTTATCGAAACATGAAACAAAAAAACCAACACGTTTATCTACCTTTATGTTTTAGACTCTCGTTCCGAAGAAATAGAATTTATTATAAACTAAATAATGATGTAATATGTTTGGGGTTTGCTAGCCGTCATATAGAGAGGCATCTTTCAGTGTAGCACTCTCATAGTGATCTGTTTGACAGTGTTTGAGTCAATTTGTGTTGTACCCAAATAGAGGGAAGTAAACAATGGAAAGAAAACTTTCCTGTCAACCAACAGTACAAGGAGATGCTGCTTTCTGACCCATGCAAAAAGATCCTTCCAGTATGCATCTGCAACCAAATAACCTTCCCATGTCCTACTTTCATTTAAACTCATGATTCAGTGTTTTGTTGAACATACATCAGTTTAAAGTGTTCGGCTATGTTGAACATACATCAGTTTAAAGTGTTCGGCTATGTAAGTGCAATATTATTATTATTATTATTATTATGATGATGATGATGATGATGATGATGATGATGATGATGATTATGTCAATCACTGGATTGTCTGGTCCAGATCTGATTCTTTACAGTGCTTTGCTGAGTGCGATTAAACAACAAAGTTGAAATTTACATTGTATAATAATCTTATACTTGGTATTATAATGCTATATTTTATTGATTATAATGAATACAGAATGTTTGTATCTGTTTGTAGGAGACACAAGCCAAGATTCCCCACAACAATCTTCACATGCTGCTTCATGACAAAATTAATGAGGGTTATGTATGTTTGTAAGAGGTGCTAGAAAATGCCAACTTTAGTGGTAAAATCAGTATGTTCATCACGACAGAACTAAATGCGCACTGCCTTGTGGTATTTTTGTTGAACTCTTCACCCGACATCCCCTGCCTCTGTCTTTTTAAAGTTATATTTGGGCAAGGTGCATACCTGGTGTATTGATAATATTACCTGACAAGAGTCAAGTTTGCTCATCATATTCTGAAATAAGTGTCTCACATCTAGTAGAAATGGGAAAAGTAATATGAGCGAATCACCATCACTTTAACCGGTGCTTGGCATTTTTCAAGATAAAGTATATATTTTAGTATAATATTACCCTCCGGTATTAATATTAATACTCTTCCCACCTTCATTGGAAGAAGTGAACCTTTTAAAGAAAATTGTTATTCTCCTTTTCTGCTGACAGGCTGATTGTGGAAGGTGTACAGTCAAGTGCTGGGGACCTCTGTTAACAACTAGTTTACACCTACATTGTTAATGTTATGCACTAGGTCATGGAGCCTGGTCACTACAGGGTTTTCCCTAGCCTCTGAGAACTGGGGGTCGCCATGACTCCTAAGATGTACTACAGGGGGTAAAATGTCTTTTGTAGGGGGTAATTTTAACAAAATATTAATTGATGTTAGATTCCATGATAAATTTCATTTTTGATCTAAAATATATCTTGTTTCGTTAATCATGCTGTTTAAATCATGTTTTATTGCTGATCCAATTAAATCGTAATGTCCAATATGTTTTATCATATTTTGCAGATAACAGATTGATAAAGTCTGACAAGGCAACTGCTATATAATATTATAACTCTTCACATAATGATGGGACTCACCAGACTCGGTACTGTATACAATGGAGTCTCAACGTCTTTTTACGTGTGCCGTTATTTTAACCACACACAATTATTCAATTGACTTGCAAACATCAGCCTATTTCATTCTGGAATTCAAGTAGCAAGTGGTAGCCTGTTGTCTGGTAATTTAAGGTATACTATAATGCATATACTAATCCTTACTGTATAAATAAAATATGTTTTGCTTAAGCACTTCTTCCCGAAGTGGTTGTGGTCGTGTTTCATTTGAACAGTCACTGGTACCTGTATCCGATTCATCTGATTCTACTGTCAGATCAACAGATTTACCACTGCCACCTTGTTTGAAAAAGGGTGGGTTTTAGGCCATCAATTGACGATGACTTGTCAAAATATGACAACCTATTCTTGATAGTGACTGACAGGCAAACCCCTTGGCAAGTATTGAAACTTAATTCTGATTGGCTGCCACCGAGAGCTTGCCAGTAGGGCTGTTCTATTTTCAGTTATTGTCACATTTTCATTTGCAACATTATGTAATTCTTAAAACACTTGCCTTCAAATATTTGTACTTCTATTTTCGATCGTGCAACCTTCTATGTACTTATCGGGTTGAAATCATCAAAAGGGTAGCAACTGTGGCTGCCATGGCTGAGTACAATGCCAGGTAATAAATCTTCACTGGTCCAGTTTCTAACTTTTCGAGTAAATATATTACAGCACAATCTGCATAATATGTGCACGTTTTTGAAGGCAAGTGTCTTAGGAAGTGAATCATGCTGCATTTGTCGCGAGGTCACAGTGCATGCACTTTCCTGAAGCGTGTATAGTGTGATGCAGATTTGGCTCAGGCATCTGTTAGGAAAACACTATGGGACAGCCCGTAGCTCTGTCTAGCAAGGAGTCAGAATCCAAATAGTTTATAGGGACCTGCACAGAGGTACGGTTACCACAGCTAATAATTGTATATATTTAACATGTGCACTCATGTGTTTCAATTTGTAACTATACATAAACATATGAAAAAGGGAGGGGCCAGACTAACATCTAATCTCTGAAATAAACACATTCTACAGAAGAAGTAAAACAGTTGTTATATAGAGAATTTCTACCGGGTGTCTATCGATGTCAAATATGTCAACACGAGGATTTTTTCCACTTTTATCAACGAGTGTTGATATATTTGATATAAAAAGACACGAGGGTGAGATTTTATTTATCATCCAACGCCATTTCCCAACTTTTACAGTTTGTAGACAGTAGTAAGCAGTGTCCTAAGTGTAAAAAGTACTGCTAACAGAGTCAGTAGCTGAGCCATTAGAGATGTCATTTAATTGTGACGTCATGATAACAATGACGTCACAATAGTCTGCAAAGCATTGTCATGCAATTTCATTGCAGCGATATCTACAATAAAGATATCATCGCATCCCAATTGCGTAGATCGATGTTCATAATGTCAATCACTGGTTGTCTGGTCCAGTCTCAGTTATTTACAGACCGCCATCATATAGCTGGAATATTGTTGAGTGCGGCATTAAACAACAAACAAACATATCTAAGATCAATATCAAACACGGTCGCTATAGCCAATTTTATTTTCTACTGGATCATAATGAAAGTTAGTATGCAGTGTGTGTGTGTGTGTGTGTGTGTGTGTGTGCGTGCGTGCGTGCGTGCGTGCGCGCGCGCAGAATAGCATACACTTGACTCCCTTTTTTTCTTTTGAAGATGTCGTGTGACACAACGAATGAGCGCTTTTTTGCAAGTCACGTGATACCATTCCTTTATCAAAACATAGTGGTAATATCTTACAAGGCCATATTATTTTTTTATTATTGTTCAACCCGATCACTACTGTTTGACCACAAATTAGATGTTTGTGTGTGTATAAATTTTGTTGGTGTGATTTATCTAATTGTTGTTAGTAAAGTGTATGTTAGTAATGTGTGAATGTGAAATATTTGAAATACTTCAATTGAGGTTCGAGATGAAATGCAAATTTTACAGTATTTTAATGTCGAGGTTCGAGATATCGTGTGAATGTCAATCTACAAGCTCGAAATATGTGTACAACTTTCATGATACTTATATGGGTAGACGTTTGGGTCAAAGATAGTGTGACTTTCGAGATTAAGGAATTTAAGATTAAGGGAGATTGAGCTTGTTTTTAGCCCACCTGGCCATCTTTGATTTCAGAAAGTAAAATCCACACATCTTTTTAAAGGGTAGGCGTCCTGAAACTTGTTGGGTGTGATGGTCACCTTGTGAAGTACAGAGATTGTACAATTTATCTTGATCAGAAATCAAATATGGCTGCCAGTGATCATATTAGAAAATTGACCATTGTAGCTGACACTTCGCATTTGTTGATGACATCAGAATTTGTTCAAGACGTTTAAATCAAAATTTCAGTATGATCTTTGTACTTAAACCATACTGTTAGCTGAAACTGCTTATTGCCATTATTCAGTCAGTTTTGTACAAATTCTTATGAAATTTGATATGTGTTGTGGGATTCAAGACATGTGTTCTGTTTATAATTGCATATATTTATCATTTTAACCTTGCTTTGACCATGCTTTTAGATTCTCTCAAAATGTATATTTGGCTATGTAAACTTCTCTGAATTTGCCAGACTGAGGGAGCCGAACGTGTGTCACATGTGTTTCTCCTCGTGTTGACAACATTTTTTTTGTCAAATAATTAATGTTTAGTCTGGTGAATCCAACATGCAAGTTCCATAGGGATAGTTGTCACATGGAAAGGAACAAACAAAACTGACGTGACAAAGCACGACGCTCATTACACAGGACGATGACACGATGTGCTCAAAACGACATTGTGCCATCTTTATAGTGGGGTGGGAAAATAATGTTTTGTTGGCCGTATGCTCTCAGAGTGAGCTGACAGTAGGACAAATATGTCATGAGGAATACCCTGGTGGTTTCATAACAATGTTGTAAGTTAGAAAAGTGCTGCGTTTCACATATGTCACTTTCAGTTTGTTTCTTGTTAATCAGTCTTCATTACCCCCAGCTAATATGGTCACAATGGATCTAGGTTAATGTGATTACCCACAGCTTATATGGTCACAATGGATCTAGGTTAATGTGCATGGGAGATTTACTGTACGAGTGTTGGTGAGCACATGGTCATTTGGTTAATTAGGTTACCGATTGTTATGGTAATCGAGCACGATCCCTCGTCGGAGTGAGCGAACGCTTTAACAACTAGTCATCCAATGCACCGTAATACGCTGTGTAGAGTTGCGTCCCTTAGTCGAGCCAGACAAATGATCGTGGGTTCGAATCCCAGATTCACCCTGAATATTAATCCGTGGTCAGGAGTTTCACAATTTGAGGGCACACCTCCCATATTTGAGGGCACACCTCCCATATTTGAGGGCACACCTCCCATATTTGACGGCACACCTCCCATATTTGACGACACAGATCCCATATTTGACGGCACACCTCCCATATTTGACGGCACACCTCCCATATTTGAGGGCACACCTCCCATATTTGACGGCACACCTCCCATATTTGACGGCACACCTCCCATATTTGACGGCACACCTCCCATATTTGACGACACAGATCCCATATTTGACGGCACACCTCCCATATTTGACGACACAGATCCCATATTTGACGGCACACCTCCCATATTTGGCGACACACCTCCCATATTTGACGGCACACCTCCCATATTTGACGACACAGATCCCATATTTGACGGCACACCTCCCATATTTGGCGACACAGATCCCATATTTGACGGCACACCTCCCATATTTGACGGCACACCTCCCATATTTGACGACACAGATCCCATATTTGACGACACAGATCCCATATTTGAGGGCACACCTCCCATATTTGACGACACAGATCCCATATTTGACGGCACACCTCCCATATTTGGCGACACACCTCCCATATTTGACGGCACACCTCCCATATTTGACGACACAGATCCCATATTTGACGGCACACCTCCCATATTTGGCGACACAGATCCCATATTTGACGGCACACCTCCCATATTTGACGGCACACCTCCCATATTTGACGACACAGATCCCATATTTGACGACACAGATCCCATATTTGAGGGCACACCTCCCATACTTGACGACACAGATCCCATATTTGACGGCACACCTCCCATATTTGACGGCACACCTCCCATATTTGACGACACAGATCCCATATTTGACGGCACACCTCCCATATTTGACGACACAGATCCCATATTTGACGGCACACCTCCCATATTTGGCGACACACCTCCCATATTTGACGGCACACCTCCCATATTTGACGACACACCTCCCATATTTGACGACACAGATCCCATATTTGACGGCACACCTCCCATATTTGGCGACACACCTCCCATATTTGACGGCACACCTCCCATATTTGACGACACAGATCCCATATTTGACGGCACACCTCCCATATTTGGCGACACACCTCCCATATTTGACGGCACACCTCCCATATTTGACGGCACACCTCCCATATTTGAGGGCAAACCTCCCATATTTGGCGACACACCTCCCATATTTGGCGACACACCTCCCATATTTGACGGCACACCTCCCATATTTGACGGCACACCTCCCATATTTGACGACACACTCCTTCGTCTAAGGCGCCGCATTCCACGAGTTGCGACCGTTAGGTGTGGCAGAAACCTATAGAGTACAATCGTGGGTTCAAATCCCTGATCATGTTTCTTGCTTTGTCAGCACCGTGTCCGTGCTCGTATGTTTCATCAAAAAGGTAAGCGTCTAAGATATGCATCAAGCTGACGGACCATGGACTGGTACACATACTGTTCGGTGTGGCGTTAATCCAAACTCACTCACTCCTCCCATATCTCGCCTCGAAACATGTGGAGCGTGGGTCGTGGTCGTTGTTCCCCATATTCGCTCAGATTGCCGTATTTAGTTGCCTAGCAGCATACCCGTGCTCGTTGGTTTCACAAAAATGGTAAAGGTCCACGACATGCGTAAATATATATTGTCAATGCAAGCAAATAACCAGTCTAGATTATCCACTGAATCAGATTCCATTTGGCGTAAAGGGCAAAATAGCTGTGAAATTTATATGAATGGACCACTGAAAATCAGTGATGCCACCAGGTGTTCGCGAAAAGTGTAAGCATGTCCTGCCCTACCGGTAGCAAACGTCATTCACACAATTTGCATAAAAAAGTAACTATGTATTGCCTGACGACGCACAGTAGTAATCCTTCATGCCTGTGGCCTGTGAACAAACCAGACGTTCAAGTGATCGATGAACCAAATGCTAAGTTTGAATTACATCTGATGTGTATAAGTGCCAAGATTTGGCTGGTCACAAGTAAAGAAAAACGTTTAAGAAATATATTCGTTTTGCTAACCATACATGTAACCTGACGTGCTGCGATGTCACTGAGATTATGTTCACAGCAGCGTTAACTTGGACTCTCTCTCTCTCGCTCTCGCTCTCTCTCTCTCTCTCTCTCTCTCTCTCTCTCTCGGGGCGGTCGGGTAGCCTAGTGGTTAAAGCGTTAGCTCGTCAGGCCGAAGACCCGGGTTCGATTCCCGACATGGGTACAATGTGTGAAGCCCATTTCTGGTGTCCCCCGCCGTGATATTGTTGGAATATTGCTAAAAGCGGCGTAAAACCAAACTCACTCACTCTCTCTCTCTCTCTCTCTCTCTCTCTCTCTCTCTATCTCTCTCTCTCTCTCTCCACGACTAGCAACGCAAATGCGTCAAACCCCTTTGAACTATGTACACACCAAGAAATAACACCACACAATAGCATATGCTACTTTATGTCTTCATTCCGACTTTGAAGAGGGTTACAAATGTAAGTCCTTTCTATCTAGGCCGTATCTAGAGGCAATCACGTTCAATTTTGGCTAATCAAAATATCGAACTTGTGACGGCTTAGATGTCTTCGTCAGACCGGCAGATGATGCAGAATAGTGTGAGGTAGAACGATGAGCCAGATACCAACACGATCGACAGACAATTGCCAGTGAAGCCATGAAACAGAACTAAAAGTTTGTTTACAAATCAGTTTAACATACACTATGGCTGAAGTTTGCTGTTTAGGAACATTTTGCTTATACAAAACGGTTCACATAATATTTTTGAAGAATCTACCGTGCAGAAGTAGACCCCTCCCGGCCAATGTTTCTCACTCTGCGGAGGAACCGCCTGAACGGTGATGTTTTGTCCTCCCCCGGCGTGACTTTGCTGTTTGGTGAGGGAGGGTCTTCTCTCTGACAAGCCACCGGGTCTTTAGGCTTGGATGTGACAAATGTGAATCGACTGCGGACATCACCGATGAACTTCTGGAACCGCCCTGGCTCCGAGGGAAAGGTAGGCCGAACCATCACCCCATTGACGAAGATGGGCGGGGGAAGAATCCGTGGGAGTTTGTAGCGATTTGCAACCGCGATGACGCTGTTTTGGACGTTGACGAGGGCTTGGTGGACGTTGGGGTCATTGGGGTCACAGCAGAGGAACTGTCTGGAGACTTCCGCCCCGCCTTCATTGACTGCGTTGTGTACTTTCCATATTCGTCTGCTGACGATTCGCAGATCGTTGGTCTGAAACATCAACTGGTGACATGCACTTTACTGTCTGGGTGTAAAGTCAGCCTTGGTAATTGGTTTCAATCAACAATAAAAACACGTGGGAGCAGACGTACCCAGTACATCACGCTTATGACGTAATCGTTGACGAAGTAGAGAATCGGATGTAGCAGTATGTGTCTTGTCTGATCGTGTATCATTGCATCTCGGCGGTTTGAGCCGGTTTTTGCACGCTATGAAACACTGGTTTGCCTGGTCCAGACTCGACAACTTACACGCCGCCGGGTTATAGCTTCAATATTGCTGACAGTGGCGTAAAACGCCATGGACTCAATCAGGTTACAAAAGCATCGTACTTCAAGATCTGTTCCATCATATCGATAGTAAGGTTTCTTTATACCACGCATATATAGCGGTAGATCTCAAAATATGTAATGTGTTTGTGTTTGTTTATTCGTTGTTTAACGCCGTACTCAGCAATATGCCAGCTATATGACTCGTAAATAATCGAGTCCGAACCAGACAATCCAGTGGCCGATATTGTGAGCAACGGTCCACGCTCTACAACACGCTATCAACCGAGTCAGCGTGCCTGACAACCCGTTCCATTTACTCGCCACTTACGACAAGCATAGGGTGCTGGGAACCTATTCTTGCCGTCATTTAAACTGACGGGCAGCCTAAAGGAATGACTTGAAAACTGGGGTGCGGAGCAGACAATTCAATCATTGATATAATGAACAACTCAATTAACCATGTCACCGAGTCTGACCACCCGATCCATTAAGTCGCCTCGTGCGGAAAGCTTATGTTGGTTGGGACCAAGTACGCTATCATCAGGGCCCATATTACATCGATACCTGAAAGACAAGCTGTTGTCTTCATTGTTTTCAGTTTTTGTACATCTTTGTCTTGAGGGGTTAAATCATCCTTTCCTATGAACAGTCAAATGTGCTCTTTAAAACATGGTCACGATTCTAGATATCATTCTTGGTCGTTTTGTACTGTCTGTGTGTTTGTTGCTTAACGCCGCACTCAGCAATATTCCAGCTATATGACTGCGGTCTGTAAATCTTGTCTGGACCAGACAATCCAGTGACTGACATCAGGAGCAACAATCCATGCAATTGGAATACGATGATATGCATCAACCAAGTCAGCGAGCCTGACCACCTGATCCCGTTAGTCGCCTCTTACGACAAGCATAGTCACCTTTCACGGCAAGCGTGGATTGCTTAAGACCTATTCTACCCCGGATCTTCATTGGTTTTGTAATGACACAGATTAATTAACAAAAGGTAACGCTCACCCTGTTCTGTTCCATGCAAACTTCTCTGATGAGATGGAGCCACCATCTGATAGCTTTGAACTCCTCGCGCAGTTCCACCGACCATGGTAGTTCTCCCACTGAAACAAAGGGATTCCTTGGAGCCTGGCGTGCAGGGACTGGTTGGGGCAGAGTTGATTACTTTTACGTTTAACTGTGTTCTACAAAACAGATACTTCAACTTCGTTAATGTTTGAATAATGTTCGGAAGCAAACACTATGGAGAGTTTTTCTTCAGTTTATTTGTGTTCCAATTGTGTCCCCACACAAACACTACATACAGATCAACTACATTTCTGTTTTAATCATATGTGTACAAATTGATACTTGATTTCAGGATGTATTTACCCAAGCTTATAAATGGTCCTCTATATTGGGCAACATTGTAATGCTACATTCAACTAGACAAGCGCTGAACAAGAAGTATCTCTTGTTATCGATCTTGGCAAGGATAACACTGAAGTCAATTCGCTCTCGTTACAATTTTTATTGTCTGATTTTGTCACATTTTATTATTACTGGTATATCCATCTTGCAGGTATTTACTGATGTTTATTTATGTTATAGACACATGGGTGCAGTGATGGAATCACGTGTGTATATACCAGTAACAGACACATGGGTACAGCGATTGAATCAAGCGTGTCTGTAACAGACACATGGGTACAGCGATTGAATCAAGTGTGCCTGTGACAGACACATGGGTACAGCGAATGAATCAAGTGTGTCTGTAACGGACACATGGGTACAGCGATTGAATTAAGTGTGTTTGTAACAGACACATGGGTACAGCGATTGAATCAAGTGTGTCTGTGACAGACACATGGGTACAGCGAATGAATCAAGTGTGTCTGTAACGGACACGTGGGATCTTTCAACAGTATTCTATATGACTTACCTGTAACCCAAGGCTCTTGTCGGAAACAGCAAAGTGACATTTTAAGCTAATAACGTGGACACCAACATGCGGAATGAACCACATGAAAGTGGACGCTGTTCTGTGACGTCACACTATTGTTACGTCAACGTTTTGTGACGTCATTCAAGAAGAATGAACAATCCGCTGCACTTGTGCGCCTTGCGCAAACTCGATAACCCAATCAACCCTGTCTCAGGGCATTGTTTCGTCGGTGTGTCTTGCAACAAAAGTTCACAAATTACGTCATAGGGTATAATGTGTTTGTAAACGTTGTGCAGCTAATGGTAGGCCGAAATCATTGCATGTGTTATTTCAGACATAGGTAAATATGTGGAAGAGCGCAGGTACAACCACCTCTGCCTTACGAAATACACGATGACCCATACATATACGAAATGTACTTCTCAATTTTGAAGTGATGTTTTCAATAATTTCTCTGTACACCAGTTATAACGCATGACAAACACTAGATATAGTCCTCGCCACATGAAACAGAACCGCGAAATATCGCAATGATTCATAAACGAAGATAGCTGCATGTATGTTCATACTTATAAAGTGAAATGAAGCCAGTTTGGCGATAAGGAACATAACAGTAACGAAAAAAATTGCAAAGTGCGCTTATCAATTTTGCTAGCTATAAACATCATCATTGAGTCTCAATCGTCTCAATCGCAGTTGACTGCAGGCGACTATTATGTAGCAGCTGATTGCTGAAGTGCTGAGAACGTACAATACCAGAACGAACTGAAAGAAAACAATCCGCGCATATGTAGTATTTGAAGGGCTGTTGACCAAGTTCACTGATAACTACAACCGGAGCAGTCACCTGAACTACGACCTTTTACCTGGATTGTAACCACGTGATCATAACTCATTTCAACCCAAGATAACTTCTTGCCCTGGAAACACACAAAAATACAATATTTCTCAATAACAAAAGACGCCAGTTCAGTGCAGACCTGGGTCCACTTGCACAAAGCAATCTTAGTGCATACTATAACATGGACTTACGACAATCATAGCCCAAAGGTAGCTATGTGCAAGCGGGAACTGATCTGTATACCAAGTTTCCGCGTGCGAAATACGCTCTCAGTCGGAAAGCCCACGTAAAATCTCCAATGTAAGTAAGTAAGTAAGTTCATGGAGAAAATGTTGAACGATTTACGACTTATGCCCCGGAGAGGAAACGTGATGGACGGACGGTGCCGTGTCTATATCCCCTACAAAACTTCGTTTTATGCTGGAATAAAACTCAGCATCAGATTTCAAAGAACCCTTAAATGTGTGAGGATCGGCAGCTGCTAAATGGCGAATGGCAAATTAAGTAAATTCAAAACATAGATAAGAAAAGGCAACACAAAAGTGATCTTGACGTTTCACTTCGTTATTCATTGTTCTTTGTGATTTATCACGTAGCTATCATAGATTGGACTATAGACCCTTAGTGCACCCATCATTACCAATAGGTAAGCCCTTTACACAATGCACGTGAGCACTTGAAGATTAATCAAATAACACTGATAGTTATAATGGTATGACTAATGGTCTCTGGTCAAAAGTGTAAGGGAGACAATCGCTGATGGTGTTTTGTGAGATATGCTACTTCTACACATGCAACTACCATTTTGAAATTCTGTCACAGCAGTCCGCCAAGAGTTACTTCCCCTCTGAATTCAAACATTAGAACATAACAAGAAGCCTTTACAGAAGGGTTGTACCACTGACCAAATACAACGCATAAAGAGTAAAGGGAACTGAATAAATTACATATTTTATTACAAAATATCACAAAATGCACTTTGTAAAATGTCATCTAGAGAACAAGTCAAAGGATATTTTGGCAGCAAGATTAAACATAAAATGAACTCCCCAAGAAAGGTACCAGATTTCAGCAATGAATAATCACAAGAATTGTAGATATTTAGTGGTTTGGGTCTTACACCACTTTGAACAGTATTTCAGTTTTATCAGGGTGTGTCAGATTGATGAAAATCTAATGCAGACACTCAGTGGTTTTCCACTAGGTAAAAAACCCTAAAGCATAGATATGATGCTGAAAAACAAAGGATCACAACCAGGACAAACCTGGGATTTGAACGTACATGGGATTTGAACATACAGTACAATCGGCAGATCCTTCATTTTCACAGAATTCAGGCCCTTCACATCACACTACCAAAAATTATCTTAGTAAGGTGTGAGTATTATTTTAAGCTGCTTTTTTCGCAATATTCCAGCAATATCACAGCTGGGGACACCAGAATTGGGCATCACACATTGTATCCAGGTGGGGAATCGAACCCAAGTTTTTGGTGTGGCAAGCGAATGCTTTAACCACTAGGCTACTCTACCACACCTCTTTAGAAATGAAAGCTATATTATCACTGTAATACCTATGATATATTTGCTGTATCATCCATAATATTTCATTCACTAATATATATGGAAAACTTTCAAAGCAAATAAAAGCATGGGATGTAAACAAACTCACATATTCTCTGTATAGAAATAACAGTGTTCAATTTACATCTTAACAAATCAGTATGGACTCTGAACAGTGTTTCATCCAAGTTTTGTCCACACAACACCATGACATCACTCATCTCTGTATGGCCAGTGTGGGAGGAAGGCAAGGTTCTCTTGACAATATCTTGACACCTCACATGCTTGCATGTAATCAGTGACCATCATAATGACCACACCCGAACTCTCTCTGGAACTGAAGTAGATGTCACTGGAGAATGTCTGGAGATTCCACATGCACTGATTGTCTGATAGCACAGACCATCCATCATTGGAGACCTATCATCTTATCAATGGGAGGATACTTCCAGTCATCATCGTTAAGACTTTTCAGTAATTGTCGTAGCTGCTTCATTCTCTGTTCATGGAGGTCTGAAAAAAAATCAAACGAAAATATATATACTTGACTAAACACATCATACTGGAATCAAGTGTGTCAACCTGTGAACAGCGATAGTGAATAGATCATGTAGCAGCATAATTATCAACTTCATTACTTTATCATCATTAATACTCTCACTCTCATCAGAAAAACAAGAAATCATTTATTTACTTTAAAATACTGAAAGTGAGTTTAAATACTGGGCATTAGTATGCACTTTCACTGTGGCCGGCCCCCATACTTCCTGCGTGGCATTTCCATAATCAATGGTAAATTGAAGGTTTCAACCAATTCTCATTAACATCTCACAAAAATGTTGCATTGATTTACATCCCACACTAACTGGGGTACAGCGATTCCAAGCGGTATTCCCTGATTATCCAGTTACTATAATATATTCACCCCCATATTGACATAAATTGCCATGACCAATTCCCTGTTTCGATGTTGTCTTGGAAACAGGAAGCAAGAGCCACAGCCAGTGGGGTAGCCCAATGGTTAAAGTGTTCACTTGTCATACTGAAGTCCCGGATTCAGTTCCCCACATGGGTACAATGTGTGAAGCCAGTTTCCGGTCTGATCCACCCTGATATTGAAGTAAAACCATATCACCCATGCAATCACACCCGGAAGTCCGAACCAGTCCTAAACTATGTCTGGTAAACTGCAGGATTACCATCTCGCTTACCAGACTTGAAAAGACAAGCCCTAAATCATATTTAAATCCCTTATTGTCTCTCCAATACACAGGGGCTTGTAACACAAAAATTAGCAGCAAGAAATATATGGTAACTACAGGGGCCATAGTACTATCATTTTTATATACTATGATCCCGGGAGTGACCAAATATATCACGCTGATTTTTGCGTTACAATCACCTGTGTCCCTACTAGCGCGTAGTACCTTTTTGTAGATTGGTGTGCATCGTCTCTATGTCGTGGTCTATCTGGAGCTTATTCAGAAGAACCTTGAAATCTGCAACACAAAATGAAAGAGTAGCCAACTTATCACTGAAGTTTATGTAAGCTACTGAACAGTTATTTTACCGCTTTGTTTTTAACACATCAACCTGCAAAACTGACCGTTTGAGTTATTCCTAGCATTTTCGGGAACTCCAGGCGATTGAAATAGTGCCTTTCTAACCTCGTCTTCAAACATTTTAGACATAATGACGCTGTGGATAACACAAACTATCAATTTTACGTCTGTCAGGCACGAAAACTCCACAAAACATCAACACTTAGAGATAGTAAGGGACGTAACCCATGCTGCAGGTTGACCATACTATTTCCGTTACAACTAGTATCATACCTTTATTTTGGCGAAGGTGCGTTGGTTCCTGATGCACGCTCGACTGTAATTTAGCCCCCGGAGCGTAGTCCCCTTTTAAACAAAATTAACATATTTTATTTTACAATGTGTAATGAAGGTGATTTACACACTTTCCAGTATGAATCTAATTACACGCTGGAACCAATTGGCATGCATGGACTGTTCCTACATATTAGAGGCTATGCATGGGGGGTTCCAGCATGTAATCATATACTCTTCACCCGTGAAGACCCGGGATAGAATAGGTCTTCAGCAACCCATGCTTGCCGTAAAATGCGACTATGCTTGTCGTAAGAGGCGACTAACGGGATCGGGTGGTCAGACTTGCTGACTTGATTGATAGATGTCATCGTTTCCCAATTGCGTGGATCGATGCTCATGATGTCAATCACTGGATTATCCGGTCCAGACTCAATTTTTTACAGACCGCCACCATATATTAGTATCTGGAATATCGCTGAGTGAGGCGTTAAGCGACAAATAAACAAACAAAATCATAGACATTAAGTCTTTGAGAGGCATTTAGAAGTTGGAAGAACATGAATACATGACACTTTTTCATGGATAGCAACTTTTATTCTTTGTCACGACGTTTCAGAGCTACTTCTTGCTCATTCATCAGGTTGATGATGTGATTATATCACAGTGGAGTACACACTAGGTAGGAAGATACCCTGGTCTCTGTTAATGGCTGGCTTCATTCTTTGGACTTCGATGCTTTCTTGAAGTTTCCTCTTTTTCCAATGACTGATGTTGGTATGGAGAGTCTTGGTTTGTGGCCGGGAAATATGGTGGTCAGAATGAGATGAGATGTGCAAGGGCAGATGTCATGTCAGATGTTTCAACAGAGGTCTTGTGTTCTTTTATTCTGGGGGCTATGGGGCGTGAAGTTTCTCCAATGTACATAATAACTGTACATAAAATGTATTTGTGTCCACAGTTGCATGATATCTCATACACACATCCCATGGGGTTTGGGGTGGACTGGGTAGACCTTAACATGTTTTTCAGTGTGAAGTGAAAAGTCACGTCTATGTTGGTTGTTTTGGTGAGCAGCCTGCTGATCTGGTGGCTGGTAGGGCCTTGGTATGGAATGCTGACGAGGACGGGTGATTGGGCCGGTTTGGACTGGGAAAGGGGATCCTTTAGCTGGGTTTCTTGGGTTTCAGTACGGGTTTCTCCCCGATGTTTGAGATAACCATTGAGGGCGATAAAGGTGTGTTTAAGATGCTGAATTTCTTTGCCGAGACTGTCCGAATTGCAGATGGTTTAGCTCGTCGGGTGAGGGTAGCAATTATGGCTTGTTTGATCTGAGGATGGTGGTTTGACATGTAGTGAATGTAATGGTCCGTGTGAGCGGGTTTGCGGTAGACGGCATCTTCCCGAGGCAAGTGAGTTAACTGACTATAAAAGTCCAGTTTCCAACCTTGCCCCGGGAAGATGGGTAGATGGCGGTGTGGATGTGGTCATGACTGTTGTCGAGTTGTACATCGAGGAAGGGTAAGTGGTGGTGGCTTTTTGTTCCCATGGTGAACTTGGTTCTTTGGTGTTGTAGGTTGAGGTGGTGCAGATGGACTTCGGGGTCCTAGTTTTTTCTAGGATGGTGAACGTGTCATCTACTTCTCTATGCCAGCATAAAGGTTGGAAGGGGGAGATATCAATTCAGCTTTTTCAAAATATGTCACAGCGATTTCTGTAGTAAGTGGGGACAAGGGGGAACCCATTTGGAGGCCATGTATCTGCTGATAGATCATGCCACCCCATGTGATGTTCGAGGTGGTGAAACAGGAGGCAGTTAACTGTGTGATGCTGTCTATGGAGACGGGTGTGTCTAACTGGTCTATAACTTGATGTGTAGGATTTTGAGGGCTTCTTGCAGAGGTATGTCGGTGAAGAGGACCATGCGACCCGTGAGCTTTGATTTTTGAAGTTTGTTGTCAAAGGTTATGGAATCGCTGATGTAGGATTTTCCTTCTTTCACCAATGGTACTAATAATTTGGCAAGGTGCTGGGCTGTGTTGTTGAAGACTGAGCCTCTGGAGCATCCAAGCATTTTGACTTTGACCGGATCTTGGTGGATTTTGACAGTGGATGTGGCGTAAGGGGGCTGCGAGTTTATGGGGTTCAGTTTGTTGAACATAGTGTTATTTGTGTCTCTTTTACTGTAGATTTCTTGGAGGGTTTTCTTGTGCTGTCTTTCTAATTTACTTCATGGTGTCAACAACAATATGTTAATTTCATAACATACTGTTTAACAATTAGTTACCGTTTTAAAACCAGTTGGAAGTGAAAAATACTACAATTTACAAGTCATTGCCCAGGAGTTTGATTAAAAATTGGATAGCATTTCACTCCATACCATAGAAGGCCCAGCTGTATGCAGCATACAACACTGTGGGCCGTTATCCGATTGCAGCATGCTGAATCTAGTCGGATACAGATTCAAACAGTTTTAAACGCTATTTTAAGAAGGACTTTCAAATTCTAATACCTTTTTTTATATACTGTAAAAACAAAAATATTATGCCAGGATCAACATTGTTCAGATTAGTGGAATTTGAACACGTTTTGATAAATTTCTTCAAAGGACTAACATTGCTTATATAATTGCAGCACAAAATGTCCCCGTTCGGTGAAATCATTTTATATAGCTAACTAGTCTAGCAATTGATGTCATTATTTTATTATGTTTCACCAATGCATCCCTTGTCCCAAATATAGTGAGAATACATTACTGTAACACCCTTCATAAAAGGATTTTTGAAGTCGTCAAAAACGGTTGAGAATCACTTTTTTGCAAACGTTACAAGACCTGCAAGACAGGTCGCTATCAGTTAAAATAGGGAGCAATCAATGGCACGCCAATATGGGTAAAGCACAAAACTATTTCACAAATCCCCCCAAAACTCCAGTCAGCCCTGGACGGAGTAGTTCAATGGTGCAATAAATGGGGGTTCACCCTTTCAAGTGAAAAAACTGTGGGAGTTCTATTCAAACGCAGGTGAAAGATGCTATGATACCCCGTGTCCATAAAAGGCAAACCAATCAAATTCGAAAAATCCGCAATATTTCTAGGGGTGATCTTTGATCAACCTTCTCTTGGCGCAAACAAATAGAATATATGGATAACAGATGTCAAAAAGACCTGAACGTATTACGGACAATTCCAAGCACATCTTTGGGCACATCGAGGGACATTCAGCTTGACCTCATCTTCCCGAGGCAAGAGAGTTAACTGACTTTAAAAGTCCAGTTTCCACCCTTGCCGAACTAGGCTGATAATATGGAGTTACAGTTTGGCTGGACTAACGAGTCTAAACATAGTCCAATCAAAATCGCGCAACGAAATCGAAATCCAGTTCGTAAATTGTCGCGCAGATTTCGGTCGATTGCAGGATTTGCAAAACATTTCCACCGCCAACTCATTGTCAACAGACATTTTCCTAATCGTTTCATGTTTTTAATCAAGGTGCTCACATGATGTGATGCACTTCGCGATGTAAGACCCGTTTTATTACAATATAGATCTTGATTATAGATCAGATCGTCCTGAATGGGCGCCGCCATTTTGTTTTAAACAAATGCAAGTGATACGAAAGGTAGAATCTGATTGCTCCATAGGAGAGGCATGGAAGGGACATATTTCGTGATATCCACTGGTGATGCTACGATCGGGACCAGGAATTCCAGCCTAGTTCGGCAAGGGTGGAAACTGGACTTTTGTGGTCAGTTAACTCCCTTGCCTCAGGAAGATGGCTGGACCTCTACAAATCACTTGACAGATAAAAAATAGACTATGGTTGTGAGGCCTTTCACTCAGCATCAAATACTGTCTTAGCCACCTCGACATAATACAATACAACGCCCTAATGCTGGCCACAGGTGCAGCAACAGGCACTTCACTAGAAGCACTACAAGTAGAAACGGGAGAACTCCCATTGAAACTAAGAAGAGAGCAGCCAATATTACCGTTCTGGGGGCGAACATCAAACCCTTTGGTGAAAAGGATATGGCAAGACTATCAGTTGTCGGACTTTCATTTTTGTGGAAGCCTCGTTGGCTGAGCGGGTAAGATCGCTGACTTTGTGTGCTGGCGATTAGGTGCCTAACACAGTGTGGGTTCGAATATCCGGTCGTGACTCAACACAAAAAGTACGAAAATCTGTACTATACGAAGAAAGTGTTATTCCAAATATAACATTAGTTACAAAATCTTACAATTTATTCAAATTATCCCAAAGAGGTGCAAACTGTATGACCAGCAACTGGCCCATCCCATGACAGACTGAGTCAATGGGATTGTACTTCCGACGGCATCGTGTTTAAAGTAGTCATTCGCTCAATCTCACTAGGTCGTCACAGATCAAAGATCTAACTTTGAAATGAACTAGCTTTTATCAATCAACCTTCTTTGTCTGCCATTTATACCCACTTTGTTTGTGTTCATTTTGAAGGTTTTGATACAATGTCATGTCAATTTTATTCGAAACTGAACGCAATAGTTATTTTAGGAAGAACTTTTATTATGTTGATTGATCTAATGACACAGAGATAACGTGACGCTTCCTCGTATTATACTAATTAAGAAGTTTATACCATTTCCGGTTGAGTCAATCTCCATTTAAAAAACCCAAAGAAATTAAGAATTTTATCTTTGAAAATATTTAGCATGGGTGTAGCATAATCTCGACACCTCTTCACGGAGAGAGATTTCGTATTGGAGTAAACGTTCTGATTAAACTAGATTGATGTCACCCACCATGAACAACCACGTATGATGCATGCAAAGAACTTTCCAAAACAATGACAGTAACTATCTTATATTGTTAGACAAAAAGCTTTTCTGCTGGCGTAGACATCCATTCGAAACTGTGATACCCACTGGCTCTTTGAATCAGAAATATCGCACGATTAACCAACATCTGTTCAATCTGGATCATATATATAGACGAGTAATCCCGCTTAAAAGCCCCCCCGGTAATAATCGATGTACAGAACCGGAAGAGAACGTTCATGCTAAGCTATTATCTGTCGTTTAGAAAACAGCCCACGGGGAGGTAATCCATCGAAGGTGAAGGTCGAAATCCAGGATCACAGCTAAGCTTCAGAGAGTGCAGTTTGTCTTAATGAAACCATTAGCGCACGAATGGTGTCGTGCTTGCCAGGGGGAATACCACAATTACATGACCATGTACACTTATATTTATGCTTTGGCTAAATGCGTAATTGTGTTATGAAGTACCCTTTTTCACGAAATCATAGTTACGAGAGAGCTGAATGATTGGTGCTGATGGTCAATATTAAAAGTTGATATTCATTTCAACATAGACACGCAGTGATATTTGTCTTTACGTGGCCTGGCGTTCGGTCCGTATTCTGATAAAAGGGAGGCAACTAAGTTTGCAGTTGTTTCATCGTTCACACCTAATCAACACTGTTGAAGAAGGAAAATGGCTTTCAACAGGACAGGAACGTGGCTGCAATTGTTCCACTGGGGGCCAATTTTGGCACTGTCTGTTATATTCACTATTGCTGGAGTTGCATTAAACTGTACATTGATGTGGTGGCCAATAACAACAGTTGGAGGTGCTCTCAATGTCATTGTGTTCCTGATATGGGTGTTTCTAACACTTTACAACTACCTCAACGCTGCATGGAAGGGACCAGGATTTGTGCCCCTCAACTGGTCACCGGTAAGCCAAACTGGAAGGAATAATATGTAATTATTCCCCAAACCTAGAGCTACTGTTTCATTGTGACATGGAGGATGCAAGGTTGGAATTATCATCACTTCTGAGAAACCCCTTAATTTTCTTATTAATGCTTTTGATTTAATGATTTCAAGTTTTTGACAATATCAGTATGAGCCATTGTCATGGGTCTGTTACACTGCACTAAAACCTCTTCCCCTCCAAAATATTAAACATACCAATAACTAGCCGAGAGCAGTGATGGGGTCTATTTGTCACAGAATATGTTCAACATGTTCCTGTTTACAACAAAGTAGAGTTTCAAATATCAAAAATTGAAATGGCCATTGCCAGAGTACATTTTACATACTGCTTTCAAATGTTTGGATTACAAGTTTCATAGCATCCTCATTTCTTAACAGAAATAAACTACTATTTAACATTTAAAAATTCAAATGTATGAAATAGGGAGAAATGCGTTTAATGTATATTTATCATTTGTTTATAAATAAAATATAAAAACATTCAATAAAATTTCAGTGTGATATCATTTTAAGCAATATTGAAATGTCCTGCTTATATACATGTTCTGTGATTGTATTATTGTATTGTACCACAAAGCATCGCAATGCACCATACTGTAGCGGCCAAAAATATTCCCAGTCCCGTGATGGGATTCGAACCACGTACCTTCTGATCAGAGGTCGGACGCCTTGTCCACATTACCAAAGAGGTTAACACCGTCAGCAAGCTGACAAGGATAGGATATCATCTATGGGATGACTCCACATCCTGCTACATACTTCCCCGTCAACATGGTCAACAGTAGGCACATCCTGGGCCGCATAGTAGGGTACTGAGACTTATTTTGCTTAAATTTAATATGAAAGTGCTCAGCCCTAGCAAGCTGACATGGTAAGGGTGTCATCTGTGGGATGACTCCACGTCCTGCTACAATACCACTTGTAAATGGTCACCATGGTTACAGCGCTAGACTTATGCAATGTCAAACTGTATTTACAACATGTGCAAGTTATGCATAATTCCTTTTGTATTTTACAGGAGAACAAGAATGATATCAACTTTTTACAGTATTGTGATTTCTGTGAAGGTTTCAAAGCCCCTCGATCTCATCACTGCAGGAAGTGTAACAGGTAACACTGCTTATGTCATCTGATCTTTAGGTCACATGCACATGAAGTGCTAGATGACAATGCTACCTGTAATTTATGCTACTCAAAAGAAGTTAAGGACCACCCGATTCTTTCACATAAGTTAATAGGACAAGTGAAGTCAACGTTGTGTGACAATTGCTGTTGCATGACTCTGGACCTGCCTCTGACTTCGCAGTCTAACAGAATTGTGTGTATTGAGTTTTCAGAATATTTTGGAAACGAATAAAGGGTTATTGGTGTCTTTTGGTGGTGGTTATTGGTGTTTGGACAAAGAGCAGACACCCGATAGTTTTGTAATTGTACTTCCCATGTAGCTATCCGTTATTCGAATAAGTAATTTCATTGAGAATGGGGAATTAGTAAAATGTGATAATGGCAATATTTTCATTGTACATTATTTTTAGATGTTGTTTATTGTACTTATGCTTTGCCCAAAATAACTGTTACTGGCATCACATAATAGATACTTTCCCGCAACTGTGATACCCGCTGTGATTGGCTGCATGTGTACAACTTGTCACATGAAATAGAGCATGTCCTATTTCATATAATTCGTCCAACAAGTTGCATACGTTATGAGATGCAATGTGTTGCATGCAATAAATTGTATACAACTTGTTGTACCCTGTGAATGCCCCTCAGAACGGGTTCTCTGTTTGATATGCTGGCAGTTTCAACAAATCATGACATCAAGCCAGTGCCCAGTCTACCTGCTTCAGTCTCGGATTCTGTATTACTGCCTATTTTCTGACTGCTCATCCATTTGATTACCGTGTCCACAACTTCTGTAACATCTGGTCCCCCTACTTGGAACTAAACAAATTGTTTTGTAAATTTTTCTTTCAGATGTGTGATGAAAATGGACCACCACTGTCCATGGATCAACACCTGCTGTGGTCACTTTAATCACGGCAACTTTGTGTGGTTTCTATTCTTCGCACCATGTGGCTGTGTCCATGCAGTCATTATACTTATACCATCTATATACAGAGCTTTAAATTATGTAAGTAGCACCGCAAACTCATGAGATTAGTGCAGCCTTCGAAATTCACACTAGTTCCTAGCCTGAGACTACGAAATTGTGCAGAGGACAAGTAAAAATCTGGTGATGGTAGTCTTCATTGGCTTGTAGGATTGAGGGCTATAATTCTGAACCAGTTCTCAGTGCTTCAAATTTGCTTCAAATTGGAACTGAATAAAACTGACAGAAAATGCAAACATAGGCAACATTTGACCAGCTACAAACTCTGAGGTCTAGTGAAATAAGGACTCCACTAGTCCTTGAAATTCTTCAACTGAAGAGTGTCAACAGAGGTTTAATAAAGACCAGTTAAATAACATCACTGGCTAAAGTAATTTGTAATAAATCCAGTGGCTTGACTGTTTTTTATCCTTCCTGAACAGTTTGAACGGGTCATTAACATAAATAATCATACCTATTTGCAAAGAGAACCTTTCACATGTATTTGATGTACATTCTATGTAGCTAAGCCTGTTAGCATCAACTGTCCAGCATGCTATACATATGACATGATGAAACATGATAAAGATTTGCAAGACCACAAAATAGTTCACATTAAAGTTGTCAATTACTTACAGTGTATGAGTATTCTGAAACTGTTGTACATGAAAAGTTAAAGATACAATTACTCACTTAAGTAATTCCTTGTTAATTATCTTAATTGTTAAATTTTGCTTAAAGGCAAAATGCCTAACTACCGACGCCCGTGCCTTTCAGTCGTTCATGTCGTCTCGGTAATCTCCATGTTTCGGATTTCCCATCATGCTGTTCCCCGTGAGCACTATAAAAGTGCAGTGCACATGCCGTCCGCACCTTTCACTCCAAATCATTTTATATAAACAATGTAGTTTTGTCGTGGCTTGGTAAGGAGAGTAATTATGGACAATGTTGGCAAGTACTGCAGATGTTGTGCTCCTTGTGTTTTTCAGACTTACTATTACTACTATGGGAATGGTGAACCTTTGATACATCTGTCTATCGTGGCTTTTGTTCTCACCATGTTTGGTGTGGGGCTGGCTATAGGTGTTGTCATCGCAGTAGGAATGCTGTTCTATGTACAGGTGAGACATCACGAGAATCAGGGGTTTTATGTGTGGCATGCCACGGTATTTGTACAAATATATAAATCACTGGGATCTGGGTATGACACCTACTAATCCAATGGCACTAATCATGCTGAGGGGAAGGTTTTGTTTTGTGTATGTTTAGTGTTCTTGGACATGTTGAACAAAGATCAGTTGGAACATGTAGGTTGCCTCAAGATGTTAAGAGAAAGTTGAAAAGGTTAACATGGATTTATCTGGACTTGCTCAGAGGCCAATATTTGGCCTTAAGTGTGCAGCAAATGCCAGTACAAATTCCCAATTCGGAATTAAACATTTCCCAATTCATGCTGTTACCCAGTATATTTAATGTTATGGCTTTGTAAGGTGACTGGCATTTCACTCATAACAGAATCAATATAGAGGAAGAGGTTTTTAAGCTTCGTTTAACATTATTGTATTGAATGCAATGTCAAAATTTGATGTTAAAGAACCTTTGAATTTACATGATTTTGGAAAAAAAGAACTTTAATAAAATCCCAATTTTGAACAAAGTAATGATTTTTCTCAATTTGCCTGCCAAGGACGCTTAGTTTGGAATGCTAGATTTATCGCTGGGTCAGCTTGTAACTGTGTTTGATTACTTAATGCACTTTGAATCTATTTGTGCACACAATGCAAGCTTGTCTCCAGTCTACCAGAATGAACAGCCGTTGTTTACTTTCAGATGAAAAGCATTTGGAGAAATGAGACTGGTATTGAATCCTGGATTATAGATAAGGTAAGGACTTCAATTTAATTTATGTCATCCAGATTGTGGGATGAATATGTAATCGTGGTCAGTAGGTAGGAAACAATAACAATCTAATCATGAAACATGATTTGTGTCTTGTGGACTATAGAAAATACCCTGAGTATTATTGAGTGTGGTTCTCTTCTAATTATGAAACTGTCAACATACCTCAGATATGCAACTACTGGTATTATAAGTTGCTAGAACTAACTTAGTATGCGACGTAGCAAGTCCCCCTTGCTACATAAATACTGTAGAAGTCAGAGTTTTCAGAAACAGTGATGTAGTGTGGACTAATGAAAATACCCGAGGATTGAGTGTGGTCTGTTCAAGGACAGATACAAGGCATCACACATGGCATATCGCAACAATACAAATTATGTAGGTGATGTTCCTAAAACAGGCTGAGGATCGAGAGCGCGAAGAGGACGAGGGGGAGGACTTCATATACCCGTACGACCTTGGGTGGCGGGACAACCTCAAACAGGTGTTTACATTCACTGGCAAGCCGATCTCTGACGGAATAACATGGACTGTAGTGGAAGGATGTGACCAGTACACTCTCACTGTAAGTGTTATAACGTCTAGGGGTGAAACGAGACATCGGTGCACTGGTGCATCGTGAGTTTTTATGTGGCAATACGATACACGATACGTTTTTTTCTGTATTGATAAAAAAAGATAAATTACTTACTATTTGTTTGATGGCCGCTGGCGTTTTTTGTCAGTCAGATATCGCAAAATGTGTTTAGAGTTTCAAGTTCACAACTGAAAATAGCCACTACGAACATGTGTCCAAAGCAAGCTTTCCCTTTTGAACCTGCTCTGAAATATTTATTGTCAAGAAGTTTCCATGAGATTTGATGTAAAAATGCATATTGGCATACGCATTGTATCGTGATATGCATTGTATCGTGACCTTGCTGTATTGTTTCAGCCCTAACAACTTGTGTGCTGTTGACTGCATAACAAACAAGTACACATGATGTACTCCAGCGTGGGCTGCTTACAAATTGCGTGATGAACCAGAAACATTTTTCAATGAAAACTATAATCAGTAAAATCAAATGATGTACATTATCACGACTATGTTAGTAGGGCTGGGACAATACACCAACTGCAGGATCCGATACGTATCAATATACCTTAGGGATACCTTGTTCACGGTCAGATACATACTGTAAATCTGGAAATAAATGCGTCTCCAAATTAATACGACTGCTGACCCCTAGCCAAACATGCGACTCAATATCAATGCTACTCCTCCCACCCCATCCCCAGTGGAATGATACATATCCTTACCTTAATCCAATCAAACAGCAAATAGCACCGCTTAGTAGCACTGAGTAGAGCACTTCCGTAAAAACAACACACAGTTTATATGATTACTAAGTTCAAAGGCAATCAAATAATTGAACCATCAATAGTTCACTGATTGGTATGCGGAGGTGTCAACAAACTTGACATGAGTGGGTAGAACTCTTGACCCCAGCAGTGATAACTCACCGGATGCCTATTGTGTAATTCCTATTCTTTGAATGACATTGTTATATACTTGGTACACCTGCTGCTCAATAAACCATGTTTCTGTTTATATTCAAGTTGGTATTTCCGCTTTCCACTTTCCAATGTGTGCAGCGAGGCCGATATTGTTGATAGTCATTTGGAGACATAAATGCGAAGTTAATTAATGCGAGCAAAGACAACTCGCTTTTTTCACATTTAGTTCACGATCGTGTTATTACAAGATTTACAGTATCGCAATACTTGTATGTGCTCTTATCTGTGGTGAATGAGCCATCTTTTTCAGAGACAGTATGGCCAAATACCTGGCACACTGATGATTTATAGTTGGCATTGGCGCAATGGATGAAAACTTTTACTTTTTCCCTACTAATTTTCACTATTAATTAGTGTGTGATGTTACAGTTATTAAAGCAAACATTTAAGGTATAAATCAATATGTTTGACTTTGTGTGCGACTGTGATCGATACTTGTTTTGTGAAGTATAACATCGCGATGCTTAGATGCACCAGTGTATGGTCCCACCACCACTTGTTAGTGTGGTTGAGTGTGTGTCAGCTGCTATATGACTTCCGTGTTTTATTCATGCAGGTTGAGCAAATTAAACAGAAAGCTCAGAAGCGAGATCGCACCCTGCTCTATGTGATAATGGAGCCGTACTCCGGAGCCATGTTCCCCATCACTAAGGGATGTAGGGTCATCTGTCTCGTGCCATGTACTGACGAACCTCGGATCTCCGTGCTGGAAAACGACCGAGTGATGGTCACAAGGTGGAAAAAGTAAGTGGTCAGCTGTAAATAGGGAGTGTTTCATGTCCTGTTACCATGGATACTGTACAAAGATTCCCTCATGAGGTTTCCACGTGAGAGTAGCTAAGTACACATGTACCCATGTTTGTCATAGGAGAATGAAAAGAAAATCGTATGTCATTGTACCCGTGCTGTGATCCACCAGTTGTCTGGTCCATATTATTCACAGGTATCAGCAGGGCTTGACTGAAGTAACTGGATTTAACTTGCACCAGGTGCATGTTGACATGAAAGCCACGTTCCCCAGACAAAGCCAGGTTGTTCCCTGGTTATATACATGTACCAAAGTTCAAACATTAGTTGGTCTGCTGCTAGTTCGGGGTGTCACGATAAATCGAATTATCAATATATATTGCTGTTGGTCAGAACTTAAAGTCAATAAATCGATTGTTAAATCAGTTTCTGATCAATAGTATCGATTTCAGTTAGGAATATCAATAGTTATGGTTATCACATTCAAAGGAAACTTCAGTTCCAAGGTTTAATTCAACTCTAAAATCCATCTAAAATGATACACTGAAAACTATCAATATTTATTGCAATAGTTGCTTGCAATATCAATAGTTATCGCAATAGTAATTTCCAGACCAATAGTCACCCCTACTGCTAGTGTCACATAAATTACTGATGCATTGCTGTAAAATGTTTTAGAAACATGTGCATATAAACTTGAAGTGCCCACAGTTTGATGACGTCAAGCCTAAGAAAGTGTGACAAATTACACATAACACAGGGGATAGTGATATAGCATAGTAAACAAAGCTCATAGGTATGTGTAAAGATTAATGTTGGGTAAGTTTACATGCACCAGTAGTATATTTAGTTATTCGTAGTTCGAGAATTATACTGGTAATTGTTGACCATATTACTGTTAAAGATCCTGACATGACAATAAAAGTTACGCTGTCTTAATAGACATGTTGTTCCATTATCATGGAGAGATTTAACATCCCCTTCACATGTTTGAGGTCAGAAAGTAGAACTGTTACCACAATGAGAATTGTCGTGGTTTCAAGAGCATGAATTTACAACAGCAATGATCGTGTATTTCACACAGGATAAATGTTTTCTGTTTATGTATTTTCTGATCACAACATCATTATCGTTGACAGACACTGGCTGTATGGGACGAAGGTGCTGGAGAACGGGGGCAAGAATAAAGTGGGTGAGTAGCTTTAGTCATTAAAATATCAACATGATCAAGTATTGCAGCTGATGGTTATTGAGTGTATTAGTATACTACTCAAAAGAAGTTAAGGATCACCCGATTCTTTCATAATGGTAAAGTTAATCTGTCATGGCATGAGAGATTAACTATTGTAATATGAAAGAATCGTATTATCCTTAACTTCTTTTGAGTAGTATATAATGTCTTCAGTATTATGTCCTTGTATTGAACTAGGACAGAAATAATTAGTTGTTCATTGAAGTGGGTTAAAGTTAAAGAATGTAGGTCACTGAGACACATCTTTACAAAAAGGAGGGTTTATCAGGCATTTCATATACATTTTGTGTGGTACATGAACACTGGTAGTTGTTCGACACCATGTACATTTGTAGGGGTCAACAGTATTTACATTTACACATATCACAGGTATGATTTCTTGACTGTTGGGTACAATATGGAATACCGAGGGATCTAACACAAGTGCCTCATACCTTGAACCTATCACCAGATTTCATGATGTGCTTTGATGAGTTGTTGCACTTGTACATAGATGCTCTGTTGATGTTGCAGCCTCCAAGAGAATTCGAGGCTGGTTTCCACGGCGAGGTGCTAAGGAACTCATAGACAATAATATGAATGACAAGAAAGCAGTTTGAACAAGACCTGATGTCAACAAACATGTAGCAGTGGAATCAAAATGGTACATGCCTTAACAAACAACCACATTTGAGATCTACTTTCCACCTTCGCTGTCAGCCAAATACATAGAATATATAGATGCATGTATATTACAGCAGGGAGAAATCTTCTAGATGATACCTCTATACATTTTCGTTATCTGAATATCCCATTATTTTATTGTTGAATACGACAGATTCATAGGGCTGTCATTGACTTTCAAATATTGAGTGACAATACGATGTGGTGACACAAAAGTTCTACTTGTAAAAATATTTTTATTATTATTTCACCTGAACATCGAACATTTTTAAAGAATTAGGTGCACTGGTAGGTCACTTCAAAAATGTTTGTAAATGCAAGCAAATCTAAGAAATATGGTAAATGACCTAAATATTAGGGCTGGGACGGGTCAAAATATACTACCCGGGTACCCACCACCCTATTACCCGACCCCACCCGGGTACCCGCTGTAGATATTCAAACTGTCCGTGTCCGATTTGGAAAAGTTTTACCGTAGCCCTGACAAAATGTACTTAGATACAACATGTAAAACGACCCGCTCATGCATACACTGAAGTTTAATGCATGAAGTTTTATCTTTATTCAAACCTTTAAAAGTCAGAAGGAATGGGTGCATTGTCAGAAAGAAATGGGAACATTAGTGACTTATAGTGTAACCATAGAGTTTAAGATAGTATTTGTCATTAAACAATATGTATCACGTGACTAATCACGGGTCCGGGTAGTCCTGTGGGTACCCAGGTCCTACTCAGGACCCACCCGACCCGAGTACCCGAGTTACCCGTCCCAGCCCTAGTAAATATCTATCTTGACCTATTAATGAGGATTTCAACAACTTGCTCCCAAGATTTTCACATATGTTGGAACTTCTGTCTCTTAGGTAGCAATTTGTAGTTAAAGTTTTCAGGCGATGTATGGATAACAAGATTTCAAATTTAGTGACAGCCCTACATTTACATTCCTGTTAGAAACTCACAATAACACAACCATTTGTTTGACAAATTCTAATGTTGTGTAAATAAGATATATAGTTTATTCTAGATGGAGTGAGCATGTAAGATGTACAGCTGTTGGTTAGCACAGCCCTGGGAGGACCAATGAGAATGCAGCTAACATTGGTTGATTGAATGAGCAATGGCCGGCTTCCATACAGTAGTGCTGTGTTAGGCCTGATGTATGCAGGAGTCAGTTACAGCAGTTGTGCTGTCGTGTACGTCACCCATAAAGCTTAACCTCTTTATACTGCAAACATCTTGAATCCAACACTCGGACAAAGAAATGCCTCTCCACACCCAAAGCAACTTCTCCTTTGATTTGTCAATATGTTGTCAACCTATATCCTCATATTTGTGTTATTCTGGTCATTTGATATTTTCAGAATCCATGTCTTGTTTAGATATTGCACTTACGTTTGCTGATTGTCATACGGTTAGTTAATCTCCCACAGTGTGTTCAATTTCTACAACATATCAATCTAGTGGTGGAGTGGTGCCTTTAGCTTGTGAGAGATGTGTTACCACGGTTACAGTATGTTACTTTGTTATAATCAAGAATCAAGTTGGTCTCAGATTCAGTTTAAATGCAATTCATTCCAGAGAGCAAAAACAATTGTTTATTTCTTTATGCAACTTTCACACATTATAAGCAGACGAGGAGCCAGCATATTTCTCAAAACCATACACAAGGGTTCAAGAAGACTCAGCACTGAAACAGAGGGAGATGTCCTCTTGTGATGTAATGTTCCGCAGTGTGGAAAGATAACCTCAGTCTTTGTTTATACAGTGTACTGAATCTCCATTCTGTTATGATATGTACCCTGTACCATTCAGCATCACTCATAGCTTTGTTTCCGCAGTGCTGTCACCATATCCACCTCCCTGATCACACTCTCCGTACTGAATTGCTCTGGCTCATGGGCTGGGGGGTAAGGTCGTGTGTAAGATTGTTACACTTATATAGCGACGTGCATGCATGTGTTTGTGTGGCTGCTTGTACTGGTCCGGACTAATGCTGATGTTTATGGTGCCCGCCCACTGAGATGCTGCAGTTTGACATGAATGCCCCACTCAGACACAGTATACTGACTCTGAGCTGACCAGTCCTTGTTTTAGCCCACTGAGATGCTGCAGTTTGACATGAATGCCCCACTCAGACACAGTATACTGACTCTGAGCTGACCAGTCCTTGTTTTAGCCCCTTAATGCCGAGCGCCATCTTTTAACATCTTTTGGTATGAAGCGGCCATTGATCAAGATCCCTGACCGTCCACTCTCCGAGCAGACGTTCTACCACTAGACCACAAACATGGTCTCTGTCTCAACAGCCAATCAAGACATCTCTTCTGAACACAAGTTGGGCATACAACTACATTTCAGGACGTAGCAAGCACCCGATATTGATATTTGAGTCAGAAGACCGTTATAAATTATCTTTAAGATAATTAAGAGTATGGAGAGGGTTACATGTCCTTATGCTACAAGACGTTCTGGTTGCATTTGAGACAGAGTGCTGGTGATATTACTGCTTGTGTCAACCATTAAAAAGGGTACTGTGATCGCACGTCTGTTTTTAGTGTTGCATCATTTGACTAGGACAGTGCTAACAGTAGTATGTTTCATAATTGAATGGAGATATGATGGACTGGATAATCGAGGATGGTTGTTGTGTTGTGGGGAAAGTGACTGGAAAGTTTGCATATGAGATGAACTGATGAACTGATGAACTGGACAGATTTTGGACAAAAAATATGTTGCAACCTGGAACGATCAATGGTACCGGTAGTTCAATTTGATCATATATTTTTTAATATTTGCTCCTAAATCGAAATCCAAGATTATGATGTCTGGTCTGTCATCATAGTACCTGTGCTCCTTGGTTTAGACCTGGGTGCCGTTGTACAAAGCGATCTTAGCCCTAAGGAGATCCTAACTCCCATACCTTAATATAGACTTACGACAGTCATAGCGCTAAGGTTGTTTTGCACCCTGGTCAACAACTGCATCATTATTGGGTTTCTGCTCACATGACATGATTAAACTTAACTTAAATACTGTGAAAAACGTACTTAAGATCAACTTGTGCAGACAATTCAATATTTTTTTGGTGGGTGGTTATGGATATTGATAGTGAAAGATTTCGTCAGTAGATTAGGTAAAATATGGATTGTTCAGGATTTGTTTAATCAAAGTTGCGTTGGATCAGTAATTGATAATCTTGGCCTTGTTTGGGTCCTACGTCTGTTTTAGTCACATAAACTTATATTAGTCATATATAATTAACATCGGCACTGTGATAAAAACTTTCTTATTCTGATTTTTTTTCTTCTGAATTTTCAATTTTTTAGCTCTAAACCAAGCAACTTTGTTTGTGTCACTGATGGGTTAATTCCAAGTTGAACCAATTCATGCAAGTATCCACATATTTTTTATGACAATAGCTCTGAGTATGATTAGTTTACATATTCAACTATGAAACTATGACAACGATCAGAATATTCATGACATCATTTCAAACCATAGGAGATTTGTTGGTGTCCTCAAGTCCTGTCTGTGTAACGCGGTCGTGAGAACCACTGTGAGGCATAAAATGATTGTTTTGTACATTTCCTAGGGTACTGTTGACTTATCCATGTGGAGCCAAAGTTTGCTAGGCTGCTGAATTATGTATTGACTTCATTGCCAAATGTTGAAGATATTAAGAAAAGTATATTAAACCATCAATTTTGATTAGAATTAGTTTTATTGCATATTTTCATAATATTTTAAACTTTTTTTATTTGTTTATTTGTTTTACTTTTCATGAGATATAAAAGGTGTATGTCTAGCCTGTGTGAGCCTGTTTCTCACTAAGTATCAGCATTTGTTTGTATGTTCAACCTGTTCAGCAAATAACATTTTATACAAACTTAAAATTATTCATATTCAATATTTCTTTTGATGTGTTAAAGAATATATTACCATTATGCGTAGTAAAAGATAGTTAGTTTTCGACTCGCCTGAACGCTTGATTTATGTGAGTGAATGTCTTGGTGCTGTGTCATCCATCGTCCATCCATTCTACTCTTCCACATGGTTTACATCTCCATGGAAGACACAACTTCAGATGTGCTGAGACTTTAGATATTGATGCCCAGACTTCGTATTTGATTTTAAGTATGACACTTTGGCAGCCAAAGTCAAGTTGTCTTTGTTGTATTGACACATCTGTACTTTAACACATGACACTTTTTGCACATAATTCTGCCACTTATTCAGGTATCAGTGTGAAGTTTGATATTTTGTTGGGGGGACCGTGTTAAAACTGTTATTATGTAGAAACAATATTTTGTATATACCCATGTTTATGATCTTCATTATTATACCCCCAACCTAAAAGGTCGGAGGTATGTAGTTATACCAAGGTTCCGTCCGTCCGAAAACTTTGTCCGCGCGATTTCTCTTAAACTATTCAGTGGATTTATCTCAAACTTAGTACATATAATCTGTGTCATATGGAGGGGGTGCAGTCAAAAGAAAAAAATTCTTTTTATTAATTTTCCATTTTTTTAATGAATTTTTCAAACCCTAACGTCCGTCTGAAAACTTTGTCCGCGCGATTTCTCTTAAACTATTCAGTGGATTTATCTCAAACTTAGTACATATAATCTGTGTCATATGGAGGGGTGCAGTCAAAAGAAAACAATTGTTTTTATTAATTTTCCATTTTTTTATGAATTTTTCAAACCCTAACCCTATCCTAGCTATTTAATTTGAAACTACTGACATACTAGGAGGGTCGGGGGTATTAGTGAGCTACGCTCACTTTTGCTCTTGTTTGAGAATGTTATTTTTAGTCCATTAAGGATCAAATATCATCAACTGCGGGTGAGCTACAGAACCTCATGGCTGAAAATGTCTTAAATCCTTACTGTGTCGTGTAGTAGACAGTTACAGGATGGTGTTAGTCAGGGTGCTTGTGTAGTAGACAGTTACAGGATGGTGTTAGTCAGGGTGCTTGTGTAGTCTTCTTTTTAGGCAGTAGAATATGTGTAGATCTTGGCGAACATGTCTACACTTTTTGATTATTACAGCTCTGAGTGATATTAACTTCAGTTTTCATAGCTAGGGAACACTTGCCTTAGCAGGGTCTTCTGATTCACTGTACTGCTGTTTAGTATGTCAGTCATTGAGGGTTGTATGTACGGAGTATCAAGTGGGGTCAGGTCACACTGGATGTTTCATGGGGTGACTACGTAGCAGACCTTAGGCCCCACTCATCTAAAGGCGAGTCCGCTGTTTAGTATGTCAGTCATTGAGGGTTGTATGTACGGAGTATCAAGTGGGGTCAGGTCACACTGGATGTTTCATGGGGTGACTACGTAGCAGACCTGAGGCCCCACTCATCTAAAGGCGAGTCCGCTGTTCGACTGCAGCTGGTAATCACACTTGTGTCTGTGTATGTTACATAAACTCATCAGATGTACTGTAAATCTTGAAATAAATGCGGCGTGAATTAAATGCGAAAAATGTGAGTGGTCTTTGCTCGCATTGATTAAACATCGCATTTATATATATCTCAATATTATCAAAAATAAATAAGACAGCCTTACTTCACATTTTTGATAGCAGAAATACCAACTTGGACATAAAAACTATATAATCCACATCACATGGATTAAGGTAAGGAGTAGCATTCACATTGAGTCGCATTTTTGGCTAGGGGCCAGCAGTCACATTCATTTGGAGACGCATTCACTTCAAGAATTTACAGTATTTGTTCTCAAAATAGCCAAAGGACAAACTAGCAGTCAATGCTGATTCTCAGATGCTGAGACACAACCAGGGCTCATTCACCACGCCGTCTTTGCCCTGCAAGCATCATCACTCTGTGTTAAGTGGGAGTTATGACAATCATCAAGCTGTTATAAAGCTACGTTGTTATGGGTAAGCGTCTACACCCTGAAATACTGTGTGTTTTTCTTCCACATTAAGCTGACACGCCTTGATGTGTACTACTCCAAACAAGTTAAAGAACACCCAATTCTTTCATATTACTGTAGTAAATCTTGGTCTCGTTAATCATGGCATGGCAGATTACCTAACTGTAGTAATATGAAAGAATTTAACTTCTTTTGAGTATTTGACGTGAAATACTGTTTAGAGCAGTATTACACTGAGCAACTATTGCTTGACTCCCACATTGAAACTACAATTGTGTGAAAATGTATTAATGTTGATATGATGGCTTTTTTGAAGCCTAAATGATGTGTAGAGACATTCTGACAAATGTATTTTCCTCTTGTGATGCTCTATTGCCAACATCCATCCATCGCGGACCACTGTGAATACAATCGTGCCTATATTTTATCACTGTTATATATTTATTTACAGATGTATATATATATATAGATATATATAGATATATATATGAACACCCAGTGTATTATATGAAATGGTTAATGCCAATATTGAGAGAGTTTGATTGAGTGATTGATTAACCGAACATGAAATTGTATTTCACTTTGATCATCAATACCGAATATAAGTATGTGTAGCTTCCTGTGCTTGGCTGAAACTTGAGTACCAAGTACAGTGGAATCTCTCCGAACCGGACTTATTATAGCTTCCATCAAAACCAGAGCAATTTCACAAAAGTTTATTATCAAACAGATTACAGTTACCAGTAACCTTATTTATTCCTAATTGAGACCACCCAATATATGTTAAGCTTTATACACTCCTACTTTTCACAAAACTCAGATCTTACATGGTGGCCATATTGAAAATATCGTTTGCCCGTTACTCAGCCATTCCTTCATGTATCATTTAAATTTGAAATGCTGCAAGTATTTTGTAGGCGGCATATCATATAATATGTTTTGGGGCATATTTTGATATTTCATGATAGCAAACTATAACCTCTGACTTTCATGTATCCGTTTCTTGAGTGTTTCGGCAATTCGACATCCCCCTGAAACTACAAGGCCTCTGGTGCTGAAATCTGTCAGAATCATCCCTGCTATGATGTCCCTAATACGTGCTCACAGAATTCCGATCCAACTTTAAACGTTGCTGTCATTATTTCTTCATAGTTCAGGCGAACTACAGACCAATGTGGCTCTATGTTTACACAAACAAAATTGTTGGTGTGTTGGCTGATGCACCGAGGACAGTAGAGGTTTTGTCTCACTTATATAACAGTTACAAGGGCTGGTCAAATTGTTCTAAGCCTAACTAACTTTCAACTTTGGTCCTTAACAAAGTGAATTAGTCAGTGTAGTACATTGTTTGAGTCGTTCATTGCAAGCGCATTTGATCTGTTGAGCCTGTTTGTATAGTAAATGTTTTCCCTATCACAGCTTACAAAAGTACCTGTAACAGACATATAATACACATGTATTCACAAAAACAGTCTAAAAATATAAATAATTTCCAAGTGCAATATCATCTATTCATCCTTGTTGGTTGAGCGGTAAAGTCCGTGGTTTGACTATCAGATGTTTCAGAGGGTGTACCCCAGGTGGGTAAACTGACATATTCACCCTTCATTTGTCGGTGAAAAGGCGAGGATTTCGCTCAATACGTTGACAGTTTAAATAAAAGAAGTCATAAGTATTTAGGATGTACAGTAAAGTACGGTTATAACGAACTCAAAGGGACTACTAATTTTAGTTCGTTATAACCGTATTTCGCTATAAGCATATATACAGCATAACTACAGCAAATAGTCGGGACCAAAGAATGAGTTCGTTATATCCATCAGTTTGTTATAAGCGTGTTCGTTATAACCGTAGTTTACTGTAAGTTGAATTGTCCATGGTTCGCAACAGTTGATGTTTGAACATAGTGCACAGTCTACAGATTCGGATGAAACCTATTTAGTTGTCAGAGTGGACTTGGGAGTTCCATTGATTTAATAACTTTAGCCCGTCAGTGTCTGTAATGCGTTCTGTGAAAACTGTTCTGAATGAGGGTGCACAGATTACATGGTTAACCGATGTTTACTCCTGCAAATTATGTCTGGAATTCGGAGCATAAAAGTCTTCAGGCCGGAGACATACATTGACTCCTTGTACCCCTTAGTTTACAATATTTTTTATGCTCCAATGAATGCAGTACCACTTTGAGGATATGAAAAAAACACATAACTTATACAGCCAAGTCAATCTATATTTTTGGCCAGCAGATTCAGTTGTTAGTTTTATTAAAAAGTAAGGGATGTTACTCTTGCAGGAATGTGACTAATAAGTACTCAATTGGAAGTTAAGTTCGGTTCAGACGATTCCACTGTAGGGGTTTATTTTTGTCTCTTTTTGTATACACTGTGGTGTATAATTACCTGTAATGAATAACTCTGAATTATGTATTTGATCTTGTAAACTTCTTTTACAAAAATTATGAAAAATAACATGTTGCAATGGGCAAACATTTGAATAGTGTACAATATTTGTTGCTTTTATTTTTTTAGTATAGTTTAAGAACAGCTATATTTTATTACACTTTTGCTTGGATTAGCTTCTTTTAAATTGTTAATTGCAGATATTAACTTAGAGAAGTGATGCCATTTGTATTTTTCAATATTTGATGTTGCATAATGTTATTTATGCTGTAGAGGATCTAAATGTTGTATGAATTCTATTTACATAAATTTGATTAAATGAATTATTTGTTTTGAAGTACTGTTCATCTGATGAAATATGTTGAATATTGTTTATTTGGAATTGATTCATATTGATATAATTTCATCGCAGCCTTATCATCTAGATGTGAATGTTCATGAATGTGTTTTTCACTAAGAATAAACATGTATTTACTCAATCATTGTTTGTATTGTTTTTTTTAATAATGCAGTTTCAACTGGAGAAGATATGAGTTTTTTTCCAGGTTTTAAAGGCAAGTTCAGCTAATGGTTTAGATGAATAACTGCACGTACGGTCAAACCTACACATCACAGCAGATTCTGAGAAATTCCGAGCTAGACTTTCCAGTATGGATGGAGTGAATTGGCAGATATATACACCACAGTAGCCTACAATTACATTTCTCAGATCAACAGTCATGGTTTCACGACTTATTAGATCACTCACGACCAGAAGGGAAAAACACTTGTTTCCCAGAAAACAAGTTTTTTGCAAATACTGGTAAGATGTCCGCCCGTATTCCCCTACAAAATATATATAGTTGGAAGAAAAACGATATATGTAAAGATATATTACTTTTGGAGAGGGGATACGGGCGGAAGTCTTTCCCAAATACGTTAAATAGGCCATTTTGGGCAGTCTCGGAAATAATGTTACATAATAATTGTTTCTAAAATTCAAGAATCTATAAATTATGAATAGGATATGCGGCCACAATATTTTTGGTTTCCTGCATGCAGCATCCGATTAGTGGATTGTTGAGATAAAATATTTTCAACTATCTTCTCAAGCGCAGCAGAGAGGCTCGTGAGATGGTCGGGAAAGTGGGCGTGGCTTTGCGTCGCTTTACTTTGAGTTACTTCCCTTGGTCTGCTTCCGGTTTATGTCAACATGGACAAGGATAACGATGTTCTCAGTAAATATCGCGCTGTCACCAACAAGTTGAGAAAGTATGTTTGACAAACAGAGGACCGTTTTAGTCTGCGATTGAGTTTTGAACCTGGAGATTGTGGTTAAGGTTTGGGCTGTTCACAGTGGTAAACGTTAATATATATTTTCTGGAATCAATTCTTTAACAAGTGCTTGTATGTTCGTTACATATGCCTGTAAAGGTCCTAAGCATACGCGCATCATCTATGAAATATTCCTTTCTTGCAGGAGGTTTCTCAAGAAACCAAATGTATCCGAAGGCAGTGAGCAGTTTGGTAAGCATCTCTTCTTTCTTTCTATCTACAAGTGTTTTGTAGTCAAATGAGTGACAGTGATAGGTTCAGAGTAGATCTAGATGTTTGTTTTGCAATTTAGAGTGTTAACGTGGTAAATGAGGAATGATATGTTTGTTTTTCGTTCAGCTTCCTAGACGATTGCGTAATGTTGCCTTCTGATGAGTAAAAAGAAAATCACTATTAGATCTATTGTTTTCGTTCAGCTTTGACTTAGGTACATGGGAATGTAGCATAATATATTCCTGAATAGAATACTTGTTGAAAGTTTAATAATTAAGAAGGTGTTTTATTGAAGTTAGAAATGGTGACATCAGCAAAAGTATTGACGTTGACTAAGGAACTGTAGATGTTTTTTGTTTTTGGTTGTTGTTTTTCTTTTATTGTTTTTAAAAAGAAGTACCTGTTACATAAAATGTGCTTCCACCCAGGGTAGCAGAAAGCCCAAGCACAACTTATCAGTACATCTTAGTTGTTGTTTTTACAGAAAATAACATACTTCTCACACATTCACTCTAGTAATACAAACATACTGCATATATCAGGTATGCATAAACTATCATATTGCAGTGTAGGAAAGTACATGGTCTCAAACATTAAAGGAACTGTAGATATTACTACATTTGAAAGTGACCCGTGAAGATTCAGAGTAGGTCTTCAGCAACCCATGCTTGCTGTAACAGGCGACTATGCTTGTCGTAAGAGGCGACTAATGGGATCGGGTGGTCAGGCTCGCTGACTTTGTTGATGCATGTCAACGTATCCCAATCGTGTGGATCGATGCTCATGATGTCAACCACTGGATTGTCTGGTCCAGACTCGATTATTTACAGATAGCTGGAATATTGCTGAGTGCAACATAAAACAACAAACAAACAAACATTTGTATGTTTTCTTATTTCACTGTGTTTTAATTTGATACCTCATCACATTGATCTGCAGTGAAGGAATAACAGTGATATTGTGACCAGTTATTACTTGTACATGTACACAGGCCCCTGAAGCAGGATAGTGAAATTATTAAACCACTATTAAACCATTATTTATATGTATGGGTCCAGTGTTTCAGTATTATCACTTTCCTGCTTCAGGGGCCCGTGTGCATGTGCTTATTGAGATTTCGGAATTTGCTTAGCTTCAGCAGATGATTTTGGAGCCCACACATTTTGCTAGCTATGTTTAGCTTGGTCCCTTAAGCACATTTACTCATGTGTCTTTGTCAACAGGGTAAAACCTCTTTGAATATTGTTTTGTAAACAGATGTCATTTGGTGATCATGGCAATCTGTACGAATGAATATTTTGTTATTAATGTCTTTATTTAGTTAAATGATTGATTTGTCATGTTTTTTCATCCAGTACTTATTGAACTGCACATATTGCATGTATTTGTGCCTTGTTAACTGAAACTCAATTAGGGGGACTAATCAGTTGCTCATTTCCAGTCAAGATGTGGATGTTGTAATTAGTGCCTTGTACATGTTGTATGGGACTTGGGACATTGTCTGTGTACTGTAATTATGGACATTTTTAAATGTGAGATTAATATACAGCATCAAATTTGATTTGGAAGACAAAGTGGGATTTTAATGACAAATCAAACTTGCTAGGGCTGTCAATTGGCCTGAGTGTACCTTGTAACAAAGGTGAGGTGAAATATGCTTTAACGTCGCATCCAAGATTATTACACTTACATAGCGATGTGCATGCCCAAGTGTGTGTGTCTGTCTGTGTGTGTCTGTGTGTGGCTGCTTGTACTAGTCCGTACTGATGCCGATTTATAGTGCTAGCACACTGAGATACCATGCCACAGTTTAACATGCATACCCCACTCAGACACTTTATGCTGACTCCAACTTAGTCCAAGCCGACCAGTCTTTTGGTATGACACGGCCAGGGACCTTCTGCTATCCGAGCGGACGCTCTACCACTAGACCATGGAGGCAGTCCCTTGTACCAAAATTCTTATCGGGGATATTACCTAATATCAACACTTGTTATATTTTCGATGGTCAAAGGACTCGAGTTGATGATGTTTCACCATACTAGTTCTTAGTAGTATCCCTGTATTGATCATGGATGTTTACATTGCAGCGAGTCTAGCCAAGTCCTTGCAGCAACAAGAGTGTCCTCAGTATGCAGGCTTCTGTTGTTTAGCTCAGGCCAGGTAAGAGAAGCTATGTCACTGGTACCTGAACACAATCCCAAACTAGAATGTTAGATGATCAGCTATATATACTACTCAAAAGAGTGAGTGAGTGAGTTGGGTTTAATGCTGTTTTTAACAGTATTCCAGTCATATCGCGCCGTGTCAGCTTAATGTGGGAGGAAAGCCCGATGTGATGCAGGTCTCAGACGTTTACCACTTCGGTGAAACCCACGAGCACGGGTATGGTGCTGACAAACCTAGAAGCATAATCGGCGAACCAGGATTCGAACCCACAATCATAGGTTTCTGGCGCGCGCAAGGGTCGCAACTCTGCATAGCGAATCGCGGTGCCTTAGACAACTGGGCCCACCCCACTACTCAAAAGATATGACTATAGGTAATCCGTCATGTACATGAGAGATTAACTAAAGTCATATGAAAGAAATGGGTGTTCTATAACTTCTTTGAGTAGTATATTTATTAAAATTGAGGAGGGAGGATTGTATTTTCTTTCAGACAGAACATGAACAAATCTTAAATATGATCATACCTTTAATGTGATATTAATGTAGTTACAAGATATTATTTGTATGCATCATTTCTTCTTTTTTGGGGCAACAACACAAGGTAAAAGTTTGTTTAATTCCAATGTGTTTTATTAATTGTTGCCATGGCTACCTAGGTGTGAGCACACACTGGCTAATGCTCCAGGGGAGGCCCAGGCTCTCACACAAGCAGCAAGGTCGTTCCTGGAAGCTGAACTTTTCAACAGGTCGCTCAAGTATCCTGGGTTTGAGGAGCATCTCACAGCTGCTATCAACTGCTATGGGCACGCCATCAGGGTAAGCAGATGAAATACAGTCAACTACGCTTATAACAAACTCAAAGGGACCACTAATTTAGTTTGTAGTAACTGTAGTTCATTATTAGCATATATACAGCATAAATGCAATAATATAAAAAAATAAGTTCGTTTTATTGGTCAGTTCCTTATAAACGTAGTTTACTGTATACTTCTCTGGATATAAGTATGAACTTTTTACTCAGTATGATCAAAATAGGATAACTATATTATTAATGTCAGTCATTGTTCTTTCTCGAGAATACAGTGCATGACTGTACAGTGCCCAGTGATACTGCTGGCTCCTGTCTGAGTCACTTGGCACAAACGTGTTGAGGTATTACAGTGTATTATTTGGCATGGGACATAAAAAGAGGCTTTTGCCATACCCGGTACTTCTTTTCATTTCTTTCCCGGAGCAAACTCATCAATCCTTCAATAGTTCTTTGTGAAACTTTGTTTGCACATCAGTCAAGTGATGAACTGCTGCCTTTTGCTATTCAGGATTTGAAATGTGTTTTTTTTGCATTTTGGTCTAGCAATTTGGTCTAAGGTTATAATGGGGGTAGGGTACATTCTGGTATACACATTGTTAGTGGCCCCTTCAGGGATAGTACTGATGCTGCTGCAGGCTTGGTTCAATGCTGTTGTCCCACTGACTATTTGCAGGTGCACATTGAAAACAAACAGGTGGCACTGGCAGCATCTCTGTGTCTGGAGCTGGGGAATGTGCTGATGGTAATACACTGTACACACACAACCGGCTTGTCATCTACGTCATACACATACAACTGGCTTGTCATCTACGTCATACACATACAACCGGCTTGTCATCTATGTGATACACACACACAACCGGCTTGTCATCTACGTGATACACACACACAACCGGCTTGTCATCTATGTGATACACACACACAACCGGCTTGTCATCTATGTGATACACACACACAACCGGCTTGTCATCTACGTGATACACACACACAACCGGCTTGTCATCTATGTGATACACACACACAACCGGCTTGTCATCTATGTGATACACACACACAACCGGCTTGTCATCTATGTGATACACACACACAACCGGCTTGTCATCTATGTGATACACACACACAACCGGCTTGTCATCTATATGATACACACACACAACCAGCTTGTCATCTATGTGATACACACACACAACCGGCTTGTCATCTATGTGATACACACACACAACCGGCTTGTCATCTATATGATACACACACACAACCGGCTTGTCATCTACATGATACACACACAACCGGCTTGTCATCTATGTGATACACACACAAACGGCTTGTCATCTACATGATACACACACAACCGGCTTGTCATCTACGTGATACACACACAACTGGCTTGTCATCTACATGATACACATAGAACCGGCTTGTCATCTACATGATACACACACAACCGGCTTGTCATCTAAGTGATACACACACAACCGGCTTATCATCTATGTGATACACACACAACCGGCTTATCATCTATGTGATACACACACACAACCGGCTTGTCATCTATGTGATACACATACAACCGGCTTGTCATCTATGTGATACACATACAACCGGCTTGTCATCTATGTGATACACACACAACCGGCTTGTCATCTATGTGATACACACACACAACCGGCTCGTTGTGTAAAGCTGGTGTAAAGCTGAGGAACACATCACATACATGATGTAAAGCTGAGGAACACATCACATACATGATGTAAAGCTGAGGAACACATCACACACATGATGTAAAGCTGAGGGACACATGACACACATGATGTAAAGCTGAGGAACACATCACACACATGATGTTAAGCTCAGGAACACATCACACACATGATGTAAATATGAGGAACACATCACACACATGATGTAAAGCTGAGGAACACATCACACACATGATGTAAAGCTGAGGAACACATCACACACATGATGTTAAGCTGAGGAACACATCACACACATGATGTTAAGCTGAGGAACACATCACACACACGATGTAAAGCTGAGGAACACATCACACACACGATGTAAAGCTGAGGAACACATCACACACGATGTAAAGCTGAGGAACACATCACACACATGATGTAAAGCTGAGGAACACATCACACACATGATGTAAAGCTGAGGAACTCATGACACACATGATGTAAAGCTGAGGAACATAATTCTGCAGATCAGCTTTAACCGAATTCACTCACTCACTCAATTCACTGAACATACACTGACATGTTTTCATATGACGTATATTGCTGATACTGTGTTTTCTATTCATCACTCTGTAATCTTATTCAGAAATTGAACAAGCAGGTAGAAGCGATGGGCCACTTCCAAAGAGCGGCAGAGCTGCAATCACAGGTACGACTCGACCACTTGTACTTTACAAGCAATAACTAACCCTTGGGAGCCCCAGCAGAATAGGTCCTCGTGTGATTGTTGCCGGAGCCACCTCTCTGTTCATATATCCCTATCCCTAAGTATCACAAAATGAAACTTGAAATATATTAATGAACATCATTTTGTCATGTCCTAGTATTTAGTCATGTGATTTTAAGATCAATTCTATGTAACTTTTAATAATCAAAGTAGGTTTTATTCACAATTGTATTATACGCCAGAGGAGGCCTCTATCAAAAGAATAAAACTGTCTTCGTCTTTTAAGACAAATTGGCTGGTACAGCAGATGCTCACAACACAAGTTTTATATCCCTGAATATAGGTGAGCTTCTGTACCTCTGTTGATGTAAGGCGTATGTACTGACACGGCAGCAACGTCCCACTGATCTAGTGTGTATTGTTACCACAAGGGTGTTGTTTTTATGTGTATCATGTATTGTTTACAGAGTCCCTTGGACTGTCTGGATGCCTTGGAGATGGTAGCCATTGCCAAGATTGACACAAGTAACAAAAACTAATGTGTATTTTTAGCAATGTTAATTTACTTTTTAAAAAGTTGACAAAAATGAGTCTTTATTATAAAGGAAGAAATTATTCCAATGGGTTTGTTTAATACTGCCAGAAGTTCCTTAGAACTGTATACCCTTGAAAGCTTCCTAATTCTAGGTACGAAAAACTCGCCTTATACACTGCGATATACAATAGTTATACAACCATCAAAAGTCTTGGTATTCACAAGGTGCCATCACTATGTTTCTATGTGTTGTACGTCTTGATAATCACAAGGTGCCATCAGTATGTTTCTATGTATTGTACTGTCTTGATAATCACAAGGTGCCAGCACTATGTTTCTATGTATTGTACTGTCTTGATAATCACAAGGTGCCATCAGTATGTTTCTATGTATTGTACTGTCTTGATAATCACAAGGTGCCATCAGTATGTTTCTATGTATTGTACTGTCTTGATAATCACAAGGTGCCATCGGTATGTTTCTATGTATTGTACTGTCTTGATAATCACAAGGTGCCATCAGTATGTTTCTATGTATTGTACTGTCTTGATAATCACAAGGTGCCATCAGTATGTTTCTATGTATTGTACTGTCTTGATAATCACAAGGTGCCATCAGTATGTTTCTATGTATTGTACTGTCTTGATAATCACAAGGTGCCAGCACTATGTTTCTATGTGTTGTACGTCTTGATAATCACAAGGTGCCATCACTATGTTTCTATGTGTTGTACGTCTTGATAATCACAAGGTGCCATCAGTATGTTTCTATGTGTTGTACGTCTTGATAATCACAAGGTGCCAGCACTATGTTTCTATGTGTTGTACGTCTTGATAATCACAAGGTGCCATCAGTATGCTTCTATGTATTGTACTGTCTTGATAATCACAAGGTGCCATCACTATGTTTCTATGTATTGTACTGTCTTGATAATCACAAGGTGCCAGCACTATGTTTCTATGTATTGTACTGTCTTGATAATCACAATGTGCCAGCACTATGTTTCTATGTGTTGTACTGTCTTGATAATCACAAGGTGCCAGCACTATGCTTCTATGTGTTGTACTGTCTTGGTAATCACAAGGTGCCATCAGTATGTTTCTATGTGTTGTACGTCTTGGTAATCACAAGGTGCCATCAGTATGTTTCTATGTGTTGTACGTCTTGATAATCACAAGGTGCCAGCACTATGTTTCTATGTATTGTACTGTCTTGGTAATCACAAGGTGCCATCAGTATGTTTTTATGTGTTGTACGTCTTGATCTCAACAGAAGACTATGAAGGATCCCTTGCTGTCCTCACTGAAATGGCGTATCTGGCTCAAGAGAGGGGAGGTAGGTTGGAATGGGTAGAGTAGATATCCACATGATTTCACATTGCATTTAGGATGCTCATTGTGATATAGACTTTCTGCAAGGCTCAATGCATTTATTTCTACCTCAGCTCACCTAGTATTAAAGGGACATGATCGGGTAGTAAGGCTCACTGACTTAGTTGATGCATGTCATCGTATCCAAATTCCGTAGAGCGATGCTCATGATGTCAATCACTAGACTGTCTGGTCCAGGCTTGATTGTTTAGAGACCGCTCATATAGCTGGAATATTGCTGAGTGTGGCGTTAAACAACAAAGAAACAAGTATTGAAAGGAGACTTGGGTCATGCCAGTCAGCTGTCCCAGGTTGTTTGAGTCAGGTCCCTCACTCACCTATAGTAGAGTCTGCTCGTTCAAACTGTATGATGTATTTCAGTTTATCAGTAAAAGATTTCCAAGTTTAATTGCTCAAGTTTTGGGTAACCTGTTATAAGGAAGTTCAGTGTCACAATCCAACTGTCCATGACAACATCAAACTACAAGGAAACCTCATTTATTTAAAGACCCCATGAAGCTAACAGTAGTTGCAGACGTGTCCAGATATGGTTTTGTCAGGAACACAAACTTGCCTGATATGCTGAGTTAATGGTGATCATTACGTGAACATGTTGATATACTTATATTGTCATGTCCCAGACGTATTGGAGCTGACAGTAGGCATGACCTGTGAGGCTGACAGTTTCCCTCCTGCCTTACGGTGTTCAATATCTGTGGTTGCAGGGTCCTCCGCAACAGGGAAGCCGATTGGAGCCTATTGTGACATCCTGTCCAGGTGCGAAGTGACTCGGGTGCTGCTTCTTATGCTGTTGCAGGTACTTGTGAAATAGGCTGTAATATGTTCTTTGTTTGTTTAATGCATAATATTCCAGCTATATGAAAAGGGTCTGTAAATAATCAAGTATGGACCAGACAATCCAGGGATTCACATCATGAGGATTGATCCACACAATTGGGATACGATGACATGCATCAACCAAGTCAGCAAGTCTGGTCACCCGATCCCGTTAGTTGCCTCTTACAACAAGCATGGATTGCTGATGACCAATTCTCACCTTGACCGTCACGGGTTGTCATGTGTAGGTGGTCTAAGGTGCCACACATTTCTGGATTGTGGGCGGAAACAGCCAACTCCATGCATGACATAGTCCTGGGTGTTTTGGGGCATGCTGTTTGCTATCTTTGGTTGGGATATTGACCATAAGAAGCAAATTGCACACTGCCATAGCAGGCTAAGTGTATGACATACAAAATACTAAGATTCCTGTATTATAACCCAATTTCCAAAAACCATGAGAGAGACATTTCAAAGGGTTAATGCATGTTATGCTATGTATATATATTTGTACATGTTCCATTAGTCTGTCATAAAGATCTTGAAACAAATATATCCAATGCAGCCCATGTTTGGCAAGTCTAGATTACTGCAGTCTCAGGGTCTTTACAAATCTGCTGAATTCACAAGTGAGCACAGAGCTTGTAATCATCAGTCAGTCTCTAGCTGTCATTAGTGTTTAGTATTAGCACATAGTGAGACACCCCCACCACTCCCTAAGCCAAGACCTCCTGCCCTGCCCTGCCCTGCCCTGCCCTGCCCTGGTGGGGGCAATACATATTCCTGTTACACACACTTTCAGTGACATGTCAGTGATGGGTGATAAGAATGTTTACACATGCTGTGAAATTCCTAGCAATTATAGCTGCAGATTTGTTTAGTCTCTGAAAATAAAGAGAATCCCCAGGCTCCTTTTTGTTATATTTTTTAAAGATAATTTAACAACGGGTTTTTCTGTTAAATATGTTTATTTCAGAGACTAGATGTAGTTTGATGTTTTGTGTATGTTAATTTCAGCCCACTCCCCAAAGAATCCGCCCTGAGCATGCTCAGACTTTAGAGAAGTATGCCTGGGAAACAACAGAAGACAACTTTACAGGTAAGTCAGCAGGAACGAGAAACAAGTTAGGCTCGTCATTAACTAGAACACGGCAACAAGTTGAGTAAACCACTAACCTGTTCATTTAAACATCATGGAGAGGTTATTTCAATGTGGAAAATGTATAAATTGTGTGGGACTGTTTTGGACTGAAATGGTAGTGAATGATTGACCTACATCACAAGTGCAATGCCCTTCTAGGTGTTTAACTGCCGTATCATCATCTTTACAGTGCAATACCTGGGCGAGGACTTGTTTCTTCTTCTACAATCAGTTGTGGTAAGTCAGTAGCTTTGCAACATGTTAGAACAAAATGCTCCTACGGGGAGGTCTTGGGAGGTCTCAAACAGATTGCTATGCAGAGTTGTCTCCCTTAACCATTCCAAGATCCCTGATTGTAGGTTCGACTCCCAGCTTTGGCATTAAGTCATCCGTTGTCTGTCAGCACCATCCTGTACTCATGGGTGGCAGCAAGTCTTAAGTGTCTACAACTGCCGTCACTTTCAGCTTTCCTGACACATGATGCTGTCAAGTCATGACATAACTGCAGTATTGTTCATAAAATACAACTCTCTCACTTAAGCAAGTTAATAGCTGACATGCAATTTTTGTATCATCAGGTGATGGATTAGGTTGTCTGTCTAATGTGCAAGTGTAACTAACCTGGCAGTATTTCATTCTGAAAGATTTTGTGAAGTTTTAGCACTAATTGACTGCTAATTTACAGATGGCTTGTCAGTCACATGACCTGGGATGCCTTCAGGCACTCCAGACCGATCTGTGGCCGTACCTCAACACAGAGCAGAACCAGATCCTCCATCTTGTTATCCAGGAACTCTCTCACCCAGCCGGGGAAGGTGTTTAATGTGCCACCTGCTTCCCTGAACACAGCCTCCATATTGTCTCACCAAGCCGGACAAGGTGTTTGATATGTCGCCCTCTCCTTCAACACAGAACACAGCCTTCATCTTGTCACACCTGTCGTTGGAAGGCTTTTAATGTGACATTAAAGAAAGGGGAAGAAAAACACTTCATGGCTTCCATTACCAGATGGCAAACAGGATGTGTTTAGACACACGGCAATGATTCCCACTGCCCAAGTCTTCAGGCAGTAATTTCCAGACTAATGTGACCGCAGTTTGATTGTAAGTTGACTGTTGACATCACAAGTTGAGCAGACTATTTCAACCAGACCAAAACTCAACAGCTATCAACATGAAGGCAAAAATATCCAAGGCAGCAGTGAAAACCACGAGAGTAGTGTTGGTGACTCTTTCCTTCACATCTTTGTCATGGTAAAGGATGCATAATGGAGAGAGATGTGGGATTTATTATACACTTCAGTGTGAAAGACGGCAGGAACATAACACTCTGATGGAACTATTATCATACAAGAGTAACCTCCCCAGAAATTGTTTCCCTTTGTCATAAGTATCTAGCCCGTACACAAACTGTTGACGCTCTTGTTATGTTAGTTGCACATTGACAAGGCAAAATAATGACAGATGGTCATTTGTGGCGTTAATATCACTTCTTGCCATTTATTATTCTCTCGAAAACGTTTCGTTATAAACTGTAAATGTTTAATTTGACTCGTCAATCGAGACTGTTGGTTTCACTAAACTACGCCACTTGTGAAAATATCTCCATTCTCCCGTCACTCGATGAGAGAAACATGATATTTCACTCAACATATGAAATATCCTCTATGACTAATGAAGTGTTCTGCTGGAACATCTGCCAAACACTTCTATTCAGGGTTGACTTGCTAAGATGATGTTTTATATTAACTTTCTTCCTGGTTACGAGTGAGTGAGTGAGTGAGTGAGTGAGTGAGTATGGTTTTACGCTGCTTTTAGCAATATTTCAGCAATATCATGGCGGGGGACACCAGAAATGGGCTTCACACATTGTACCCATGTCGGGAATCAAACCCGGGTCTTCGGCATGACGAGCGAAAGCTTTAACCACTAGGCTACCCGACCGCCCCAATCCTAAGAATGATAACTTGACTACATGTTTTTTAAACAGATTTTCACCTCTTTTGTGAGATAACAAGAATGTTGGAGGCATCTGATGTGTTTCTGCTACACGTACCAACACGTCCTTCCCTCGCAATAACATGCATTCTGTACTCGTCCTCGGGACACTAAAGGGCTATACAGAGTTGTGTCCCTTCCCTGTAAAATCAATCACCCAATTCATCATCTTTGGTGTGTGGACACCAAACTCGTGGAAGTGGGTTGGATTTTTTCTATACTATTGACGGCATGATGTAAGTGAAAAAAATGTTCAAAGCAGGATAATTAAGCCTCCTTGTTGCAGTGAGGTGACTGTCACTTCAAACTTTGACAGATACTGTATTTGAATCCAGTACATTCCAGTGGACGAGTAAGGGTTTAGCTCAGTCAGCAGCATTCCAGCCATAAGGCAATGGAGGGCGCCTAGAATGGGCGGCACACATTGTACCCAAGTGGGGAGTTGGATCTGAGTCTTCAATCTGCTTAACCTCTTGGATACCACCAACTATGCTTGTTGTAAGAAGCGACTAACGGGATCTGGTGGTCAGCCTTGCTGACTTGGTTGATGCATGTCATCGTATCCCAATTGCGTGGATTGATGCTCATGATGTCAATAACTGGATTTTCTGGTCCAGACTCGATTATTAACAGACCGCCACCATATAGCTGGAATATTGCTGAGTGCAGCGTTAAACAACAAACAAACAACACTTAGCCATGCCATATATATTTAGAGTCACGTAGAGTAACAGGGTTGTGTTGCCAAGTTTACATTTCCTCTGTGCTCTGTCAGGTTCACATTTGAAGAATGTGAAATTTCTACTAGGGCTGGGATCGGTAAATTGGGTTGGGTTGGTACTGAGTAAGACCCGGGTACCCACAGGACTACCCGGATCCGTGCTTAGTCACGTGATATATTATTTAATGACAAAAATTATCTAAAACTCTATGGTTACACTATGAGTCAGTAATGTTCCCATTTCTTTCTGACAATGCACCCATTCCTTCTGACTTTTATATGATTGAATAAAGATAAAACTTCATGCTGTCAACTTCAGTGTCTGAATGACCAGATCGTTTTATACATGTATCTAAATACCTTTTACCAGGGCTACGATCAACCTTTTCCCTATCAGACAGTTTGTACCTATCTCTTGATATCTACAGTGGGTACCTGGGTATGGTCGGGTAATAGGGTGGTGGGTACCTGGACTGGTCCCAGCCCTAATTACTACTAAGAAGGCTGTGGCCAGCCCATGGGGTGTATATGATTGTTTTGTTGGCATCAGTTGCTGTATAAGGCTGCTGTCACAGATACACCATCAGTTTGTACTGTGTTGTACTGTGTAAGCTGTGGCCAGCTCAGTTGTATGATGTACATGTCCTCTGATAAGTAGATGTATATATGGTATTGTCCAGTATAGTTTCAGATTGTGTATAATGTACATGTGTGTCAGTGGATGTGGCGTAACAATAAACTAATACTTCGGACATTGGTGTCAGTTTACTTTTTACTGTGTTCACGTCTCAATGAAAGCCACGCCTTGTAGTGATTACAATGTTTGTTGTGTTTCTGTTACTATTTCAGTACCTGAAGCAATATACTCAGCACTCATGTGCCAACCGGCTATGAAGGGTTCATATGAGCTTACACTATAAGTTGTAGCAGGATCAAGAGGGGTACATGGGGTTTTATCTGTCCGTGGTATAAAACCTATGAGGGACACAATACCCCATCTATCCCGAGAGTATACTACCGACATGTTTAAGTATGACATTGTTAAAGAATTAAAACTAATTAAAAATTGATAGAAAACAGCTGTTCAGTTGAGCTGAGGTGATCTTGTGCTATATCACGTGACTATCACTGCCTCTCAGAAATCCATGTGCAGCCTGACCTGCTCGTGGTGGGGTATAAGGGATTTATTCCCCCACTGAGACATTTATATCCCCCCCCAGGGCGGGATACAGAGTAGTTTACCAAGGTCATGTGGACCAGTCAGATCTCATCATTCTGACATGGAGGTATGATAATCGTGCTGAATGTCTGTTGTCCTGTACAACAAGGATATGTATCTTCCGATATTTCACCCTGGACTCACAATGAGCTGAAGGTCAAGAGAGCAGCTGCCATGACCTGCCAGTCCATCAAGCCCCAAGGGTCCACTGCTAACATCTTCTCCTCTGACTGATTAAGCTGCCATGTTTCCTCCAAGAAAGAGGTAGCCATATTAAAAATGTCATACAGCCTACAAGTCTTAAATTCCTCTGGGGAACTTGATACAGGAACATAATGAATGACTCTTAGTACCCGCATGTCTCTTAGTACCGGCATGTATCATAGTACCGGCATGTATCATAGTACCGGCACGTATCATAGTACCGGCATGTATCTTAGTACCGGCACGTATCATAGTACCGGCATGTATCTTAGTACCGGCATGTATCTTAGTACCGGCATGTATCAAAGGCTATCATTGACACATGATCTTAGCACCATCCAGATGTAGGTTCCTAGAAACACTTAAGATATTTCAGAAGAAACAAGACCCCCTCTTTAAGTATGATGTCTTTTATTTCATTCAATGTGTATAGCAAAGAGAAAGGTATATAAATGACATATAGTTATTAACATTATGAAATTCAAATGAAAAATGAAATATTTGATTTGGGTGAAGGTCCACTGACATGGGTCATTTACAAGCCATTAAGCAGCGATCAAAGGTCACCCATGTGTGACAAACTTAAAATTCTTTTAAGTTTAATATAAACTGTAAAAGATATTACATGACATTTCAATTCATGTTAAATGCAGTCTGCGACTTTTAGCCACAAGTCTGTAGCCTGAGTCTAGTAAAGGTCTGTTTCAGTGAGCTCAGCTACTAATAGTCCATATAATAACACTAAATTCTACTGAAAATGATGCCAGAGGCCATTTTCGGGCTACTAGACACTGAAGTCTGGGGCACGGATTGTACCTGTAAGTAGAATCTTGAGATGCACTGTTCAGATGTACATAGAATATTATGTATGTGTACTTTACAATAAAACCATGCATGCTAGCACCTCCTTTTCCAGATAAATATTATGTCAACCATACTTTGACCTGTTTAGTCTAAGGCATGACATTTCTGAAAAATATGAGTCTTTGTTTGGCAAGATGTACAAGGAGGGAATCGTGGAGAAATGGAATTAAAAAATCCAATATATCCGAGGAGAAAAATGTCAAGCACTGCTTAAGGACAACATTCCACTTTTCAAAGATTGCTATATGACAGGTTGAGGAAGCATGGCAGTCTACTATCACCTGGATCTATTGGTACTGGACCCAGAACTCTATAGCTCAACCTTGACGTCTCAATGTACAAATACTCTACCTTCCTGAAAGATTTCACATTTTCCATGGAACATAATTTCAGGACAGTGAGTGAGTGAGTATGATTTTACGGCGCTTTTAGGAATATTCCAGCAATATCACAGCGGAAGACACCAGAAATGGGCTTCACACATTGCATCCATGTGGGTCTTCCGCGTAACAAGCAAACGCTTAACCACAAGGCTACCCCACTGCCCCTGATGTCAGCACACTTGATGAAATGGCATGTCTGCAGTATCGGGATATAAATGTACTTCTCATGTTCATATCTCTGTGCAATAAATAAATCATCTGCAACAGTGTCTATAGTATCGGTGCCTACATGTGTAATTCAATGAATTGACAGATATGACAGTGAAAGAAACCAAAAGGACGGCTCTGGTTGGCAGAGCTCTGGTCTGCTACTAACACTCACATACACATGCAAATCCAAAGTGCAGATTTGTTTGACACTGGCCTGAACAATAAAGACAAATAACACTGCACACTACCCACCAAACTCCACAATAAGCATTTATTATTGACGTTTTGTATATTCAAGCAAACTCTCAGCACCTGCTGAGAGAGCAATATTCCAGCTGTATGATGGCAGAGTGTAAACATGCATAGAAGGGCAAACTGGTGTGGTACATTTGTCGTCACTGGAGGCGGTGGGGTAGCCCAGTGGTCAAAGTGTTCGCCCGTCACACCGAAGCCCCAGTTTGATTCCCCACATGGGTACAGTGTGTGATTCCCATTCCTGGTGTCCCCTGCTGTGATATTGCAGGAATATTGCTTAGAAATAGTGGTGTAAAACCTTACTCACTCACTCGTCATAAACTGGACCAAAAGGGACACTTCAAGTAAACGAGTGGCAACAATTTATGAAAGCATTTGTAGTATCACCCCAAGGTAGTCCGTGACAAGCTATGACATCTTACTTACTGATCTTACTTAAGTCACTGATAACAGAGTAAATGTACACACTGTCTTGCAGCCTCAGGAATTAAACCTTATCTTCAGCATGTTTAGCAAGCACATACTAGTACGTCCCACAGCAAACCAGACTCCGACTCATCACACAGGCTCTATCATTCCCTAAATATTCAGGTACAGAAGTGAAAGTACTTGGTAGAACTATCACAATAACATATATGTGACTTTCGTCCTAAAGTCCTGGGGACCAGTCCATTTTCTGTTATCTGGGGGGGGGGGGTCATCAGGAAGGGATATTTAGCTGGACACAACCTAGGAGGAACCCCCAGTTCCAGGCCAACATCAAAACAACTTCATAGCAATATTACAATGTTTGATAATCAAATCAGCTAAATCAGCTTTCTTAAACATGACATGATATGATATTATGCAAAGTGTTCGCCTAGTCTAGTGTTAGAAGCAAATTGATATGAAGGATTATAATTTCAGAAGAGGAATGTAATAAAATACAAGTGTTTACAGTCGGAATGTTGGATGATAGCCAAAAACTATTTCTTAGACTTGGACAATCCTCAAAACAGATAAACAGGATAAGTAAGTGCTGCATCTTAAGGTGTCTCTCTCAACATGATGACAGTAAAGTGTTTATCTAGTCTAATGTTGATACCAAGGATTATTATTTCAGGGAAAGAATCGAAGTAATGCTACTCAAGGAATTTAAGACCAAGTTATCAAAGAATTTCGAAAAAGATTGAACAATCCATTAAAATCCTTTACGATGAAACAACTTCGTAACAATGAAAAAAAATGGCAAAATGAAAAATTTGTGTAAATAGTCCGAAGATAAAGAGAGGATTAATGATTTGTAAAATGGGTGATTAGGGGATAAAAGTACAATAGTGTGTCCTGGAGGAGTGTAACAATACATTGTAGTTTGGGTGGATTGCAACTAAGTGTCCCAGGATATATTGCAGTACTCTTTGACAAGTATTGCTATTTGGCCATACTTTCACAGCTACATATTCTTATGTTCTTTGAAGTTAATTCATTCCTTACCTAAAGTGAAACCTGCAGCCAATCTACCTATTGTTACGCTAGTCATGGCTGTGTGTGGCATTAAATGCTATATTATAGTTAATGTTTGGCAGTTTATCTGGTAGTCATATCTGTATTTCATATTGTTTTTATTATCTTTTAGAGACATTTGTATTTGGCAATGTATTGCAACCTTCATATTAATTATCACAAAAATCCTGATATACTTTGCAGGTGTATCATACACACACCTCATGTACTTGAAAACATTTCTTTTTGTCCACACAACACTTATTTTGTATTTCAATACACTGGCTATCAGTAAACTATCTGTAATTATAGTGTTGACAAGCACTGATAAGGGAATTATTACCAACTGAAAATTGACCTTTGCTACTAACTTGAAATCTTGTCATGATTACTGCAGGGCTTGTTCATGTGACTGAGATTATGTGTTGGAATTATGACACAATCAAGTACGTATCAAATATGGGTAAAATAGGTGAAAAGGTCTTACTTGTTAAACTTCAATCGAAAATCTTCAACTATGAGCAAGTCTGTGACCACAATGAAAGAGAATCAGCTAATATCAGAGGTTTTCTCTCATTCAAATCTTAGAAAACATCTAACATAGGATATTTTGTCGCATTTTAGCCATATCCATCATTCAAGTGTTTAAATTAACAAAGTCTATTCATTCACATGAACATGTGATAACTTTCATAAGAATTCTAAAGGTTTGCTCATTTCCTAGATTAAGCAGATCCTATCTCACACAGCATACCCTCCTTGTGTATGTTCAGGCAACATTATTTTAATTTTATGTTTCACAGTTTTATTCCAGCCTTTCCACACAAGGTTGGTCGAAATAAAAATTAAAATAAATAGCTATGTCAATCATTTATTTATTGATATAAAGTCATTCTACCATGGAGTTAAAACTGCAGCTGGCTTCTTGAATGACTGCCAGTGATGTAGATATAGAATTTATGTATAATGTTTTATGTTTTATAAGAGGGTCTATTTAACTAGCGGGAGACATAATAAAACTAAATATTTTTGTGCCTAATTTTTTTTTTCAGCTGCTTTTCAGTTGGGACGTAGGGCCTGTGAAACAAACATAAAAAATGTGTGACCTTAAGCTACAAGGAATACTGACGGCCCAACTACACCTACACAGGAAGCCAAACAAAAACAAGGCTTCAAAACAAATGTCAGTTATCTTAATTATCAGAAACACACGTAGAAGGGCTGAGATGCATGTACAGTCAGTGCATCAAGGAGTAAGTGCTGAGGCAGGACACATTAGGCAGTTCCTGTGTGGAGGCTTCGTAAGAATATATCAGTAACAAAGACGTGACTAGTATCAATGATAGCCATCATTGAAAGACATTTGACTGCTCAACTAGGAAACTTGTAACTTACCGGTATATGTCAGATCATATGATCAATTTATATAAATCCTTCAGTTGTCTGCATATGTTTATCCCATAGCCTGTTCAGGGGGACATAACTCAGTATTGACTAGTCAAACACAAAATGCTACCCAGAGCCAAATATTGTTCCAGAAAAATAAAAGGTCTCCATATTCATTTAGTTAAGATAGTGAAAACTCCAGATGCAACTGACAATGTTAAATTACATGAGGTCTTCATCTCCAAATGAACACAATGAACCAGAGGAAGCAACAATCACATACACGGAACATCTTTAAGTTCCCTTATTCTAGTTTCAAACTCTTCACATCATCACCACATATCGAAACACAGGATACCAAAACCGATTACCTAGGCCCTGTTCCACAATCACCCTTAACACTACGACTAAGTGTAGAATATGGTTAATAACCGGAAGATAATTTGGGCGTGGTCTCTTCACCTGCAATATGAAAAGAGTCAAACGTAGGACACAGTACGCCCAAATTGGCTTTAACTGAACACAAGAAACATGTTTGAAATGCTGCTCACGCATAAATGAATCTAGATGTATCCCAAAAGAATATTTAAAAAAATTAAAAACAAAAATATGGAAAGTATATATAAATATATATGTCAAAAAGGTGCCTATGGATAAAACATATTGAGTATTGTTCTGGACCATATTCTTCAAAACACTCTAACGTGTCAAAACATTGTACCTCTTTTTAAGAAACCAATCTTTTGATCAACAAAAAAAAAAAAAAATTGCCAAACATTACTTGCAATAATTTAAAAGATCTTCTTATACATATATAGTTCTTCAATGTATCCTGATGTCTTCATAACCTGGCAAAGTCTCATTAAGTACAACAATGTTTACTCCGAAATGTTTACTCCATAGTTTTCGTACCAAATTCAGAACATGTTATCATGTTACTATTAACAGGATAAAGAGAGAAAAGGTCATGTTCAAACTCCATTAATCACTGTCATTTTCTTCCCTGAGTTTTACAGTGGCCCTTTTAAACAATGTGTATTTTTGAATATCACGTGTTCAACTCTTTGGCATGTCATACTGGACCCATTCATTGGAATTACATATTCTCCCTGTTAATTCAAATCTAATCCTTCTTCACTTCACGTCTTGTCTTTTTCATAAAAACATTTCCAATAACCAAAAACAAAACAACCACAATATGTCCAGTAAAGTATATGGAACACCAGTAGTTTAGGGTGGAATTTAACCGCAGCAAGAGGAACCCCATGCACATGTAGTCAAACCCCCTCATCTTGAAGAACCAGCAACCCCAGTCAAACAGCTGCTGCTGCAGGGGGGAAGCATCTCGGCGGAATGTGTTGGACATGGCTGTTTCTGCCATGAGAATCGGTGGTACCGTCAGGAAGCTGAGGTAGTATCCAGGGTGGATGCCGTGCCAGAACGCACTCACGCCCATCGTGATCGACACCCTGCAAGGATCAGAATGTATAAGGTACAATCTAGCTTTGTTTACCTGTGTCAGTCATTTGGACATTCCTAACATCCAGATGCACGATCCTAACTGCTACTATCCCATCCCACAGGCTATGGGGGTTATAACAAAATATCAAACTGATATATTGATATCAAACTTATATACAGTACAGAGGAGTTTGAGCGTTTGACTGGCTGGTATATAACAGTAAATATAGTTCCTATAGGCCTTGAGACTGGCTGGTATATAACAGTAAATATAGTACCTGAACACCTTGAGATGGGCTGGTACATAACAGTATATAACAGTAAATATAATTAGTTTAAACATATTTTATTCTCATGTAAATATAATTACCTGTAGGCCTTGAGACTGACTGGTATATAACAGTAAATATAGTACCTAAAGGCCTTGAAACTGGCTGGTGTATAACAGTAAATATAGTACCTGTAGGCCTTGAGACTGGCTGGTGTATAACAGTAAATATAGTACCTGTAGGCCTTGAGACTGGCTGGTGTATAACAGTAAATATAGTACCTTTAGGCCTTGAGACTGGCTGGTGTATAACAGTAAATATAGTACCTGTAGGCCTTGAGATTGGCTGGGATGCGACGATGGATGTACGTAGCCAACCAGTACTGTACAGTCATGTTCCAGCTGCGAAGACCTTCCCTGGTTGTCGGCGCCAACTCACACCCCCAGATGTCCAGATTGTGCACAGACTGGAAGTTGTACTCAACAGACTTCTTATCAGATTCGTTCTGCCTGAAGTCACATAGAAAACTGCTATCATGAAACTTTCTGCAAAAGCTACAAGAACACTTTCTGTCATGTTTCAGCTTCAACAAACAACACGACAAGAAAACTAAGCTGAACAGAAAAACAACTTACAAAGTCATCTACATCAAAATCAATTGCAGACTCCTAGAAGATGTTATTACTCTTTATGCAATGGGATATTAAAAGGATAATATATATAATCTCTTGAGAAATGTGCTGTACTAAAAGTTTACACTTGTGTCTTCATACTTGCTTCAACAATGCTTACCCATACATGGTATAAATCATAATTAATATCATCTATGCGATAACTACGTGATAAATCGCAAAGAACAATGAAGAACGAAGCGTGGTTTATTCACGATAAAATATAATCTATCATAACATCATTTCTGGAGACTCCCACTCGTCGATTATTTCCTAAATACATGACATATGTAACAATTATACCTTGTTATATCCAGTGACAACCTAAATATACCCCAGTTACACCAACATTGGTTGTTTAAATTGTATAATGATTGTTCCATTTGGGGAATTGTACCAGACGTTTCTCCAAGATAACTGACACACTATCCAGCCTTTAGGGCCGACAGGTTACACGTACGTGTCTTCCAGGGCCTTGAGATCAGTAGGGCCTTGTCCACACTTGGGTTTGGACTTGACCGGGTATGCTCCGAGAGCTGATGTGATACACATGCACTCGGACAGCAGCCACGCGATGTACAGGCGGGTCCGGAAGATGATAAACATCGGCATCATGTAGAACAATCGAAACCAGAACGGTTGGTCAGAGAACTCATCCGTTTCTACATACTGTAAAAAATGCACACAAACAAATTAAAAAGAATTGACACACTGATAATAACTGTGAAAATGTGTACTTTATTTCAAAAACATTTTACTTCAAGTTATAGTCCATGAATGTAATAAACATCAAAATCATTTGGCTACATCGATCATATTACAGAGTAGTGAATGAGTGAGTGAGTATTGTTTTACGTGCAGTCTGCCATATTCAAACTATGGTGGCTTGCAAATAATCGAGTCCCGGTCAGGCAAACCAGCTTGACAGCTTACACAAGCCTGTATGTCATACAATCAGTCATTTCACACACTGTAACCATCACAAAGGGATTGTACGGCTACGACTGTCGTAAGTCTATGATAAAATATATCCTCATATTCCAGCTCTACAAAGAATTGAATACTGGCGACCATCTCTGGTTTGGAACCCAACAAGCGCAAGACAATGAATTTCACATTCTTTGTCACCATGGTTACCATCAGAAGGAACAGTCCTACCTGGATATTGAAATAGTGAGAGAAGGCCAGGAAGCACGCCAGAATGAGGGGGAGTGGTTTGACTTTCTCCCAGAACGGTGGACGAGTGGCAATGTGTTCTGTATTGGATTCCTCCAGCCAGTCCTGATAGGTACGGTACTTGTAGTACGGGCCTGCAACAACAGTAACAAGGTCACACGCAGATTAGTGACGGGGCAAAACTGCGCAAACAAGACTTATTTCACACTTCTTTAGCAGGGGAAAACTGTGAAAATATATTTCACTAAATTTCAAAAACAATTTAGTTCAAGTGAGTGAGTGAGTTGGGTTTAACGCTGCTTTTAACAGTATTCCAGTTATATCGCTGTGTGTCAGCTTAATGTGGGAGGAAAGCCCGAAGCGATGTAAGTCTCAGGCATTTACCACTTCGGTGAAACCCACGAGCACGGATATGGTGCTGACAAACCTAGGAACATAATCGTGGCGAACCGGGATTCAAACCCACAATCATAGGTTTCTGGGGTGCCCAAGGGATGCAACTCTGCACAGCGAATCGCGGCGCCTTAGACGACTGGGCCACCCTTGCCCCCCAGTTCAAGTAATAGTATATGAATGTCTTACTTATTACATACTACTTCAACAAGCCAGAGCAGATTGTATCAGTCAGCAAATTAGTTGTCCTCTTGGCCTGAGATGATCAAACCCCATTAGTAATTAACCTTAACGTTAAATTTGTAATTCAATTCATGACACATGAAAATTTGACACTTGACATGAAAGACATTCCATCATGAAAGAGAATCACAGCGGACCCACACATTCAGTAAACATGCAGCTATATTGATAATGGCTTCAGCAAACTCATATTCCTACCAAATAAAGTGAGTGAGTTGAGCTCAATGTCCCTTCTAACAGTAGTCATGGCTTGTCAGCTTAATGTGGGAGGAAGGTCAGAAGCGATGCAGGAGTGAGACGTTTACCACTTTTGAGGAACTCAAGAGCATGGGTATGGTGCTGACAAACCTAGAAACATAATCAGGGTATACCGGGATTTGAACCCACAATCATAGGTTTTGGGGATGTCAAAGGGATGCAACTCTGCACAGCGAATTTTGTTGCCTTTAACATTAGGGCCCCCCTCACCCCCATTATATACACATGTATCAGCTTGACCAGTGAATCCATTCGCATTCCAGTTATTATTCTCAACTCCCTGGGGAATAGACAACCCAACCTGCCTAGGGGCGCTGGAAGGTTTTTACATCCACCTCACAGTTTGGGTGCCCATTCCCTCCTTGGTGAACAGAGGCACATTTGAACTAAGTCACTTACCCAGGGTGACACCACAAGTTTTGACACTTGTGTTTCGGGTGTATGTACGTATTCGCGTTTCCACCATCTGGTCATATACCATCGGACGAGTGGGTTCCTTTGAGTGCACAGGTGTATGTACTGTACACTAGGGGTAGTGACAACACTGTAGAGACCTGTAAACATTGCTGGTGCCAAGGCTGAATAACGAACCAGTCACTAGCAAGATACTATCTCAGCACCTGGCGCTTGTTAGCCTGGCGCTATTGACCGCTTGCCCACTCACCATACACAATCAATCATAATGCACAAATACTCCATGAATGTTACACATGAGAAATAACAACCTGTCATCATTCCAATATAGCAGTAGGCATAGGAGAAGATGTCGGAGAAGCTTGGATCGATATGAACATATTTCTTTATGAGTCTCTTCTCCTCCTGTGTGGCATCCTCCTTGAACACAGCCATCCTGCTGTCATGGATCTCAAACGCTAGTCCAATCATCTGCAACAATAGCAGACAGGAGGACTTACAACAGTTACGATGGTAGAGAGTAGTTACCATGGTTACCCTTTGGCATCAGTTTCAGTAAGGTTAGGAGGAACAATGCTTTGTCTGAAGCGCCTTTTCTGTCTGAGACATTGTTATTAGTGCAATGTGTGAAATTGACAGCAGCCTGACCAAGTCACCCAGTCTGAACAAGTCACCAAGTCACCCGGTCTGACCAAGTCATCCAGTCTGACCAAGTCACCCAGTCTGACCAAGTCACCCAGTCTGACCAAGTCACCAAGTCACCCAGTCTGACCAAGTCACCAAGTCACCCAGTCTGACCAAGTCACCAAGTCACCCAGTCTGACCAAGTCACCAAGTCACCCAGTCTGACCAGCCGATTCATTATGTTGCTATTTGAGAAGCACAGGTTGCTGGTGACCTATTCCATGTAACCCAGAATTCCTACGTAGGTGTGACACTGATATGTGACTGTGTAATAATGGGTAATAATTATTTGGTAGATAAAGGCTAGAAAACCTGAACTGACAAAGTTGGATTTGAATGACAATTATGAGGTTGCTGATGTTACTAAGTTCTGGCTTCATAGCTAACATGTTAAAGTACTGAAAATATACAAAATGTCTTTAAGTTCAACAGATACAAAATTTGGCAAATTGTTTAGTCTGAATCAATGTACTGTAATCACATAGTATGTTCATTGTGTGACATAGTGACACACATGTTGTAGGTACAGCAATATGTCAGCCATACCCCGACTGGGTGACACCAGAAATGGACTTGACATATTGTACCCATGGTAACAATGTGGGGAATTGAAACTGATTCTGGAAATTGAAGCTACCCCACTGCCCCGATATCATGGAAGATAACTAAAGACAAACCCTTAAAGTCAGGAACAGTTGCACAGCATTAGAAAGAGGAGGTGGAGCAGGAATTCCCAGAAGATGAACTGTTCGGAATACTACCAGATATCCAAAATTCCAAATGAAGCAAGCAATATGACAGTTCCTGTAAAAAAGAAGATTTATTAATATCAGTCACATGTTACAGATTTATCATGGTTATTGATTCTAGAAACTATTATTATACCATTCTTATTATTCTACAATCAGGAATATTGCACTTCACCATGCACATTTTTTCGGATTTCAATTAGCGCCCCATGAAGGATAGAATTCTCATTGCTTGAAACAGAGCTAGGCTAACGCGTTTATCTAATTAGCCAACATGGGACCATGGGCGCTATCACAAGCAATTAGTACTCATTTACCAAGTACACACATAATCATTAACCTTTATGTGTCCTGTTACACTATAGCCATTTCTCGAATAAAACTTGATAAAACTGCATGAATATACCTCATTGGATACATTTCTTAAAAGAGATAGCTAAGTTATACCCTAAATCACAACTCACCCTAAGGATCGTGAAGGGGTGTTTGATCAGAAAGGGGATCCATATACTAAGGGTAGAGTTGGGGTAACCTGTAAGAGGCATCTAACGTGGTTGGGTGGTCAGGCTCGCTGACTTGGTTGATGCATGTCATCATATCCTAATTGCATGGATTGATGCTCGTGATATCAATCACAGGCTTGTCTAGTTATTTACAGACCACCGTCATATGACTGGAATATTGCTGAGTGCGGCATTAAACAACAAACAACTTCCCTAACCCGAACACAATTAAACCAAGGATCAAAGAGGTAGCGAGTTCACTGAAGTGTGAGGCAGTCAACAACCTGTCTCAGCCAATTATTGTCCATTAAACTGAATTGTTGCCAAATAATTAATCATTTCATTTGATAAAATAGGACATGAAATATATATGCTTACCGTATTGGACGTAATAAGCGCCCAGGGCGCTCTCAAAATTAGAAACAGGGGGCTCTTATTAGAATATTATATAAGTAAAAAAAACAGAGTTAAAGATAAATTTCGTGGTTTATGCTGACAGCCTGAAATGTTTATGTACGACAGATATATTTTTCCAGAATTTAATTGCCCATAATTAAGTGTGCATATAACACATGAATGCATATTGTACGCGAATAAATAAGTCTTGTGTACATTGATCAATCAGAAGGGGTGCTAATTAGGATTGTTCACTGGCCAATATATTAGCAAATATCGCCGTGGGCGCTTATTAGAGCGGGGCGCTTATTACGTCGAATACGGTATATGGAATCAAAAAGCATGAATCTGAGAGGGTGTGGTGAGTAGTGGGATGCGTGGAGGGAGGTCATGACACGACACAGGGTATCGAAACACAATGGTGACATGTCTGTGGTTGACGTTATAATTCATTTGTTCATCGTTATCTATTGATATGTCACTCAAGCCGTATATCCTTATTCATTGATCCCCGATGGTCAGCTGGACCAGCTGATAAGACTGAATGACGGATACGGAGCTCCACGAATCCAGTGACATCACCACATCGACTGTGTGTATAAACATCAACACAGAACATTAACATATTACAGTACACAGACGCGGGCAGATCTAATTAATGTCCGTGCTGCAACATCGGCGCAATATCAACTTACCGGTGAGGCACACATTTCAGGACCACACAAGTTCCAATAACGGTGATAATTGAGTGAAAAACGTGCAAGTGGCATATAAGCAGGATCGTACAAAATCCGGCTATGGTAGATACGGTTTGTCTAGTATCAACCCCTTTAAGATTCTTGGTATACAATCCAAACGCGACCGAAAATACCAAGAGGACTCCGTAGACTGTATCATCAGACACCATTTTCTCTAATTTCCGCTTCTAACTCTGAACACTGCCAAAAGAGACACTACACAACGACAGCACTAGTATCGCTGTGAGGAAAATGACAGCCGTATCGAAGCTCCTTTCATAGAAGTTAGGGCTTCGCAATGCTAGGAGAACACGAGTTGCTGCGATAGGATGGTCTCTTGACGTCACAATACATTTCATGTGGCGTAGGTGTCCGCGTGTTTGTACCCCTATGCAAATAAAGAAGATAGAATGAATGTCAAATTGCATTACTCAAGACGATACTAAGACAAAGAGAATATTTATTAACCATTTTACTACATAAATTCGGTTTAACATTTTACCAATAGTAATTAAAGTGTTACAGTGTACTAGACTAGTTTGTGGATGACATGTATGTGTCTCCTGCTTTGGGTGGATATTAACCGAGTCATGTAGTAGCAGCTAGCTAGCTTTGAATGTTTATAGTTTGTGTCATTAGTTTCTAGATAAATAACAGACAATTATCATTTCGTTATTTTCCCACTCTTTACATGCAAGGGACAGATGGTTGTAAAGAATTATGTAGATATGTGTAAAGGGCGTTCATTATATCAACGGGAAAGCTATGCCAATGCATTTTAAAATAATTTAGTTTCTACATCCGAGATGGCTTTTCTCTTAGGCATGTTCTGAAAAGAAACGTTTGCATTCAACTGATTAAATTGAAATAGGTTGACAAATATAACCTTTCTCCAGAAGTGTAATCCAGAATTGGGTTTCGAACACTTCCATAGCGTCTTGTGTATAGGTTCCGAACGCGTCGTCACCAAGACACCGTGAAAGTTGGGATGTCGGCGCACAGGAGATCTCTTTCCAGATATCACATTCTTTCATTCTTACATTCTTTCACATAAAACATAAACAAGAAAACCACAAGGTTTTTTAGGTTCTTGTACAAAGCTAGAAAGCTTTAAGCTTTTACCTAAGAGGGTTATGATAAATGGTGATACAATGATTATCAGCAAGATTTCTCATTAATTACTGGGACAGCATTTTCGGGAGATCCTCGCAGATAAAACCTTTTCGGATAGCCTAAACTCAAGCCTGTATGCATGACTGCAGCAATGTGACTGGACTGTTCGGACCAGCGATGAGGTCTCATACCGCATGTGCAGCCACGGTTCTGTGCTGCACGGACATTCAGACCCTGCGCCATGAACCGTGACAGAAAGCAGAAGCAACCTTTTCACTTGTGGACAGACCCGCGAAGAGCTCTACATCAGCAACCCATGCTTGTCTCAAGAGGCGACTAACGGGACCGGGTGGTCAGGCTCGTTGACTTGGTTGATGCATGTCATCGTATCCCAATTGCGTGGGTCGATGCTCATGATATCAATCACTGGGTTGTCTGGTCTAGTCTCGTCTATTTACAGACCGCTGTCATATGGGTGGAACATTGCTGAGTGCGATGTTAAACAACAAACAACTCCATCTATACTGAACCGCAATAGAAACGTCACCATGGATAGATATATGAGAAACCTTATTTGTCCAAACACTGTAAACATACTTTGAGACATATCAAAAAGATGAAACTGATCATCAAGGTTGAAATTAAAGTGTCAAATGTTCTTAAAGTGAAACACAACATTAGTCTCTGAGAAAATGTCATCACAAGTCAGTATCTCGTGTGTCCGCCATGTGCATTGATGACTGCCGTGCAACGTCGAAACATGGAATGGATAAGGCGGTTGATGAAGGCCCTAGGCACTTGAGCCCACACTCTGAGGAACGCCTGACGCAGTTCAGCTGCAGTTGTCGGCCTTTGTCGGACGTCACTCAGCCGTCTTTGAATCTTGTCCCACAAGTCTTATGGGATTTAAATCGGGACTGAGGGCAGGCCACTGCATGGTTCTGATGCCATTCTGCTAGGGGAAGTCTCTTGTTGCTCTCGCGGTGTGGGCACGGGCGTTATCATACTGAAACCCGTGGTTGCGGCGACGTGCCAAATGAGGTATGGCGTGTGGTCTCAAGACTTGATCAATGTACCGAGCTGCTGTGACACTATTGCCTCTCCCTGGACCGATGTTCTGGAAGACCACAGGGCCGACCCTCTGTGCAAGACCAATTCCACCCGACACCATGATGCTCGGACCACCCCACGAGTCTCTCTCAACAACACAAGCATCCGAATAACGGCTGTTTGTCCAGCTTGCAATCGTCCAAGGGCTTGGTGTCGCTGATTCCTTGTCAATCTTGGCATGTGGTAGCAATTCAATAACGAATGAATGTTATCCGATCTGGGTGAATTTTTATAGGGCAAGAAATGGGGGAACGCATGTGCATTTCAATTTGCACGGAACTCACGTGCATCGGGTTACCATGGCCGTTGCCGTGATGCGTTTAGGCGATCAGTTTTATTGTCATCTGCTTTGTTTTTTATCATCAAAATTTTCCGGACAAGATAATGTTCGATATTAGAAACTTTGCCAAACATTACCAAGATATTTAAATGACAACTTTTCATGCAATGTAGTTTGAGGTGACGTTTCTTTTGCGGTTCAGTATATAAGCCTATATATTGCTGGTCTTAAACACTGATTTGGTATTGAGATTAAATATTCAACTTCATCAAGTTCAGCTGCAAAACCAGACATTTTTTAATTCAGAATTAAGATCCTGATTTTTTAAAATGAAGCAACAAGCAACAATGAAAAAACGCTCATTTCGACGGTGAAGAAGAAATCGTGATTCATCGCTAAACCACACTCGTCTCCAGTTTCTCAAATTCCAAGGCTGTAAGGTATGGCACCAACGCAAGCGTCGCTGTCGATGGACCTGTTGCAAAACAGGGACGATAACTGGTCTTCTGGGTCGGATTCCAGCCTCGCGGAGATGGTTCCTGACAGTCTGGTCCGATATCCTCCTTAAACCAGGGATGCGTCCTGCAGTCTCCGTAGCTCTGGCATTGCGATGACGTAGGTGGAACAGTCGAATGTAGCGATCCTGTGCAGGGGTGGCAACTCTTGGTCGGCCGGCTCTCGGACGGTCTGCAGTAGAATTGAACTGTGTGTATCGGTCGCAAATGGTGCTCTGGTGGACGTTGAAGTGGCGTGCAACGGAAGACTGCGATTGCCCTCTTTGGATATGTCCTATGGCGATGTTCCGATCGGCAGCGCTGAGTCTCGGTATTTTCGAAATTGAAAAATGTTGACAATTGAATGACAAATTATTGGCTTATGCTTGCCTTTTTATAGCCACTACCACGAGTTACGAATGCCATAACTTGCACGTGCACATTTGCTTTACTGTTTTCCTCCATGACATTTTTTAACAAGTGTAAAAACAATGCTGTTTAAGACATTGCAAATCGACAATGGCTGCGTTTTCAGGCCACCAACATTTTCCAATAACATATATCCAATGTATATGCCGGATTTTTTGTGTAGTCAGGTTCAATGAACTACATACCACCTCTGCATTTCCCTTTTTGAAGAGTGTATATCAAAGCGACAAGACAATGTTATTGTATCGGTTCTTCAAAATTTGTTACCACATTTTCAAAATGCAAGAACAGATTGTCAACATCTTTTTCTTTAAACATTTTAGTAACGTCATAGGACGTTTGATCATTTTGAGAGGAATTATTTCTGTACGGCACGGAGGCTTGTTAATATTCATTTCATTAAGGTATGTGTCATTTCTAGTAGCAATCAAAATTATATCGCCGCATGCTCCTCACGTTTTGACGAACAAATTGTCAAGTTCTTACGCACTTTTATGGGAATTTGAGAAGACCCCAACCCTAAGGAATGCTTCACAACCTCGTGTTTTGGTCTAAACCTATGGTGCGTCGGTTATCATGCGTGTCTGTTCTGTTCTATCATGTTGTTGATAATGTCTGGATATAATCTCCAATCTTGACTTTAAGAAAAAAACATAAATGCTAATTCCTTGCTTGATTGCGATTTATTTCAGACATCAACAATCCAGTTGATAAAGACAAATTATGATCTTAATACATACATATGTAACATATGGACTATATTGTGAGCCACATCACTCCCCGTAATTATAGTACCAGTCCTGGCGTAGGGATACGGCACCAACCATACCATTTGTACCAGCATCTGTAGCCGACACATTGTCTCCAGTTTTAGGTGCAAGGATTGCCGCATACCTCCCATGCTGAGTCAGGACACACGTAGAAACATAACATAAACGTATAAACGTATATCCCTACCTAAACCTACCTATTGACACACGCACGCACGCACGCACGCACGCACGCACGCACGCAAGCACACCCACCACCCACACGCACGCAAGCACGCCCACCCACACCCATAGAAACATACATGCCTACCTAGTCACACGCACGCACGTACGCACGCACGCACGCACGCACAAGGGAAATATACTTCTGTGTTTACAATCGAGGCCTTCTTATGGCTACTTTATCTTTCAGTGAACTGTACAGGTCCGCTTTAAACTGCGTCAGCGTCTCGCGGTCATACGGTTGACGCCCTAGGGTTTTCTTCGCCACAGTCACAGCTTCCTGCATCATCGTCTCGGGGGCGGTAGCGACGTCGATGATGCCGTACCTAGCCGCCTCCTCAGCAGTGAACCTTGCGCCCAGAACTACCGCCTGTAACTGTGCTGATCCATTTGGAACCTTGCACCTACAAAAAAACACGTGGAGCCAAATTCACTTGGATAAGCCATGTCTTACATCAAACTAGGGCACAGTTAAGTTTGTTTTGACTAATATGGGAATAACGATACGGTTTTGTTATTGTGTCGACATTTATCTCAGTCAAATGGGTTGAGGTGATGTCACATGGAGACGTGCATGCATGTGTGCGTGATACGTGCTTGTGGCTGCTTGGATTAGTCAGGAACAATGCCTGTTTGATAGTGCTAGCCTGCTGAGATATCATGTCACAGTTAAACATGGATATCCAACTCCGACACAGCATACAGGCCCGGAACCTTCCTTCACCCCCACAATGTCAAGCGCTAGGCAGGGTAACCACATTCAAATGGACACTCTACTACACGTAACTAGTTATTATACACATGGCGTCCTCGGTATCAGTTCACTGATAGGATCTTGTAAGAAAACACGTCTCATTCAAGATTTTTGTGTACCTCGGGACTTTTTAGGATCCTGTGGCACTGTCAAACGGTGCACTGAGAATCCAGTATTGGAGGTTTGCATGATCTAACAAAGGCTCCGTGCAACAACGAAGTAATCTATCATCCAAAGCAATATGGCAGATGTCCTCTTCTTGGGCGCATGGCTCGTCCAATCGTAGTAATGATTGCGGTTGTGGAGTTAGCCGAGTGGTTTCTGGGATTGTTCTGTATTCCAATGTGCTGCAATTCTCCATGCAGGGAGGGACCACGTGTCAAGTTCCATTGTGAGCAGCCTTGTGGCTAATGGAAGGGCAGGACATGCCAACCCGTTTCGCGAAAACCTGGCGTCATCATTTTCAGTGACTCATTCATAAGAATTTGTCGGTGGAATTCATAATAATTTGTCAGTGGAATCGGTTTCTGGCGTTGACGTTCTTTTTATTATACCTTAAAATTTCCATAAGAAAATCCGAGAATCTTAACTTGATGAAAATCTCGTTCCAGCTGATCCAGCCTTGACCTTTCCTCATCACCCGGAAGTCGTGTGACATAGCCAGAAACCCACCGCCTGCAAACGCGTGACCTACAAACAGAAGTGACGCTGTCATTCACTTAGACCCCACACCTCGTCCCGAAAATTTTCATGTTAGCATATCCATACTTGTCAGGTTAAGAGATAAACTTAAATAGAAACGCATTATAAAGATTCCTAGGAGAGCTACAACCAGTCAACCCATTTTTTCAACGTGTAATGGCTGAAATAACGTCAGATTTTAACATACTCATTTTAACATGCAAAGTAATGGTTTTACCATTGATGGCGGCAACTGTTGGCATAGGAAATGTCACGACTCTGTAGAGGAACCCCTGGATCCTGGTCATCCATTTTGATAACCCACTTCCGTCTAAAGACATCATGTACTCAAGGTCAAGGCCATTACTAAAGAATCGTCCATTCCCCGTGGTTATCAGGGCTCGACACGTCGGATTCCTGCAACAGAACATAGTCGACGTGATATATATTATTTATTAAATAATGGTTAATTTTTATACGGTTTGCAAAACACAAAGGAAAAGATGGTAACTTCATTTTGACGATTGTGAGGATGTGCTGAACTGTGTCGTCTTGACAAGTGGTGACTAGTTTTTCACCAAGTTTTCAACGGTACGTTATTGCCAGATTAAAAGGACGGACCCAACATTGTTAAAAGGGAGAGGTCCATAATATAAATATCCTCTCTCAGATAAATGTACTGCCTACAACATATTACATTTGGTTTTCATAAGGGTGGGGAAGGGGGGTCTGGGGGTGGGGGTCGTTTTTTGTTAAAACAACAGGCAGACTTTGATTGAAATAAGCACATTTTGAACATCTTTTAGTTTGAACACAGTTGTTATCATTTGATGAGCAATTCTATACGTAATCATATTTGAGGAAACGTTGAGGCCGTTCTGGTGAATCAGTTGTTTTGGTGCTGTTCTGTTTTGATGGATAGACCGGAAAATCGCGAATGATTAACGGCGGATGCGGAGTTGCCTCCCATTCGGCCATGACCCGACCGATTTCTCTGCTGCTTGACACCAGGTCTCTTAAACCCCATTCACATGGACACTTTTACTCACGTGAGTATATATACTTACATAAGTAAATTTACTTATGGTGGCATGTGAACGCATTTGCTTACGTGAGTAAATATACTCCAGGAGTAAAGAGACATGAGTAAAAGTATAATTGCTACACTTGATGAGGTCTAGTAAAAGTATATTTACTCATAAGTATAAATGCTCCTGGAGTATCTCTGGTCATGTGAACAGATTCTCTTTTTGCTTACGTAAGAATATTAAATCAAGATACTGATAATCATTAAGAATTCCGAATGAAGACCCTGGCATCATGAACTTTCACGTCAGTGATTATGTACTGATGGTCACACCACGCCTGTTGGAGAATAGAATAAAATCCTTTCCTATTGAGGTAGTCACCGTGAGCTAGTGAAGGTGCAATTATGGGGATATGGGTTCCATCAATTGCCCCTGCACAGTTTGGGAATCCCCATGTCTCCTGGAAGCCATTAAAGACAACCTTTAATTCGTCATCTACTGGAAGCTTCACACATTTTGACAACAATGTTCTAAACTTCGCAGAGGAGGCAAGCCAGTAAATTGTTATGGCCACCTTGGGATCCAGCTCCAATGGTTCCCTCACATACATTTCTTGTGCAGGAAAATACGGCCGTAGTTCCTTGCAAAGAACATAAAATGTTTCGCGTGTCATGCGAAAGTTATCGATCCACAGTTTATCATCAAATGATCGTTTGACGACATTGTTCCACCAGTGTTGAGAACGTTCTCTCTTCCACAGTTCTCTTTCCTGGCATAATCCTAAGACTAATCCCATACTATGAAAGTATGGAAAGTCTCTCTTTCGCCTCTGGTTGACTATCTTCGACAGCGATATGGCCTCAAATGATATAAGTCCACAATTTATTTATGAAATGATGTTTACTTCTGCTTTGCATAAACTTCATGTGAACACAGAGTGTGGCAACTCGTGTACCTAACATATCACTAGAACAATGGGTCGATCATTTTAAAGATGTGTTTAACAATTCAACAGATTAAGATATGGTTATCACCGATCCGACTATTAATGATAGTCTTGATGATATGAGTTGCTATACTCACACGCAAAAGAAACGCAAGTGGTTTTAAGCAAATAGGTAACAAACACGGAACCATAAATTGATACGAGTTTTAGCATGTAGTGAAGCTTGATGGTGTTATCAATATTTTTGGTTGCATTTTGGAAGCCCCGAGTAAAAACGCAACATAAAAAACAAATCGCCAAAACGCACCAACGCAATATGTGGGTATGATGCACCCATTTCTCGCTAAATCGAAAATGCACAAACTGTCGTGGATTCTTGGACCTACCACTCCTTGGTCAACAATGCCACGCCTAATTCAAATTCAGAGAAACCAGGCTATCGGCCGTTTGGAAGCTGGAGAGTCTGTCCAAGATGTTGCCCGTCATTTCAACGTTAACATAACCACAATTTACCGTCTCCTGCATCGATACAATGCTACACAGACCACAGATGACCTCCCTCGGACAAGATCGGCAGATTACCCGTCAACACCAGCAACATCCGTTCCTAACTGCAAGTGAAACAACCTCAGATGTCAGCACGTCGTCCTGTTCTCCAACCACGGCATCGACAAGCACGACTTCGGTGGGCACAGGGTCATCGCAATTGGCGTCATCGTGAGTGGAGGAGTGTCATCTTCTCTGATGAAAGTCGCTTTTGTGTCTCCCATGCAGACGGAAGAGTCAGAATTTGGCGGCGTCGAGGTGATCGTTTCGCTGACAGAAACTTTGTGGAATGGGATCCATGGGGTGGACCTAGCGTCATGATATGGGCAGGGATTGGACTTAATGCGACACTTGGACCCATGTGCTTTCTAAATGTTGGTCAAGGTCGGGGACACAGCGTCTCTGCTCAGCGGTATATCGACTAAGTGATCAGACCCCACGTTATTCCATTTTTTCCACAACATCAACAACACATTTTCCAGCAGGACAACGCTCGTCCTCATGTTGCCAGAGCTACCATGGCCTTTCTGCAACAACACAACATTCGTGTTCTACCGTGGCCAGCCCTCAGCCCTGATCTGAACCCCATCGAACACTTGTGGGATGAGGTTCAAAGGCGTCTGCACGATGTGCGCCCAGTCCCTGCAACTGTCGATGAACTACGCACAGCTGCTCTGGCTGTGTTCAGGATGATCCCTAGGGCCTTCACAAATCGTCTGATCCACTCAATGTACAGGAGATGTGTGGCAGTGATCAATGCTAATGGTGGTCACACCAGGCATTGACTGACATTTTGGGTATTGACCCGAAACTATGTAAGCCCTTAACATTTGAAAAATACTATTATTATGTCATCTGCCTTTTAATCCATTAAACTGTCTTCAGTCAAATATTTGTCAATCTTGCCATATTTCTATTTCTTGTCTTTACTGTTGAAAATAAATAACATGTATACTGCATACTCGACTTGCGTTCGGGAATTATTGTTCCGATACATAAGCAAGGAGACATCCATTCCCCATCCAACTATAGGGGTATATCAGTCCTTAGTGCACTTAGTAAGTTGTATGTTTCTATTTTGAACAGAAGGGTCACGTCTTGTCGTGAGGTCTATGGTAAAATTGCAGAGTCCCAGGCTGGTTTTTGTCATGATTACTCCACCATAGATAATATCTTAATATTACAGTGTATTGTCCAGAGATATATCAGTAAGCGTAAGGGTAGGGTATATGGTTTGTTTGTCGATTTTACAAAAGCCTTCGACAGTGTAAACCGGATGAAATTATGGTCAGTACTAGTCAATAAAGGTGTATCTGGCAAAAGGATAAAAGCTATACAGTCTATTTGTACAGCTGTTAAGGCCAGTGTTAAATTTAAACATTCATTTTCTGAAATGTTTCAGTGTCCAATAGGAGTACGTCAGGGTTGTGTGTTAAGCCCCCTTTTATCCTCGATGTTCATTAACGAACTAGCTGCTGAAGTTGAACAGCATTCTGGACCAGGAATACAACTTCATCCTGATATTACAGAGATATTCCTGTTATTATTTGCAGACGATATTATTTTAATCGCAGATACTATAGGTGGAATTCAGAAGCGTATTGATGTTCTAGAAAAGTATTGTAATGATTATGATCTAGATGTCAATTTGGATAAAACCAAAGTGGTTGTTTTTAAGAAAGGTGGAGTGTTGTCAAGAAAAGATATTTGGTACTATAAAGGTCTAAAGTTGGAGTGTGTGTCTCCCTATAAATATTTGGGCGTTACTTTTACGAGAAGCCTGTCCTGGTCAAGTCATTTCTCTAATGCTGGTTTACAGGGGAAAAAGCATTGTTTGGAATTTTAAAGTCATTGATAAAATTACATCCTCTTCGACATGACTTATAATTTATTTGATATGAAAATAGTCCTTATTTTGGTTTATGATTCCGAAGTCTGGGGTCTACACCAGAATGATGAAATGGAAACTATACATACAGTGGCATGCAAGCGCTTTCTAGGTGTCAAATCGTCAACACCCAACAACATGGTTCGAGGTGAATGTAGGCGTATCCATTATATCTTTATGCATACAAAAGAGTTGTTGGTTATTGGATAAGGTTATTGAGTATGTCCGATTGTCGCTTTCCAAAGAAATGTTATTATATGATGCTGCAGGCAGAAAGTAATGTTAAAATTAATTGGGTCTCAAAATGTAAATCTTTATTGTTCGGTTTGGGTTTTGGCTCTGTATGGGAAAACCAGTGTATAAGTCATTCTCATTCGTTTTTGACAGAATTTATGTCGCTTCTGAAATGTAGTTATGAACAGGATTGGCATAGTCTTCTGGAAAAGTGTAGTAAATCTTTCTCTTATTCTCTATTCCAGGTATCGTTTGGTACAGAGTTGTATCTTAGTTGTGTGACCGTCAGTAAATTGAGAGTGGCGCTAGCTCGGTTTAGATGTTTTTCGCATCAGCTGTGTGTTGAAACTGGGAGATACGCTGATATCCCACGTAACAGAAGACTATGTTGTGGTTGTAATGCTGGGTATGTGGAGGACGAGTATCACTTTTTGTTGGTTTGCTCCGGTTATAACAAGCTACGCGTGGATCACTTACCACAAAAATATTGTGAATATCCGACCAAACAAAAAATTAATAGCATTATGTCTACAACTGATTGTAAATTAATTGAACGTCTAGCTATCTATATCTATCAAGCGATGTCCCTTCGTAGTACAGTATTGTCACAACAATAACAGCTGTGTACATCACGTCCATTGTAATACAAATGTAACTATGGGCCCAGTCGATGGCCTACACTTACGAAAATAAACCGAATTGAATTGAATATAGATATGGAACATAATATCACTAAGGCAACAATTCGGTTACCGGGAGACACTGTCATGAAAAGATAACGACGGTCAATACAAAACATTATTGTAGTCAGGATTTATAAATGCGATCGGTTATATTCAACTAAAAACATTACTATACAGTATGCACGACACTCAACATACCTCTCAACGGTATCAAGAGCAGCACAGAAAGCGTCAATGAATTCCGGATTAAAACGTTTATGCTCTCCCTTCATGTGGATAATTGCAATGTTTTCTGGAGTAAACTCCACTTCGATCAGCGAGCCAGACATTGCGGACCCAGACTTTGAGCTCTCGTCCTCGACTGTGAACGAGATCACGCGCTTCTGTTGATCTACTCATGGGGTCACGTGAGGTGCAACAATACAAAGCGTAAACAAATGTTTAAAGATGTGTGTATAAGTGGAAAGAATTGTCATCACTGTATTATAGATTTCTTGAAACTTGTGCACAAAAGTCAATGCAATAAAGCCGTTATAAATGGGATACATTGTTAACACCTAAATACCCATGTTCTGGCGATTCACCGTTGGCGAAGAATGTGTGAGTGAGAGAGAGGGCCGGGTTCAGTCATTTATCCACGGGGTATATTGCTTGGTGAGGTCAAGCTGTATGGGGATATCGCTACGGTGGAATTACATCACAATGCAGACCATCGGTTACCATCCGACGTCACAACTAAATAACATCACTAATCTACCAGCCACTGAAACTGGTTAGCTGTACGTTTTACATTAATGACTGGGGTATCACCGTTACAAGCTTTAAGAAGTTGGAAGTATTAACTAATAAATTGATAAATAGAATCTCATCCACGTGTCTTTTGACATCAAATATTTCGTCACTTGTCGAGGTGAGATTCTCCGTTTAACGGCGTCTGAGGGACGACCGCGGTGTCGCCGCACTACTAATATAGTGAAGACTGCGATCGCTGATACCAGGCTGCCTTACAGATTAGCATAACCTGGGAGTAGAACCCACAATCAACGTATTTATCCTGCATTACACGACTCGATCATTACACTGCATGGTGTGTCGCAGCGCCTTTAATAGACCACTGGTTAACCGATTAAACAGGGGCAAGATTTACCACTGAAATTGTCATCCATCAAGTTTAATATCTTCGGTCCCAGTCCTTGGGACACGAGCAATGTTGGTCCCAAGAACTCCCACTCCTGTACGCCATGGATCGTTGCTAACAGTTACGGCCATTGATTTGTCTGACCCAGATTGATTGAATGATTTTTAAAACATATCTTTATAATGAGAAATGTGTAACTTGATTTAAAATCTAATCATGTACATCACGTGACAAATGTTAATATCCAATCTGCATTGTAATATGGGCCTTGATGCCTAAATTAATGAATACACTGTCTGTTACGTGACAATCTCATTAAAATCAGATCTTAGTTTTCGCTACCGCTAAACCAACGTTTAGCGGTAGCGAGAGCTAAGATCTGATTTTAATGAGATTGGTTACGTGATTGCCTATTGCGTGTACTGACTGTTTATAGAACAGTATTCACTACGAATTGAGATGTTATGTTAACAGCTGGCTTGTTTATTTTGATTTCTACACCCCCCTTTTTATTTCGAAAAAAATATTTATTTCTGTATAAATTACCACCAAAGACAATAAATAGATCTTAATTGTGTAAATGTGAAGTGTAGATTGTGCAATGAATTTAATGAGATTGTCCAGCACATTGTCAGTGGATGTCCAGCTTTGAGACAGACATACTATCTTCAGCGACATGATAGAGTGGCTCGATCCTTTTATTACCGTCTTCGCCATGCTTGTGGTTTTGACACAGAGGTCCATCCATGGTACGACCCAGAATATGTAGAGGGCGTCAAGGAAAATGATAAATACAAACTTCTATGGAATAGACCCGTATACAGCCTCGGACCTATCCAGGCCCACAAGCCTGATCTTGTCTTTTCTGATAAATCCAATGAAATCATTTATAGTATTGAATTTTCTGCCCCTTTTGAAACTAATGTGATTGACAAGTTTGAGGAAAAAACATGGCAAATATGCGGATCTCGCTTTCGAAATGTCACGCTTGCCTCCCAAGTACCAAGTTGTCCGAAATCTTTGTGTATGTATATAATATATACCGGTAGGCTGCTTTGTCCAAATAAGTGGTACGATTTAGATCATGTCCGTTTGGGCCCAAGGCCGTTTGGAAGTATCCTAGACTGGTCCCCTATCTCTGTTGCGCACACCACATAAGTCTGTGCAGCTGGCGAGCTGAGGTGAAGCATTTGGGGCAGGGAACCAGTCTAGACATAGGGGCACCTGCTTCATCCGGGCACTTCGTCAACATCGCTGCAACAAGATGGCGGTACAAGGCGACAAGAAGCTCTCTGAGTTGCGTGTTGTTGATTTACGTCAGGAATTAGAGACACGTGGTTTAGACAAGGCTGGTGTGAAAGCTGTATTACACGAAAGGCTTGCAAAGGTGATTTTTAAAGGATTAATTAATCGTGTGCGTACGCAGCAGCTAGAATTTTCATGAAGTCGTTTGACAATCAAATTAGGTCACCTGCGCCCTCTCCCCCAAACCCTCACTACCAATATGAACACTATCACGGCTAATATATATGTACATCACACGTGCTGGCTCTCACATGCCAACTACATAGCCTTGACATGGTCGTTTGAAGACAATAAATTGTACTCGACACATGCATTTTACCCATCCGCCATGTTTGATGCTACTTATAGGCTATAATGTAGTCGCACGTGACAGTCACTATTCGGAAAATACTGCGATGAAGCTCAAAACAAGCAGAAGAATACTCAGCTTGCATTTGTGTTGTTTAATATGATTAACCCTCGAATTGAGTTTGAAAGTAATCCATAAACATCGAACAAATTGGACATTTCAACAACCTAGCGTTAGAAACTAACATTTTTGCTCCTTTTACTCCACTAGTCCTTATAATCATAACATATAGCAAAACCCTCAAAAATGGCACATTTCTACTAGTCCTTATGGTACCTTAACTATTGGGCAGTTTGTCAAGGACTACAGCAGTTGTCACAATTTCTAAGGCTGCAACCACAGGTATCAATTAGGACTGTTAAGATTACTCGCATATTCGTGGAAATGAAGTGTATCCATTCATGAATTTAATTTGTTATTGTGACCACTAGAATCGAATATTTAAGAATATGCAGTCATGCACATTTACATATGGCGGTAGTCCTCGTTTCCGGAGCAGATCTTGAAAACCGTACCATATTTCTTCACCAAACTTGGCACATAGATAGATCTAGTGGTGAACTGGTGCCTTTTGATAGTTTGGGAATTTTTAAAAACAATGTTTTTCAAGTTTCCATGGCAACGACTTTGATTTAGACTGAAAATGGTGGTAGTCCTCGTTTCTGGAGCAGATCTTGAAAAACGTACTATATTTCTTTACAAAAAGGCCCAGTGAACATAGTTCACAGGAGCTAGTGCATTGCACACACCCGACATGTCATATTGGCGGGGGATGTGAGTATTTCATGCTTGTTTAGTTCCGTGAATAATGATAATAATATGCACATGATGTACACATGATATATCAGAATGTAGGTTTGTGGTGCTTAAATGATTATGCCACCTTCGCTATAGTTACGCCTCACCCACAGAGTAATGGACCTGTATTTGTCAAAAAGGGGATTAATAGTGTGTGCACTCGTGATGTTGAGAAAAACATCTATCATCCTCCCTGCGTCTCTCTAACTCATTAATTTCAGCCCTCTCTCGTTCTCCATGTTTACAAGCTCCAGTTTATAACACCAGTTTCATCCCAACCCTGAACCACTCATCTTACTTTCACAATCATAAACGCGGCATAAAGAAGATTTCATCCTCAAAAGGTTCATTTGTGCATAATATGTTTCTTGATTACATTTTCACATATAAGAAACATAGCTATAATTTATGTTTACGTGCTGCAGGTTGTACCAATCTCTCCATCACATCTGTATACGAAACAAGTTTATTATCTAAACTAGGCATAATATGCATTTCTTCCAACACCAGCTGTTTCAGTAATGAACAGCCTTGTCAGAGAGGTCTGTAGCACAATGTATCTTATTTATCAATCGGTAGATCCTTCATAAATCATACTTTTGCCATTCAATTTTCAAATTGCTTCGATAGAATTTTGTAATTCTGGTCAGTTAACAAGGGATTGAGATACCTGGAAGCTCGTTTATTATTTTCGTAACGCAAGTGTCTGAATAAGCGAATAACAACTGTATTAATTTGTAATGACAGCAACCCACTGAAGTGTGAAATAAATTAAATAATACCAAAAATATCCATCCGTCATCAACTGGTATTAAACTATATACATATCAGTGTGACCCAACAACATGTGGTGTAGTTTCGTTCATCCTTAAGTCTGGCTTTGATTGGTTTGGAAACTTAACACTACCAATATCTCAGAATGACTTCATTGTTTCTTGGTTTGGTATAGCTTATCAGTATCCATATCGGGTTCTACATGTCCCTAGGCTACCTTAGATAGTTGACACCAGCTACTGAAAGTTGCAGTATTTCTCACTCCCTCTTATGACGTGTCATGAAAGTAAAGAATGACTCAAGCTTTCGCTAACTGAGCTTACCTATGAAGATCCAGGTTAGAATAGGTCTTCAGCAACCCATGCTTGCCGTATGAGATGACTGTACATGTCATAAGATGCGACTAACAGGATCAGGTGTTCAGACGGGCTGACTGTTTCCCAATTACGTAGATCGATGCTCGTGATATCAATCACTGGATTGTCTGGTCCAGACTAAATTATTTACAGACCGCCATCATATTGCTGGAATATTGCCGAGTGCGGCATTTAACAACAACCATTCTCATTAAACTTTGAGGGGTAGACACCATGAGATAAATACAAATAGTCTGAAGCTTGGACAAGTGGTTCTGTGATATATCTTGACACGTGAGAAGTACTACAGGATCTCTCTAGGGAATAACACGACGGTGAGGGTAAAGTGTTACCAATCTGTTCCAGGCACTAGAGGACGAAGGGCATGACCCAGATGAGTACACATTTGCAGTCTCGGATGCTACACCCAAAAAGGCAGAAGAAAAGAAAAGTACTCGTAAGTATAAGGAGTGTAATGTATTTCAATAAGCATGGTAAATAAGCAGAACTTTATTTTTATCTCATGTACTTTAAAAAAAACTTGAACATTTCAATATTCTGTTTGTTTTAGGATTAAAAGAAAAACCAAAGGGAGAGGTAAGTGTTTGTTTGTTGTTTCATCTTACTTTCCTTAGAAACATTATGTTGATGCAATTATTTCAGCATTTTAACACAGGCTTGATAAACCTTTTACATACATTAGAGAAGTGAAAACTTAAGAACAATAAAGAACTTACTGGTATAGAGGGCTGTGGGTGAATGATTATGCCTTTTGATGTGTCAACATATCTTTTGATATCAAATGTATAAAAACAAATTGTTTAAAGTTTATAATTCTAAGGCTTTTTTTTTAATATAAAAAGACATGAGAGTGAGATTCTATCATCCCAAATCATTCTTCCACGTTTTTCAGTTTGTAAACAGCAATAGTACTAGGAATTAATGGCATAGAGTTTGATTGATTTCATTTGATTGTGATGTCATGGTAACTGATGACATCATACTGGTGATACAGTTTCATTGTGGTGGTATTTTCCATGGAAGTCAGTTTAGGGTGATAACATTGTTTATTCCCCGGCATTAGGAAGGAGAGGAAGAGGATGATGAAGAAGAATTTTTTGAAGAGGACATTGAGGGTGAACCGGATGAAAGTGAGGACATTCTGGATGATGTTATCCTGGACCTTGGCGAGGATGCTGAAGCAGAGGAAATGGTCAGTGTCGAGATACTCTTCATCGTATATGTCCCGTGAAGTTAAGAGGGTTGCATTTAGGAAAAACTGCAGCATTGTGGGTACAGGACCATATTCATCAGGTTAATCAGTCTCAAATGTTTCATTCCAATTCGATATCTTGTTCATAACACTCTCTCCATCAAATTAGTACTTCATGTTGATGAAGATGTCTCATGCTTCATGTATAAGTGATGTCAGGTTGTATATGAATGTGAACTGTGTATCAGAGGTAAAGGATGACTCACACTGATAGTATATTCCTGGGTTAGAAATAGATTATTATCCTCACTCGTCCTCAACAATGATCTGCTACAGAAATGTCACTAGTCTTTCCTGAAGTTAACTGTTTCGTACCAGCAGATTATTCTCCTAGGGTTTTGTGTTATGGTGTTGTGATGATTCTATTAAGTTTTGACTCTCAAAAATAATGTTACGTGTGAAAGTAAGGTAGGGAATGACAGGGAAATTGTACAACAACTTTGGTTGGAATCAGAGTAGACAGGTTATCAACAGACAACTACAGACAGAATATGCACTTCTTAATGAAATTTGAGGCATTGGATAGTTCATGTGCACGGGTGGCTTGTCGTCTAAGATCCTGCAGTTTGCTTTGCAGAATTGCTTCCCTTGGACATGGAAGAAAACTATGATTATGGGTTCAAATCCTGGTACACCTGGATTATGTTTCTAGGTTTGTCAGCACCATATCCATGCTCGTGGGGTTTTACCAGAGAAGTAAACGTCTGAGACGTGCAACACATTGGGCTTTCCTCCCACCTTAAGCTAATCCACCATGATATGACTGCACTCATTCACTCACTCACTTCATGCTTCTTTGACTTATCTTCTGACCAAAATCATGTCAAATACTCAGAAAACCTGCTTCATGGGGAACATTGCATACGTTTTGTTATGAGGGAGTACGTCTTTGTTTCACAGTGGCTGTTTGCCATGACTTTGATGAAGGTGACAGTTATTGCAATATGGTTAGCCTGAGAAAACATGATCACAATTAACATTTCCCTTGCAATCAACTCTCATTTCCATGTCCATCTGCCAAGGCCAGTTAGACAGTTTATGCCAAGACAAGTTGGATAGTATATGAGCACTAATTTTCCTGTTGACTTTCACCATATACAAATTACAATGCATACCTGTTTTGCAGGGTACCGGTGAAGAGGATGCGTTTGAGGTTGATGTTTCAGAGGTTGATGAAGAGGAAGGTAAGGGAACACCATGCAGAGAAGGTTCAATCTGAGAGTAGAATGACAGTCTACATGTGACTAATCAATAACATTTGTCTGTTTCTTACAAAATATTACAGGATAAATTTCATCATGTCCTTTGTATAAATAGAAAATATGTTAATACCAATATTTTCATGACATTATAGTCTTTAATTTGAGAGAAGTTATTACTTGCAGATGCACTTATATTTACACATATTATTCGGTATTGACTATGGATGAAGAAAGACATCAGATGAGCGGAACTGATGCAGGCATTTTGTTTGTCATTGCACTTGGGGAAACCAGATGACTTGATGGACATCTTGGCATTGCCTTGTCATGTGCCAGTTCTGTTGGCATTACTGTGTATGAAGAAGCAGTAGTTGAGAAATAAGTTGGACAGATTCTGCAATATTATCTGGAAGAGACTTGCCGTGACTTTCCTGGCACAGTGATGTTTGTTGTGGAGTTGACACTAAGAACAAAGACAACGAGATCATGGACACTTCCCATGTAAGGAAACAAACTTTGTAATGGAGATTGTTGATCTTGCCACATGTTCTAAAAGAAAACAGAAGAAGACTGTGTTTGTGAATCGGATTGTTGTTTGCATGGACTGATGACTATTCTTCTGTCACCTCAATACGTTCGTTTCAACAAGAGTGGAAGCTGTTAAGGAAAGAACATTTCTGGACTCCATATGTACATCGTCAGAGCCCTGAGTAGTTAGCTGAATAATGTCCGTTGCATTTTACTGAACTAATATTTATTTGATATTAATAGGTGAGTATGAGTTTTGATTTCAAATGGACATTGTGTAATGTGGTCTAAATTTGTTTTAACTTGAAAATTTCTCTAGCCCCTCAAGATGATGAAGAAATGGAAATGGATGTTGGTGAGGAGGATGGTTTAGTTGACTTGGGTGAGGAACTTGAAGGGGACGGAGAGATGCCAGCTGAAGGTGGCGAAGAAGATGCTGACCCTGAAGAAGACGCTTATCCTGAAGAAGACGCTGAGATGGAGACAGAGATTATAGACGAGACGGAGCCAGAGGAACCAGAGACTGTTGAGGAACTGACTGAGGTTGTGACTGTTCCTGAAGTCACCCCAGTTCCTGTTCCCACCCCTACTAAGTCGACTTCACCAGTAAAGACCAAGGCTGCCACGCCAGCAGCTAAATCAACACCTGCGCCAAAAGCAGCTGCTGCAAAAACTGCTCCCAAAGTTACTCCTCCCAAGACAGCACCTGCCAAGATAGCACCTGCCAAGACAGCACCTGTGAAAACACCTGTGAAACAGGCAGCTGCAAAATCCCCTGCAGCAAAGCCAGCAGCCACACCTAAGAGTGCTGCAGCAGCAGCAGCAGCAGCACCACCAGCACCAACATCAACTCCAGCCAAAACTACGACCCCTGCAAAGACACAGGCTGCACAGAAAGCTCCAGTGAAGACTGCCACCCGATCTTCCTCACCAAGAGTAGCAGCAGCAGCAAAGGCAGCATCAACTGCACCTGGAAAAACTGCAGAAACGCCACCAGCAGCAGCAGCAACAACAGCAACAAAGACAGTAACAGCTAAGACAGTAACAGCTAAGACAGTAACAGTGAAGACAGCAACAGCAAAGACAGCAACAGCAAAGACGGCAACAGTCAAGACAGCAACAGCAAAGAAGGATGTTCCAAAGGATCAAGTCACCCTGTTTGAACCAACAGATGATTCCTTTGATGTGAGTGTTGATGACACTCAGGTGAATGAGATTGATGCCGATCTGAAGGATGACAAAGGAGAAGAGAAACCTGTCGGAGCTGACGCCACAGCAACATCTGAGGAGGACAAGGGAGGTGACTGCGAGACGATCAAAGTGAAAACTGAGGAAAAAAGCATGATAGCTGAAGAGGACATAAAAAAAGAGAAAAAAGAAGATGCAAAACCTGCCAAGAGGTTGGTTTGGTTTGTATTGATGTCTTCTTGATCATGCTAACGTCTTCAAGATCACTCAGCTTTCACTAGCCATAACGACCTGATGAAAGAGATTCTCGTTGTATAGGGCTGCTTCAGTCATATTGAAGTTGGCTTGCACCAATGAGTTAAGGTATTCTTTGGGGTTAGCTGTCCTTCTTTAGATGCTTTCTTGTGTTCCCCTTTCATTCAAACCAGGACTTAAAGCGGCAGCACACCCAAAGTAAAAAAAATTGTTTTCAAACAGAAATTCAGAGCCATCAAATTCTGATAATTTATGAGAGAAAAAATCGTTTTGGAAAACTGAAGAAATTGAACAATGAGATAATCATGTCAGTCCTCTGAAGCAAGCATGAGCAAGTCGTTGTTGAAGTGACAGCAGAAAACCAGCTTTTGTTGTCGTCAGATGTGGTGTCCTTCCCTAGGGATGATGCCTGGCTACCCAAGGTTCCTCTTGATTTCATGTAGTGTCTTGTAGATATCTTCGCTGTCAGCCGATTTTCTCAGTTACACACCTAAAATGATAACTAGTTTCGTTCTCTTTATTTGCTTTACATGACATCTCTTGGTATCATAATTTGCTTAAAAGGTGAAATGTTTTACACATGATCAAATTGTAATACAAGTCCTGAGAATAATGAGGAAGAAAATTACCTACCAGCCAGATGGTGGTATATGGCTAAATATTCTTTTCATTAGATCCAAACCAGGATAATTTTATTCACTAAAGACAAACACTTGCAAGATATTTCTGTTATTGCATCTTCCTTTACGTTTTCCTTGGTGTCACCTGTTGGATATGGAATAGTGCAGAAAGAGGCGTAACACCCAACTCACTTTCTCCAAAATTAAATTCTTAAGGATTTTTATTCATGCTCACTGTTCTTGCTGTGACTGTCCTGTTGAAAGATGTCTCCATTTTATCTATTGTAGCTCTGAAGGCAAGGACAGCAAGGAGAAGGACACGAAGGGTGAGTGTCCCAGGCACAGCTGTTCATGATGTGTGTTGATAAGGAAGACCCACACGGGGATTCCGGGTTCAAATAGATTCCCAGCATATCCCTACAATGTGGACCGTTTTCACACTCACTGGGTTGTCCAGTCCAGAATTGATTATTTGGAGGCCACTCTTTGTAGCTGGAATATTGCTAAGTGCGGCGTTAAATAACAAACAAAAATAAGGAGTAACCTTTTCCAGTATTTAGCAAATATTTTCCTGTTTAAATTTACTTGATTTGAGGATGTTATGGAATTGTGAATGTGAGAAGTTGATAACGAAAAGCATACATTTCGTTACCTAGGCAGCCAGCATAGTCGCAACCTGTGGGTGAGTGGCCTGTCCTCTTCTACTAGAGCTACGGACCTCAAGTCACTTTTCAGCAAATATGGAAAGGTGAGACGTGATTCTTTTGTAGTTTCATTGTAGGTCAGTCATTTTACAAGTTCTCTCAACAATAGTTGAATAGGTTTTGTGTTTAAGTACTGAGTTGAGTCATCTGTCACTGTTAATCAAAATCTGTATATGACCATAGAATAGTGACGTGTATGAGGAGCATATTGCAGATACAATTGGTCTGCTTCCGTACCATGTATTTATTGACAGAAGCTGTCATGAGATTTTCTCACTGACACTGAAGCAATATTTACGCACCCACCCATATTGACAAATAGGAACACATTAATGACAATGTTATTCCCACCATGCAGGTTATTGGAGCTAAGGTTGTGACCAATGCTCGCAGTCCAGGGTCACGATGCTATGGGTTTGTGACGATGTCATCAGCGGAAGAGGCCTCCAAGTGCATTCAGCACTTACATCGGACCGAACTACACGGGAAGATGATATCGGTGGAAAAGGTACGCACTACGATTTAACAGTCAAGTTCTTGATGTTAATTTCTTAAGATAACAGTTGTTTCATTACCCTGAAAGATATATACTACTCACCTTTTGATAGGGATATTACTAATATTCTATATAGCGCCAGGGTGGTGGGGTAGCCGAGTGGTTCAAGTGTTCGCTCATCAAGACCTGGTTCAATTCCCAATGGGGGTACATTGTCTGAAGCCCATTTCTAGTGTCCCCAGCTGTGATATTGCTGGAATATTGCTAACAGTGGTGTAAAACCATACTCACTCACTCACTATGTAGCGCCACACTAATTTCATTTGATATGCGACCATCTCCATGGTCTAGTGGATAGAGCATCTGCCTAGAGAGTGGTAGGTTGGTGGTTCGATCCCTGGCAATGTCATATTAATGGACGGTCTTTGTTAACCTGCCTATCACTTGGCATTAACAACTGATTAAGATTATAAAAGGACTTGTCGACTCAGAGTACTTGCTGGGGTATCCATGTATATCAAGTACCAGAGTATCCCTAAGATGAGTGGAGTAGTATATTTGTTGGTTCCCTCTTCCTCATGAGGGCGGTCGGGTAGCCTAGTGGTTAAAGCGTTCGCTCGTCACGCCGAAGACCCGGGTTCGATTCCCGACATGGGTACAATATGTGAAGCCCATTTGTGGTGTCCCCCGCCGTGATATTGCTGGAATATTGCTAAAAGCGGCGTAAAACCTCACTCACTCACTCACTCTTCCTCATGATGCATCTCCTTTGTTTTACAAGGCAAAGAATGAACCAGGTGGGCCCAGTAAGGCAGCTTTAGCACAGAAACCTGAAGACAAGAAGCCATCTGGTAGGTGTTGTAATTATCAGACAGTTATATTCCATAAAGGCCTCTGGCCCAAAATATAAGTTCTATTCTATGTATAAGAAGTTAAAGAACGCCGATTTGTTTCATATGACTAATCTTCCATGGCTGTTGGGTATTGCAACACACAGCCTTCCAATTGTGGCTGTTCTTTACTTGTTTTGAGTAGTATTTATACAAATGCTGTTTGTTTGATGACAGGTATATATGTAACTCATTAAGTACCATCAGGTAATCAGCATCATTGGTACTTTATTGACAGCAATTAAAATTTTTAAACTTGTCCTATCTCACACTATGCATTTCTTTCTTCTTTTGATTCTGGTGTCAAAATATGATAGAACAGAGTTTTAAGCTTCTGAAAACATTTCGCCCGAGCACATGCCAGCATCACCATGGTCACCACCCAAACAAATTGGTGACGCACTGTAAGGCTGTGCGTGTCACTTCATCACCTGACTACCCCTGCCACATCATTCTCTTTCTCATTACCACCATGTGGGGACATGTATTATGCAGTAGAGAATACTTTTTGGGGGTCTTTTTTCGCTGAGAGCTTCCTTTGCAATTGTTTCAACATCTACAGCATTTGAAGAAGAGTATGGGAACATCACGAGAAACGCCCAGCCTGTAAAACCTGCAGACGTACCTATTCCTCAGCCAATCCACATGATCTTTGTTGCGATTACCGTAGGAAATCGGACCACAGATGCTTGCAATGCTCTTAACTCTCAGAGGCAGCTTTTTGCATATATATTTACGCAAATGTCAGAGAGGTAATGACCATCGATCTAAATCTGAATATGGGCCTTTGTCAGCCAAGAAACCCAATTGTGTAACCAAGCTAGCTATCCCCTCTACTGTAGCAGTTGTCAAGCCACATCCCGCGTCTACCATGCCTTCGGACCGCCTCCGTGGTCTAGTGGTAGAGCGTCTGCCCGGAGAGCGGAAGGTCCAGGGTTCGATCCCCGGCCACGTCATACCAAAAGACGTTAAAAGATGGTACTTGTTGTTACCCTGTCTGGCTCGGCATTAAGGGGCTAAAACAAGGACTGGTCGGCTCGGAGTCAGTATACTGTGTCTGAGTGGGGTATTCATGTTAAACTGCGGCATGGTATCTCAGTGAGCTAGTACTATAAATCGGCATCAGTTCGGACAAGTACAAGCAGCCACACACACGTGCATGCACCTCGCTGTATATGTGCAATAATCTTGGACGCAACGTTAAACCCCATTTCACCTCATCTCTACCATGCGTTCACTTTGGTAGAAAATGACGGTGTGTCTAGTGCTCCCTATCCCACTCCTACGTTGGTTTAGCCTGCAGCCATAGACGTCTGCAGGGTCATGACTCAGAACAGCATATCCACTCCGGCTACAACTATCCCTACCCAGTGCTCCCCGACAGTGAAGAGTCGCATATCATCCCCCACTCCTCCACATGATGTTCAAGTTATCAGAAAACAGACAGCCCCATCACAATCGCTCCCAAGACGACACCTGCACAATCAACTTCACTGAGGATCGATCATTCACATTCACCCTCTCCTTCAACTAAGGATGAAAGACAGGATCAACACTTAAGGGATCGACGTTCTCAGGATCAACATTCTCCTGCTAAAACTCAAAACAAGTCACAAAATGCTCAATTTTGACAGGACGATCTCCATCCTTCTGAAGACGATCATTATCTGATTCAGCAGATTGATCATCAGGACAGAATCGCAAAAGAAAGAAGGAAGAAATGCATAGTGTGAGATAGTATTATTATACAATTTAATGTAAAATTTACATCTCTACCTTGTTGTCCTTTTAAATAGCATTTGATGAGCTGTTTCTTAGACATAGACGTGTATGTTTACAGACAAGAAGGAAGGGGAAAAGAAAGATGGGGAGAAGAAAGTGGAGAAGAAAGATGACAGGAAGCCTGTGACCCGGGATAATCGGTCCAATAGACGTCCAGCCGGAAGGTCTCCTCGCCATGACGACCGCGTTAGGAGAGATGCTAGACACCCAGAGAAGAAGCAGGATGATAAACGATCGACAGATACTAAGAGAGCTTCAACAACATCACCGAAATCAGCAGGTTTGTTCCATAAAGGTGGATGCAAATGTTTTCATCAGGACAAAGCCAGGGTAGAATAGGTCTTCAGCATCCCATGCTTGTGGTAAAAGGTGACTATATGCTTGCCGTAAATGGCAATGTTGTAAGAGGTGACTAACGGGATCGGGAGGTCAGCCTTGCTAACTTGGTTGATGCATGTCATTGAATCCCAATTGCAAGTAGAGATGAAGTAGAGATGTCATAGGCCACAATAATGTTGGTTACAAGCCTCAATCTCCGTGGGGATTCCTTGTTAGATTTGGTCCCCAGCAACCTCCGCTGGTTCAAAAGTTGATGGATCAGGTTGTTTGGCTCAGTGACCTGGTTGATTGCATACACCTAACTTGGGGGGAGAGGGTAAATGTGTTTGTCATCATTTACGACTCTAGTAAGTTGTCATTGTCACTGTCAAGTTGCCAAAGTTGTGACTATGTGAATACAGATCGTTGGTCTTTCTGGAGGGAAAGATGGGCCAGCAGTTTCTCCTTCATAACTGCAAATCGTGTTTTTGCAAATACCAAACTGGTTTTGTTATGTGAGAAGATCAAGTTATATTACATCTTTACAATAAAGTTTTCGTTTACGCTGTTTTTAGCAGTTTTTAATGGACCTTTTACATTATTCTCTCACGACACATGCGACTCATCTCAGATTTGCACTAATGATTGTTAGTTTCCTGCTCATCAGGACCTCCAATATGCCCAATCTCGTGGATTGTTGCTCATAAACTCAATCTGTGGATTGTCTGGTCCAGACTTGGTTACATACAGGTCGCCATATAGCTTGAATATTGCTGAGTAAGGCGTTAAACAGACACTCTCTTAAACTAGGCTGAGGGTATGGAAGCTGTTGACTCATGCTAAAAAATATCTGTTTATCAGAGAAGCAGAAACCCGAAGAGAAGACAGAAGGAGAGGTGAAGAAAGAGGAAGATGGAGAAAAGGAGGAGAAGAAATCTGAATCGGGCAAATCCCAGTCCAAGAATTCTAAAGATTACATACTTTCATTTGAAGAAATCAAGGTACAGCTTTTTATCCTAACATAGCATCTGTTTAAGTTCAGACTACCCCAGAAGGGAAGATTAACCAAACAAAGATGTTTTGTTAGATATAGCAAGGTCCTACCGCAGACCCACCACCACCACCACACCTATAAAACTGCTTACAGACCAGATCTTGGGTCAACTTGTCCCTCTGCTGTGCTTGTTACATGTCGAAAACATAACTTGAAATGTATTGACAAGATCTAAACCGCTTAGCCAGTACACACCCGCCCACATCACGTAATCAGCCAGTCAAGACTTGTTTTTGAGAGCAATTGTGCTTGGGGAAAACTTTCGTAGCGTTGTCCATCTGTCCGTCCGTCCATATTCATTTCATTTTCGAACGTAACGTGAAAACCGTTCAATAACTTCCAACAAAATATCAAACAGATCTTGAAGTGGTGCCTTTTGCTCTTTGTGAATTTTTGGTACAGTCATGCCCCGCTTATACAGACTTCAGGAATCCGGAAACCTCAGTTCCTGGACGATTTTCATTCAAAACGAAATAATTACTATATAAATTTACTCGTATATATGGAAATTCAGTTTCCGGAACCGGATGGTCATTTTCATACACAAAACACTGAAATGCACACAAAATTGTCTCACTTACACGGACAATACACTTCCGCTGGTGGTAATCCTTTGATTCGTGAGCAGTCAATTAACCAAGTGACACTGAGTTACGTTTTAGACGAGCTTGTTTATTGTACATGTAATCCCATTCGATAAATATGGCGTCTGTGGAGGTCAGAGGTCAAAGTTGTGACTTCAAACTGTGAGTATGGCCTGTCAACCAGCGAAACGTAAGCGACACGCAGTTACAGCATGCGAAAAAAGGGAAATTTGTCTGTTTAAGGAAAAACACCCGTCAGCAAGTTTGGAAACCATCAGTAAGCATTATGGCACTGAATTTGGACATACCATAGGAAAATCGACAATTGGTCACATTTTCACAAGGAAGCTTGTGCTTGTATAGAGTGCTTGATTACATATTACGAGAACACAGGCGATCTGGATAATTTGGAATTATTGTTTAAAATTGAAACCTCATAATGTGGTAAAGTTCAAACTTCCATGACAGATTTTTTTAAACGTGTATGGTGTATGTCTTGAATAAATATTGAGCGGATGTATCTGTTTGCTCTGTCATCTGTCATGAGTTGCATAATTGAAGGGAAGTAACTCTTCCAGTAGTTTATACAGACAAATTGTGAAATGACGCAAGTGTCCGTATAAACGAGGCACGACTGTATTTTTATTTTTCTCGATTTCCATGGAAATTATTTTGACTTATTCTCAAAAGAGGTATTGGTGAGGGAGGTGTCGTTTCTGGAGCACTACTTAAAAAAAGTGTAAGAAAGACTTTTAGTGCAAACCAGGTACCGTATTCGACGTAATAAGCGCCCAGGGCGCTCTCAAAATTAGAAATAGGGGGATCTTATTAGAATATTATTTCGGTGGGGAAATTTTTTTTCGTGCTTTATGCTGACAGCCTGAAATGTTTATGTACGGCAGATATATTTTTCCAGAATTTAATTGCCCATAATTAAGGGTGCATATAACACACGAGTGCGTATTGTACGCGAATAAATAAGTCTTGTGTACATTGATCAATCCGAAGGGGTACTAATTTGGATTGTTCACTAGCCAATATATTAGCAAATATCGCCATGGGCGCTTATTAGAGCAGGGCGCTTATTACGTCGAATACGGTACATGTATTAACCAAGGGCTTAAGTGGTGCCTTTTGCTATTTAGGAATTTTTCAGAATGTGATTTTTACTTGTTTCCCTTGAAACACATTAGACTTAGCTGAAACTGAGGTAGGTGTCTTTTCCAGAGCATGTATCCCAAATATTAATTAAGTGCTGAAGTGGTGCCTTTTGCTATTTTGGAATATGAAAAAAAGGGCTGAAGTGGTGGCTTTTTCTATTTGGGAATATAAAAAATAATAATAATTTCCTGTTTCAATGGCAACAAGTTTGACTTTGACTCTGTTTTTGTCCAAACCATATCTCTAAAACTAATAGGTATTCTTTCTTGAAACTGTGCACGCACAAAGACAACTGGTGCCCTTTGCAATTTAGGGATTTTAGATTATTTTTTGTTTGTTTCCATGGCAACAAGTTTTATTTTGACGTGACATAGAATACAAAGTTCTGAAATCCAAGTCCATGGTATTGTATTGATAGCTCAATAACTACTCTTGTATACAGACCCGACAGATTAGATTGAAATTCTCTCATCAAGTTGGACTTAAAGTTACAGTCAGATGATTTGTTCTTTTAAATTTGTGGGCCCAGGGGGATTTGTCATATCCTGATGACTCTTGTTACTATGGTGTATGGCTGGGACGGGTAACTCAAGTACCCGATTCAGGTGGGTACTGAGAAGGACCCGGGTACCCACAGGACCCGTGGTTAGTCACAGGATATAGTGTTTAATGACAAAAATTATCTAGAACTTGATGGTTACACTACAAGTCACTAATGTTCGCATTTCTTTCTGACTATGCACCCACTCCTTCTGACTTTTCATATGGTTGAATAAAGGTATAACTTAAGTCAACTTCAGTGTATGCATGACCAGATCGTTTAATACATGTATCTAAATATGTTTTGCAAGTGCTGTGGTAAAACAAAATTCCCAATTGGACATTTTGTATCAATTGAGACCTACAGTGGGTACCCGGGTAGGGTCGGGAAATAGGGGGTAGGGTGCCAGGGACCCGGGTAGTAAATTTGGAGTGGTCCCAGCCCTACTATTGGGACATACATTACCTATTACATTAATAAGGTTTTTAGTTTAATATCAGGGGCGGTCGGGTAGCCTAGTGGTTAAAGCGTTCGCTCGTCATGCCGAGGACCCGGGTTCGAATCCTGACATGGGTACAATGTGTGAAGCCCATTTCTGGTGTCCCCCGCCGTGATATTGCTGGAATATTGCTAAAAGCGGCGTAAATTCAAACTCACTCACTCACTAGTTCAATATCAACATGTTTGTAGTCGTCATTTCTTTATCAGACTGAGAGGGAAAAAGAACGCCTCCGTATAAAAGAAAATGCCCTTCGTGGTGAGGAGCAAAGGAGACTGTCGGAACTTGAGAGACAACGTTCAAGACAAAAGCAGATTCATATGCGTCAACGAGAAGAAGCAATGCGACTTGAACGAGAGAAACTGAAACTGAGGTATATACAGATAGAGCATGATTAGCAATAAGTATGGCATTTAGTTCTTCCAGTTGCAGTCTCTACACGGCATCAGCTGTAAACGCAAGTTTTTATTAATGTTTTCTTGATGTGATTGCACTATTGTATGTACACACACACTTGGTACACAGCTCTCATCTGTTGTAACAGACAAGAGCGGGAAAGGCTTGAGCGAGACCGCATGGAAACAGAGAGACTACTCCTGGAACGAGAAAGACTGGAGAGGCAGAGAATCGAACAACTTCGACTGGAGCAACGCAGGTGAGGTGGTTGGGTCCTTTGTTGTGTTGCTGCCGACAGTTATGATGGAGTCTCGACCGCCTCCGTGGTCTTGTGGTAGAGCGTCCGCCCGGAGAGCGGAAGGTCCAGGGTTCGATCCCGGGCCGCGTCATACAAAAAGACGTTAAAAGATTGTACTTGTTGTTACCCTGTCTGGCGCTCGGTATTAAGGGGCTAAAACAAGGACTGGTCGGCTCGGAGTCAGTATACTGTGTCTGAGTGGGGTATTCATGTTAAACTGCGGCATGGTATCTCAGTGAGCTAGCACTATAAATCGGCATCAGTCCGGACTAGTACAAGCAGCCACACACACACATACACGTGCATGCACGTCGCTATATAAGTGCAATAATCTTGGATGCGACGTTAAACCCAATTTCACCTCACCTATGATGGAGTCTCAAGTATTTGATAACATTTAGCACAATGAATGTCAGGGTCATGTGATGCTGGATGTCTTTATTACAGATATGTGTAAACAAAATGAATGTATAAATTCTGTCAAAATCTGAAGTCGGTGAGACCACTGTTATCTGGGACCACATGCACAAAGAAGTTGTTGTCCATAAATTGTGTCTACTTTGTCAGTAGTCAAGTTCTAAGAAATGCCTATCAAACAATTCATGCACACAGATACTGTAGCGGGATAACTGGCATTCAGCAATAATCACTCTTTCACTTCTATACTTTATCATTGATTTTCAATTGGTGTACTACAAAGGTTGCTTTGTGCAGTTGGGCCCTGGAAAATGTCATTGGTATAATGTAATGTCAACATTCCAAATTGTCCGGAAATCTTGGCATCTGGATTAAGAGGTCTTCATAGTTTTCATAATCTGCAGACTATGGATTTTACTATAATTCAAGCCAACATGGTAAATGTATATCTGATAGTAAACTAGACGCACGGTCACAATGAAGACAATTTCATTCTAATTTTCAGACTGGAGGAGCAGGTCAGAGCAGCAAAAAGACCATTTGAAAAACTTGCCAGTCGTCACGACGATGACTACTGGAGTGGACCCATTAAACGACCTACATCTGATCGATACGATAATTATGGTGATTCGAGGTGAGGAACTTGTCAGCCAGCAAAAAGTATTCATGAGTTAAAGTTTTTATGGTGTCTTTCAAACGTATCATCACATAACAATATGAAAACTGTCAACTTGAAAGTGTTAGACCGACAAATGGAATTCTGTTTTCAGCAGTCAAAACTTTTTGCTCTTTTTCAGACGAGATAATCGCTTTGACCGGAGTGACAATGGCGACAGGAAAGTGGAGCGATATGATAGGCGTGATAATCGTAATACTGATACTCGTGGTTCTAACAGAGGACGCATGGAAGACCGAAATGATCGTCGAGAAGACAGACGCGGAGACAGCTTTGCAGATACTCAGAGGTATTGCTGGGTTTCTTGAAACGTAATCTTCCAGTAACAACAAACAAAATCAGTAAGATGATAGTAAATAACATATAGGAACCTGCTGTGAAATGGTACACTATTTACTCTATCCATGTAGTTTATCGCAGTGCAAACAATCCTCAGGGATGCTTCGATCATCAAAGGCATTTGTGATCTGCGAGGGTTACTGTTAGTCCATGTGCATCTGTAATCTGCGAGGGTTAACATAGGTCTATGTGCATCTGTAATCTGCGAGGGTTAACATAGGTCTATGTGCATCTGTAATCTGCGAGGGTTAACATAGGTCTATGTGCATCTGTAATCTGTGAGGGTTAACATAGGTCTATGTGCATCTGTAATCTGCGAGGGTTAACATAGGTCTATGTGCATCTGTAATCTGCGAGGGTTAACATAGGTCTATGTGCATCTGTAATCTGTGAAGGTTAACATAGGTCTATGTGCATCTGTAATCTGTGAGGGTTAACGTAGATCCATGTGGATTAATGTGTGATATTCTGAACTGAACTAGAAACACAAGAGACGATAGACGAGATACGCGGACACATTCCCGTCAGGAAGATAACAGACGAGACTTCAACAGAAGTCGAGATGATGACCGACGGACCGCGAGGTCACCTCAGCGGCATGATTCCCGGAATGACTGGAAATCAGATAGAGGTAAGAAAGTGAACAAAATATTTCCAAAACAAGACATTTTAGTGATTAACTCCACATCTAGTTGACAGTAGCCTTATTCTCCAGTTAGGGAGGAGGATTCCATGAGAATATTCTCTATTATTATCCCCCGCCGCGCGAAAGCGCGAAGCGGGGGATATAGTATTCACGACCGTCCGTACGTCCGTCCGTACGTCCCACCTGTTTGTTGCCGCGATATCTCAAGAACTAAACACTGGATTGTCTTCATATTTGGAACTATGGTGTATATACAGACTCCGCAGACACCAGTCGGTTTTGGTGACCTTGATCCCATTTTCAAGGTCACAGCAGACAAATCTGCTTTTAGAGTTGGAAAACGGTGTTGCCGCAATATCTCAAGAACTAAACACTGGATTGTCTTCATATTTGGAACTATGGTGTATATACAGACTCCGCAGACACCAGTCGGTTTTGGTGACCTTGATCCCATTTTAAAGGTCACAGCAGGCAAATCTGCTTTTGGAGTTGGAAAACGGTGTTGCCGCGATATCTCAAGAACTAAACACTGGATTGTCTTCATATTTGGAACTATGGTGTATATACAGACACCGCAGACACCAGTCGGTTTTGGTGACCTTGACCCCATTGTCAAGGTCACAGCAGGCAAATCTGCTTTTGGAGTTAGAAAACGGTGTTGCCGCGATATCTCAAGAACTAATCGCTGGATTGTCTTCATATTTGGAACTATAGTGTATATACAGACACCGCATACACCTGTCAGATTTGGTGACCTTGACCCCATTTTCAAGGTCACAGCAGGCAAATCTGTTTTTGGAGTTGGAAAACGTTGTTGCCACAATATCTCAAGAACTAATCGCTGGATTGTCTTCATATTTGGTACTATGGTGTACAGGCGGGGGATATTTCGTCACTCTGTGACAAATACTTGTTATTATGTTTTTCATTTTGTTTTGTGTGGTTTGTTGACGGAGTTTCTTCCCTTGCTCGTGAAACAACAGATGCCATCTTGAATCATCATGCCTTATTTATTGGCAAGCTATTGAAATGTTACTTGAACGTGTTCCAATTTTGCTCATTTGGAAGAAATTTGTGTATTTTCTTTGTAATGAGCATTTCTGATTTCTTAAAAAAAATTGGATTGGAAATTGAATGGGACTTCAGAGTTCTATGTTTGGATTTTGTGGAAAGATTTTGTTCCAACAGAGATATGTTAGCATTTCAAATGTTGTTGAATGTTAAGATACAGTTGTGATGTTCTGTAAAAAGTTTAAGCTAAGGTGACTTGTTGGTTGCCCGTGAAGATCCGGGATAGAATAGGTCTTCAGCAACCCATGCTTGCCGTAAAAGGCGACTAACAGGATCGAGTGGTCAGGCTCACTGACTTGGTTGATGCATGTCATTGATTCCAATTGTGTGGATCGATGTTCATGATGTAAATCACTGGATTGTCTGGTCCAGACTCGTTTATTTACAGACCGCTGTCATATAGCTGGAATATTGCTGAGTGCGGCGTAAAACAACATACCAAACCAAAATCCTGGTAGTGGTCCTGATCTGTGGTGGTCTCCTACCGTTGTCTGACAGGAGTGAATCTGGTTCCAGACACACGCTTGGTGGTGGCGAGTGGACGGGACACCTGGCAGGGTCAAAGTGGCTCTGGGGTGCAAGATGACAGGCGTGGCAAAAGTTATAATTCTGGATCGGGTATGATGTCAAGTGAGTTTCTGTATTAAATGTAGAGGGCAATGTCAGAGTAACTCTCCATTCCTTATAGATAATGGAGTCGAGGATCCGCAGGAGAGTTACGAGGATATTCCCCTACTTAAAACACATCTCTACTCTTACACTTAGACAAAACATTCCAAAGAGCCACAAAACATGCATGTGTGAAGCCCATTTCTGGTGTCCCCCGCCGTGATATTGCTGGAATATTGCTAAAAGCGGCGTAAAACCATACTCACTCACTCACTCACAAAACATGCAGTGTAAAGATCAGGTCGCGACGGAGCACGTGCAGCAGCGGCAGAGGACACAATCAACTCTCCATTGGAGTGCTCAAACAGTAGAATGACGTCACAGATGTGTTTAATTGACTGTCGATTGCAAACAAAAACATGGACCAAAAATAGCACACTTGCCCACTCACTCCACTATTCTAACATATGATTGAATTATTTTTGCAGACGGTGCTAATTCAAATCAACGTCAGGTGTGGGGAAATAACAGCGACCGTAGCAAGATAGACCCGTCATGGGGCCATGGTGTTATGGACAACTCTGCGACTCGGGGAGGCGGCGGCAGTGGCGGTGGCAGCGGCGGCGGCGACCGATGGATGGGCGGAGTCACGGGTACACACAGTGACCGAGGAGGAGGAGGAGGGTTCAACATGGGGGGGAGTGGGGGACTGATCAACAACATGGGGGGAACAGGACTGTACATGGCTGCTGCCCCACAAAACACAAACCTCATGATGATGGGGGGCATAACAAGACAACCAGAGGCCCGCTATTTGCAACAAGGAACGGTGCGCAGATTCTAGATGGAAAGTTGTTGTATGGATGTTGGTCACTATGTGTTACTGCAGTGTTCAGGTTGTGCTCATGTACGATAAATTGCATTTTCAAATGTGTGATCCATTGAATTCCTTGGCCTGAATTTTGTCCGTTTAAAAATTGATGATGTGACCAGTGTGAATCACATGGAAAATAACTTGAGGGGTAGACAGGAAATATGGGGCTGCTTCTTGCAGGAAGTGTTGAGTGTTCTCCTGGTCTTGTACACATTGTTTGATACTTCATGTGTTTACGCCAGCTAAACAACGATGGGCTTGGAAACCTGTCATTTGGTTTAAGATACATATTTCATTTTATGATTAATGTTTGAAAAAGCTGAGAAACATGCAGGTGTTGTCGAAACGTAATATTCATCAGAACCACTAAGTCGATGCACCTGCATTCTATGGGACAAAAGTTTATATTTTCTATCCAATAATTTCTAGTCGTTTGTACAAGATATTAACAGCTTTTATATCCAGCCAAGTCAGCATTTGTACATTTCCATGTCCATCCACAGCTGTGTCAACAACACGTCACATCACATCATTTTTGTCCATCTGCAAGTCAAGTCATATTTTATTAATGTTATGCATGTTACCATGACTCCTCCCTTGGGTGACAAATTTTATGTTGTTAGAAGCTTGTCAGATCAGCTTATTTCCAATCATTGACACCCACTCATTGTATTTCCTTGTTTGTTGGTGTGTGTTGGGTGGGGGTGGGGTACAAAGGAATCGTACATATCTCCACTTCACTCAGTCATTATATGGTAAAGAAAAAGCTGTTCGGTCATCAATGACTTGCTTTTGTTATAATATTACTGTGTAGGATAAACACCCCTCTTCTGCTTGAGATTGTAAGACCATGAGTGAGGACAGAAAGTTGAGACAAAACAGTCGCACTTTACCGCAACTTTTTCCCTTGGGTCTTACTATCCACAGCATAACAGAGGAGTTTTTTGTGTGACTTCAATAACGATAAATAACAATCAAATATTTCCGAATAAAATAAGAAAATATGTCAAATAGAACAAATATAAGTATCTTCTTTGGACTTAGACAGACTTGGTATTTTTATGACATTATTCAGTTGCGATTGCACATTTCAGTTTATGATCAATTTATATGGTATATAATAAAACAACTTTATTCAATACATGTTCCGAGTAATTATTTCCTAAGTATCCATATGACTTCCAAATGTTTTCCTCCTGTGTCTAGACCTGTGATGATCTGGGATAGAATGGATCTTTGATGCCACTAACCGGATCGGGTGCATGATCAGGCCTGCTGATCATTCATTACTTGCTGGATACATGCATAGATCGATTCTCATGACATCAATCACTGGATTGCTTGGTCCAGATTTGATTATTTACAGACCACCTTCATATATGTGGAATATTGCTAAGTGCGTTGTTAACAACAAACAAACAAACAAACAAACCTTCTGTTCGTGAGGCCGAAATTGTTCTAAGTTTGTAATAACTAAGGAAAAGTCATGCAGTTCAAATTCCAGTATTTTAAAACAAGTTAATACACTCTTCAGTATAGGTCCAGCGTATTATAAAGTATGTACTAACCAATGTGAGTGGGAGCACATGCTATCATAAGGATTGTTAAAAGGACACCAGGGGAAGATGGACTTAATCCTGTCATTGAGCACAGTGGAACCAGGGAATAAGTCAGCAGAGGTCATTATACGAATATGAGATATATCCGAACACAATAGATGACGTCACATTCGGTTTCTCATTTAAACATCTGTACTACATTACATAGGTAAAGCGTCTAGAATATTATGTGTTTATATATAGACAATACGTTACAATACAATAATGGCCCTAAACTGGTCAATAAAACGGGGAACAAGTGCAGAGATGTGATTAAAATTTAGCATGTCTGGCCAGACATGTAGTTTCAACTGAATATCTGCTCGGTTCTTGGGTGCATCTAGCCAAATCAACCTGGATCAATGACTTGTTCCTGATGAAAGGAGTTGAACACTTGCCGACTCTTAATCGGACGTTTTCCGATTGTACGCTATGGCGACTTCGGTTGAACTCTGTCAAGTCGATTGATCTCAATACTACAGATAATTATTAAACAGTTTTTAAATGTTCCTTTACATTGATATCAATAAAGAAGCCTTTTATCGCTGTCTGTCCATTATAAGAACATGTTCACGAGGCCTACCTAGTATGTAGTTTCGATAGCCCAATGCAAAGACGAGGTACACGTTAATTAAAAAAAGGACTGCTAAAGACACTTATTCTTTTTAGGAAAACGTTCTTATTGCAAGGTGACAAGATTTAAAAGATTGTGTTAGTATGGAGGGTGAGGAAGTTCTTCAAACCACATTGATACACAGCAGTCTTTGCAAGTCGAGATGTGTGAGAAGAGGTATTGTCATGAAGTAGTAGGACTCCATCAGTCAGCATTCCTCGCGGCTTTTTCTTTGATAGAATCTCTCAGCGATGAAGCAAATCAGCATAGCTGGCACCGGTAATCGTCTTTTGATTTTCTAAGTAATCAACAAGGACCACACCCTTTGCATCCCAGGATACAGTGGCCATAACTATCCTCACGGATTTTGAAGAACTTCAATTTTTTTGTTGCCTGAGAAGATCCCATATTTTATCACCCGTTACTAATCTCGTTTTAGATTTTACGAAATCCTCCTCAATTTCCTCTAAAGTAAGCCAGGCAATATCAGTTCTTTTTTCCTTGAGATCAGAATTTAGAAACTTTGACACCCAGGGAGCAGATATCTTATTCCTCTGTAAATGTTCATGAATAATACTTTCAATGGATCCTAGATTGAATCCTCATTGATGGAAGTTGAGGGACGTCCATATCTAGGGTCATCATCAAGGCTTGTTCTCCCAGCCTTAAACGTCTAACAGTGCAATAGCTAGGGCGCTTATCCCTATACACTTGTGACATGCGGTCATGAATTTTATGGGAGTACATTTCTGCATGGAGTACATTTCTGCATGGTTTAAAACTTCATGACTGCTCGGTACTCGTTCTTTTTCATTGATGTGTCAACTAATATACAAATGGCCTGAACAGACCAAATACACTTGAAATGATTTGTTTGTTTGTTTGTTTGTTTGTTTAAAGCCGCACTCAGCAATATTCCAGCTACATGACGGTGGTCCGTAAAATAATCGAGTCTGGACCATTCAATCCAGTGATTGACATCGTAAGCATCTATCCACGCAATTGAGATGATGACATGCATCAACCACGTCAGCGAGCCTGACCATCCGATCCCGCTAGTCGCCTCTTACGACACTTGCAATGAACTATTCAAACAATGTACTACATTGACTGGTTCACTTCGTTATGGCCAATAGTAGTCGGGCTTAGAACTTTTTGACCAGACGAATCTGGTGATCAGACGAAAGACCAAATAGCATGTTATTTAAAATAGTATAACATTTACACCACTTTATTTGAAGCACAGTTATTTTTTCCCGCTAGTTTATATTCACCTCTGTTGGTGATGCAGTACATCAGAGATTTCACCGGAATCAACAAAAACAACGTTGTATTTTTACTTCATTCTCGTAACCCTGTGTTCGTCATTGTGTCATTTATGACATGGAGAACTGTGGTACATCCAGGAATATATAGAGCTCTGGTATACAGAGCTCGGCTAAAGATATACTGACAAATGAGTGAAGACAACTTGAAATAATTAACCACAGCTGGCACAAATTTCGGTTACCTTGTTCAGCCGGGAGTGTTTGCATTATGAGTTAATAAGCGTGCAATACTGTGTCAACGCTGAAATCAGCTTACAAGTCAATGTGACGGCCTCCAGCTGGGATGCATGCACCTGGTACGTCCCTCCCCGTCAACCGAACCAAGGACCCCACCGTGCATCCACAATACCTGTTCATGGCTTGTCGTTACACGACCCGCTATCATATACTCAAATGCATTTGTGAGTGAGTAATGTTTTACGCCGCTTTCAGCACTATTCCAGCAATATCACAGCGGGTGTCACCAGAAGTGGGTGCACATATTGTACCCATTTGGGGAATCGAACCCGGGTTTTCGCCGTGATGAGCCGAACGTTTTAACCACTAGGCTACCCCACGGCCCTCAAATGCATTAAACATCCCGATAATGCAATTTGGTTATTTACAGGACGTATTTTATAGCACTAGAGTTCGTAGCTGTATATAAATCCATGAATTCTACGAGGTCTAAAAATTATCAATTCTGTAACTTCGTTATGAAATTTGATATTTCATTTACAGCCAAGAATTCATATGGGTAATCTAACACCCACATTTGGCGCAACGATTTCTGTACAGATTATAAAGGTTGGTTGGTTGGTTAGTTTGTTGTTTAACGCCGCACTCAGCAATATTCCAGTTATATGACGGCGGTCTGTAAATAATCGAGTCTGGACCAGACAATCCAGTGATTGACATCATGAGCATCGACCCACGCAATTGGGATCGAAGACATGTATCAACCAAGTCAGCGAGCCTGACCACCCGATCCCGTTAGTCGCCTTTTACGACAAGCATGGTCGCCCTTACGGCAAGTATGGGTTGCTGAAGACCCATTCTACCCCGGAATCAGATTATAAAGGAAACCGGGCAGTTTAATGCGTTCTGTCAGTTGGTGTAAATTATGTAACATGTCGAAAGCAACGAACCTCTCCTGAAGATCCGGGGTAGAATAGGTCTTCAGAAACCCATGCTTGATGAAAGGGGCGACCATGCTTGCCGTAAAAGGCTACCAACGGGATCGGGTGGTCAGGCTCGCTGACTTGGTTGATGCATGTCAACGTATCCCAATTGCGAGGATCGATGCTCATGATGTCAATCACAGGATTGTCTGGTCCAGACTCGACTATTAACAGACCGCCGTCATATAGCTGGAATGGAATATTGAATATTGCTGAGTGCGGCGTTAAAACCAAATAAACCTCTCCCACAAAAGGAATATGTTACTCTATTCAACGATAGTGCGTCTAACCTGTAACAGGAACGACAGTTGCAGCGCTAGACCGTTGATACTTACACTTAACATCAGTTTTTTTCTATATAGTAATGATGTTTCATGTCTAAAGTATTATAACGTATGTATGTTTGAAATTCATAACAAGATGCCTCGTCATTTTGATAGACATAAAACTAATACATTTTCAAGCTATGATAATCGCTTACTTTAATAAGAAAGTATTTTTGTTGGAGCATAAACTGTTAGACTTGCTTATTTTTTAGAGATACATTCACCCTCAATGCTCTTTTTGAGAGGCTCAGTATAAACTTAGGCCAGGATTGTTTGCTCGCCAGTGAGCTATTTAAAATGTTGTGCAGGCCATTTGGTCATCGTATGTCCCACCCTGAATGACCGAATGGCTGCAGGGTCAGACATGGTTCAGTTATGCTGAAGAGGAGATTAAACCAGGGGTATTAGATATGAGGGGAGTCTTCTACATTATTCCTTGGAGTATAATAGATAAGTAACAAAAGAACTGTCGGAAATACGAGAAAAATGCATTTCTGGTTTCATTTAATACATACGAGGGCTATGAAAATAGCATATATCAAAATAGCGCTAATCTGCCTAATCTTCCTAATCCTAACTGACACTGTGATTAGCCTGAATAGGTACTGTTACAGGTAAAATGGTGATAAACTTAGACAATATTAGTGTGTTGCCATGCATGTGTGAAACGGCCTATAGCCTGAGGTAATCACCTGACACCTGTCCCGAGGTGATGACCTCACACCAGCGCGTGCATTCTCGCAGACGTCCCCTGAGTTGGGGGTGGTCTCAAAATATTGCTGTTATTGTACTTTATTAAGATCTGTACTGCATTATATTTGCTTGGAAAAATGATAGAATAGTTTAAAGATATTAAACGGGATGAGTATTGGAGAACTATCAAGAACTATTTGTTGTTCTGCAGAAGATCTTTAGCCTGCATCTGACTCACCTGACACATGTGAATCTGTACTATACCCACAGGTATGCGAACTAATGCAACAAAGCTGATATCTACGCCACCATGTTGGCGGTACTGACGTTCTATTTCACGGACGTATTCTTCAGCCTTTTGCCATACCTCTGTGTGATTCTAGCATTAGCTGCATTGAACAACCCTTTAGCATGTGTGAGCCTGAATGTTTTGCTATGTCTTGCCACGAACCCTTTACAGTTACCCCAGCTAAGCTCAATAGGGTTGAGTCCAAAATGTCTGACTGGCGTACGTATACAACGACCATGTTGTGCCGCCAGGACATGTCTTGTACTTTACCGGTTTATTTATCAGGCGAATTTTCTCCATGAGTTGAACGTTCGCTTCAGATGGTCTGAAGTCGACATTGCAAGACGTCAGATATTCCTGCGTTGTCGCCTTCAGTTTACTCATGGTTGGCACGACAGTATCTATCTGGTTCAGGGGCGTTATGGTAACTGGTGTTATCCATGACAGTGGCACTAGGGTTGTTAAAGATTGAGCAGTAGCTGGTGTTCCAACCAGTCTCTGAACATATCACCGTTCATTTCCTTATGATAATCACCAGTTTTCTTTTCGCCTCGAAAACTAGTCCACATCCATCAATAAGCACCATGGATTCCGGTGTGCAAAACAATGACACGATTACTTTTGCCTGATGGTACCACGGGTGCTTTTCATCCATCTGACGGTTGCCACATGTACTCAGTGGAATGACTCTTATTCACCCCGGTTCCATCAAGGTAAATGATCTGGAAGCCCTGACTGCGGTAGTCGATTGGTACCTCGTAGACAGGATGGAATATTTTCCCCTGAAAACTTGCAGTGTCTCGAAATCAATAGTTAATGTAGTCCGGCAACATTAGTTGTGTCTTTAATTTCCTCCCGAATTCTACTACAATTCGGGGGTACATTCTGCTCACAATGCTTTCACACTTTACGCTAATCACCCCCCCCCCCCCCCCCCCCCCCCCCCCCCCCATGTAGGTTCATACCATAGGCGACTTGTCTCATCAAACAGTCCGTCAATAGCTCATGTAGGTTTATACCATAGGCGACTTGTCTTATCAAACAGTCCGTCAATAGCTCATGTAGGTTTATACCATAGGCGACTTGTCTTATCAAACAGTCCGTCAATAGCTCATTGTAGGTTCATACCATAGGCGACTTGTCTTATCAAACCAAAGGTTTATATCATAGAAGACTTCTCACACGCTTATGGCTTCATAAAACAGGCACACACCCAATAAACCGCCAGTAACAGCCTTTGTTTGTTTTGAAGGTCGCACTCAGCAATATGCCAGCTTTTTGTAGGCGGACTGTAAGCATCGATTTACGCAATTGGGATACCATGACATGCATCAGTCAAAGTGCATATCCAAATCAAATCAAATATATACATTAATCACGAAACAATTTCCTTGTAACCATGTCAGTTTTGTAAATAGTTACATGCACAATATGCAATACTTTGCACTTTAAAATGTCTATATCATCATTATTATTCCTTCCAAAACTGCAATGAATTTCTTTTGGGAAAAATTAACAATTTCAGAAGTAAAAACAGTAATGAAATTTTTCGCATCCTGTAGCAGAGTATGGCAATACAGTATCCTTATCAGACAAGTACTTGTGTGTTGTTTACATGAAGAGTATAATTGGCCCAACCAATGAAGGTTGTTGTTTTGGTTTGTTTTTTTTGGGGGGGTGGGGGGTTGTTGTTTAACGCCACACTCAGCAATATTCCAGCTATTTGACGGCGGTCTGTAAATAATCGAGTCTGGACCAGACAATCCAGTGATTGATATCATGAACATCGATCCACGCAATTGGGATCGATAACATGCATCAACCAAGTCAGCGAGCCTGACCACCCGGTCCCGTTAGTCGCCTTTTACGACAAGCATAGTCACCTTTTACGGCAAGCATGGGTTTCTGAAGACCTATTCTATCCAGAATCTTCACGGAAGAGTATAATTGGCCCCACCAGGGCAAATTTGTAATCCGTGCAGTGTCTACAAGTTCACAGGCCTTCCATTCTTTCAAGGTGAAAGAAGTGGCGGTTCAATATGTATGAATGTGTGCATCAATGGTTACGTGAATATGCCCATGTACATTTCGAGCAACACCTGTGTATACTGAAACTGTGCATAGTCGGTGCATAACACACTGGTGAATAAGATGGACTCCTGTTTAAGCCAGTTGTCACCTGGCGTGTGTGCATGTATGCCTGACCCGTGAAGATCCAGGTTAGAATAGGTCTTCAGCAAACCATGCTTGTCGTAAGAGGCGACTAACGGGATCGGGTGGCCAGGCTCGCTGACTTGGTTGATGCATGCCATCGAAGCTCGTGATGATGATCACTGGAGTGTCTGGTCCAGACTCGATTATTTACAGACCGCCGTCATGTAGTTGGAATATTGCTGAGAGCGACGTTAAAAAACAAATAACTGCATCTGTAAGTCTATATATTGCTGGCCACAGACATCTGCATCTATAAGTCTATATATTGCTGGCCACAGACAACTGCATCTATAAGTCTATATGTTGCTGACCGCAGACAACTGCTGCATCTATAAGTCTATATATTGCTGACCACAGATAACTGCATCTGTAAGTATATATTGCGCACCACGGACAACTGCTGCATCTATAAGTCTTTATATTGCTGACCACAGACAACTGCATCTATAAGTCTATATATTGCTGACCACAGACAACTGCATCTATAAGTCTGTATATTGCTTGCCACACACAACTGCATCTACAAGTCTTTATATTGCTGACCACAGACAACTGCATCTATAAGTCTATATATTGCTGACCACAGACAGCTGCTGCATCTATAAGTCTATATATTGCTGACCACTGACAACTGCTGCATCTATAAGTCTATATATTGCTGACCACAGATAACTGCATCTATAAGTCTATATATCGCTGACCACAGAAAACTGCATCTATAAGTCTATATATTGCTGACCACAGAAAACTGCATCTATAAGTCTATATATTGCTGACCACAGACAGCTGCTGCATATATAAGTCTATATATTGCTGACCACAGACAGCTGCTGCATCTATAAGTCTATATATTGCTGACCACAGACAACTGCTGCATCTATAAGTCTATATATTGCTGACCACAGACAACTGCATCTATAAGTCTATATATTGCTGACCACAGATAACTGCATCTGTAAGTATATATTGCGCACCACAGACAACTGCTGCATCTATAAGTCTTTATATTGCTGACCACAGACAACTGCATCTATAAGTCTATATATTGCTGACCACAGAAAACTGCATCTGTAAGTCTATATATTGCTGACCACAGATAACTGCATCTATAAGTCTATATATTGCTGACCACAGACAGCTGCTGCATATATAAGTCTATATATTGCTGACCACAGACAACTGCTGCATCTATAAGTGTATATATTGCTGACCACAGAAAACTGCATCTGTAAGTCTATATATTGCTGACCACAGACAACTGCATCTATAAGTCTATATATTGCTGACCACAAACAACTGCATCTATAAGTCTATATATTGCTGACCACAGACAACTGCATCTACAAGTCTATATATTGCTGGCCACAGACAACTGCATCTATAAGTCTATATATTGCTGACCACAGACAACTGCTGCATCTATAAGTCTATATATTGCTGACCACAGACAACTGCTGCATCTATAAGTCTATATATTGCTGACCACAGACAACTGCTGCATCTATAAGTCTATAATAACAAACAAACAAACGAACGAAAGCATGTATGCCTACGTGAATGCGTCCAGGGACCCCTTCCACAAAGCGATCTTATCACTCAGGCGATGCTAATTACCAAACTGTGTCACAGACTTGTCCCAATCATAGGCGCACGCTCCCTTTGTGGAATGGGTCCCATAGTGTACCAGGTATATATGAACATCATATCCACTTTGTGCAGATGGCATGCATGTGGGTAAGTCGGTCGGCAGGAAGGGTACGCCTCGTGAATGTTGTAATAGCCCAGTACAAGTTTGATCGGCAGGTTTCAGTGTGTGACGTTGATGGTCGTGTAAATATAATTGCCATCTTTCCGAGGCAAGGAAGTTTTCTGACTGTAAAAGTCCAGTTTCCACCCTTGCCGAACTAAGCTGGAATTATGGAGTAATATTTTGGCTTGATTAACGAGTCTATGTATAGTCCAATCAAAATCGCGTTACGAAATCGACATCCGGTTCGAAAACAACAAGGATTGCAGCGTGCAGATTTCGGTCGACTGCATGATTTGCCAAGCATGTGTACCGCCAACTTAGCGTCAACATATATTTTCCAAATCTTTTCATGTTTTTAATCAAGGTGCTCACGTGATATGATGCACTTCGCAAAGTAAGACCGGTTTTATTACAAAATAAATCTTGATTATCGATCAGATCGTCTTCACTGGCGACACCATTTTATTTCAAACAAATACAAGTGATACATGAGAGGTGGAATCTGACTGGTCAATAGGAGAGACATATAAGGGACATGACTCAATCGTAATAGCCACTGGTGGCGCTACGACCGAGTCCAGAAATTCCAGCCTAGTTCGGTAAGGGTGGAAACTGAACTCTTACAGTCAGTTACTTCCTTTGCGTCTGGAAGATGCATTATTGCTCGAGCTGTTACCCACTGTTTCTGGCCCAGGGATATCTACCGGCCGAGGTCAATAGCTGGACTATTGCCGACTAAATCAGCATTCACTTGTGCTGTTATTTGAAGAGGATTGACTTATCGCCATAATGAGATTCCTATCTTCAGATTATCGCCCGAAAATGGTGACAATGGCCTGCAAATGAGTATGAGCGGAGTTACCTCCCTTCCTCCATGCCCGATTTCTCCAGCATTGCTTCCAACACATTATTTGGCCGCCTTCCCTTCAGTGTCTGTACCCACCGGTAATAAATGTAATATTATGATATGTTGCCAAGTGAGTGCGCCCTCGTGTGTTAACACAGTGTCAGATAGCCTGAAAACACTGCAAGGGGAATACAATGCGTTCATTGCAGCGAGGACCAGGCAGACGCACAACATCTCATGTTGAATAACTATAATACAAGATCGCAAACAGACCTTGGAAAAGCGCCAGTGAATTGAGGATTATAAATGTATGCTTTCCTTTTGTGTGAATGGTTTATGGAGGATCAGTTTTCACCTTGAACAACTAAATGTTGGTGGTATTGAATAAAAATATAGTATATAAAAAAAAGTATATAATATACATGTTTTGATGCGTTGTGACGGTTGGTCAGTAAAAAGTATGTCTAATAATGAAATACGAACAAGTGGTAGAACGAGGACAGGTAAAACCTGTGCATGCTCTCCAGATTATATTTTAAGCAGTAATAATTATAAACCTTACAAACAAGTTGGATTTGGCCTAAAATGGTGGCCAGATTTAACTTACAGCTGTGACATAAGCACGTGACCCGCCATCTTTTGCATGTTGCAGGTGCTTTGTTGATGCATGTCGTGTTCTGCACGCACCTGTTTGACATGAGAAAATACAGCAGTTTGTCTTAGTTAAAGCTTGGGTCAAAGACTGTGTATGTTTGAAAAATATTTCCTCAAAACGCCTAGAGGGAGCACGGGTGGCTCAGTCGCTGTGCAAAGTTGCGTCCCTTGGGCACAGCAGAAACCTATGATTGTAGGTTCGAATCCCGGTTCGCCCCGATTATGTTTCTAGGTTTGTCAGCACCATACTCGTGCTCGTGGGTTTCACCGTAGTGGTAAACGTCTGCATCAATTCGGGCTTTCCTCCCACATAAAGCTAACACGCCGTGATATAACTGGAATACTGTTAAAAGCGATGTTATACCCAACTCACTCACTCACTCAAAACTTGAATATCTGGAGTAGAAAAGGTCTTCAGCAACCCATGTATGCCGTAAAAGGCGACCATGCTTGTAAGCGGCGACTAACGGGATCGGGTGGTCAGGCTCGCTGACTTGGTTGATGCATGTCATCGTATCCCCATTGCGTGGATCGATGCTCATGAACAAATAAACATACAATGGTGCGAGAAAGGCACTTAATACACACCGCCCTCTCGCGGACAGGCCAGGTATAACCTGTAATATGTCTGTATCTCTTCCCATGAACGTGACCAACAGATGGGGCGATAACTTTACTTACACTATGACGCATCGATTTGTTAATTGTGTGATGAGTGACCGATTTCCAACTTCTAAGTTCTTACTTGGATATACATTTCTCAACCATTTGAGCTGCAAGCATTTAATTTTCCTACTTCCTACTTGTCATTCACTGGGATTGTTCAGACAAAGCTTGTAGCTTCAGGTACTTTCTTCTTTTTTTCATTTAAGCGTTAAAGTTTCAGACGAGTGGAATAGTCCTGTGGTTCAAGCTTTGGCTAGTCACGCTTTAGCTCTGGGTTCGATTCCCAACATGGGTACAGTTCCCATTCACCTCTGTCTTGCTATGTGATGGAATATTACCAATACGTTCTCCAACAAGGACCTGCGCGTCTACCGACTCCAGTGGGGCTGTTGCTGGTATAAAGGGAGCGGCTCACAGTTTGGCAATTAATTCTAGTAACTGGAACATTGGCTGTATGATAGGCATCAAACGACGAGATCATCGAACAAAGATGGGTCCCCTCAACCCCTAAATAAGTAATCCTTGCATCGTGGGATTTGTCGAAAGCTCTGAAAATTCTTGAAAAACATAATTATGCTTCAGACCTTGGAAAAACAAAATTATCTGCCACCAAAATAACATTGTTGCCAGTTTTTTTCTTTTTAAAAAATCAGGATCATAATTTTGAATTTAAAAAATATATCTGGTTTTGTAGCTGAAGTTGAATATTTAACTTCAATACAAAAACCGTTTTTTAAACCAGCATTATATAGACTTATAGACGCAGCAGTTGTTTGTGGTCAGCAATATATACACTTATAGATGCAGCAGTTGTCTGTGGTCAGCAATATATAGACTTATAGATGCAGTTGTTTGTGGTCAGCAATATATAGACTTATAGATGGAGTTGTCTGTGGTCAGCAATAGGTAGACTTATAGATGCAGCAGTTGCTTGTGGTCAGCAATATATAGACTTATAGATGCAGCAGTTGTCTGTGGTCAGCAACATATAGACTTACAGATGCAGCAGTTGTCTGTGGTCAGCAATATATAGACTTATAGATGGAGTTGTCTGTGGTCAGCAATATATAGACTTATAGATGCAGCAGTTGTCTGTGGTCAGCAATATATAGACTTATAGATGGAGTTGGCTGTGGTCAGCAATATATAGACTTATAGATGCAGTTGTCTGTGGTCAGCAATATATAGACTTATAGATGCAGCAGATGCCTGTGGTCAGCAATATATAGACTTATAGATGCAGCAGTTGTCTGTGGTCAGCAATATATGGACTTATAGATGCAGCAGTTGTCTGTGGTCAGCAATATATAGACTTATAGATGCAGTTGTCTGTGGTCAGCAATATGTAGACTTATAGATGCAGCAGTTGTCTGTGGTCAGCAATATATAGACTTACAGATGCAGCAGTTGTCTGTGGTCAGCAATATATAGACTTATAGATGGAGTTGTCTGTGGTCAGCAATATATAGACTTATAGATGCAGCAGTTGTCTGTGGTCAGCAATATATAGACTTACAGATGCAGTTGTCTGTGGTCAGCAATATATAGACTTATAGATGCAGTTGTCTGTGGTCAGCAATATATAGACTTATAGATGCAGCAGTTGCCTGTGGTCAGCAATATATAGACTTATAGATGCAGTTGTCTGTGGTCAGCAATATATACACTTATAGATGCAGCAGTCGTCTGTGGTCAGCAATATATAGACTTATAGATGCAGCAGTTGCCTGTGGTCAGCAATATATAGACTTATAGATGCAGCAGTTGCCTGTGGTCAGCAATATATAGACTTATAGATGCAGTTGTCTGTGGTCAGCAATATGTAGACTTATAGATGCAGCAGTTGTCTGTGGTCAGCAATATATGGACTTATAGATGCAGCAGTTGTCTGTGGTCAGCAATATATAGACTTATAGATGCAGTTGTCTGTGGTCAGCAATATGTAGACTTATAGATGCAGCAGTTGTCTGTGGTCAGCAATATATAGACTTACAGATGTAGCAGTTGTCTGTGGTCAGCAATATATAGACTTATAGATGCAGTTGTCTGTGGCCAGCAATATATAGACTTATAGATGCAGTTGCCTGTGGTCAGCAATATATAGACTTATAGATGCAGTTGTCTGTGGTCAGCAAGATATAGACTTATAGATGCAGCAGTTGTCTGTGGTCAGCAATATATAGACTTACAGATGGAGTTGTCTGTGGTCAGCAATATATAGACTTATAGATGCAGTTGTCTGTGGTCAGCAATATATAGACTTATAGATGCAACAGTTGACTGTGGTCAGCAATATAGAGACTTACAGATGCAGTTGTCTGTGGCCAGCAATATATACACTTATAGATGCAGCAGTCGTCTGTGGTCAGCAATATATAGACTTATAGATGCAGCAGTTGTCTGTGGTCAGCAATATATAGACTCACAGATGCAGCAGTTGTCTGTGGTCAGCAATATATAGACTTATAGATGCAGTTGTCTGTGGTCAGCAATATATAGACTTATAGATGCAGCAGTTGCCTGTGGTCAGCAATATATAGACTTATAGATGCAGTTGTCTGTGGTCAGCAATATATAGACTTATAGATGCAGCAGTTGTCTGTGGTCAGCAATATATAGACTTATAGATGCAGCAGTTGTCTGTGGTCAGCAATATATAGACTTATAGATGCAGCAGTTGTCTGTGGTCAGCAATATATAGACTTATAGATGCAGCAGTTGTCTGTGGTCAGCAATATATAGACTTATAGATGCAGCAGTTGTCTGTGGTCAGCAATATATATACTTATAGATGCAGCAGTTGTCTGTGGTCAGCAACATATAGACTAATAGATGCAGTAGTTGTCTGTGGTCAGCAATATATAGACTTATAGAAGCAGTTGTCTGTGGTCAGCAATATATAGACTTAAAGGTGCAGCAGTTGTTTGTGGTCAGCAATATATAGACTTATAGATGCAGTTGTCTGTGGTCAGCAATATATAGACTTATAGACGCAGTTGTCTGTGGTCAGCAATATATAGACTTATAGATGCAGCAGTTGTCTGTGGTCAGCAATATATAGACTTATAGATGCAGTTGTCTGTGGTCAGCAATATATAGACTTATAGATGCAGCAGTTGTCTGTGGTCAGCAATATATAGACTTATAGATGCAGCAGTTGTCTGTGGTCAGCAACATATAGACTTATAGATGCAGTAGTTGTCTGTGGTCAGCAATATATAGACTTATAGATGCAGTTGTCTGTGGTCAGCAATATATAGACTTATAGATGCAGTTGTCTGTGGTCTGCAATATGTAGACTTATAGATGCAGTTGTCTGTGGTCAGCAATATGTAGACTTATAGATGCAGCAGTTGTCTGTGGTCAGCAATATATAGACTTATAGATGCAGTTGTCTGTGGTCAGCAATATATAGACTTATAGATGCAGCAGTTGTCTGTGGTCAGCAATATATAGACTTATAGATGCAGCAGTTGTTTGTGGCTAGCAATATATAGACTTATAGATGCAGTTGTCTGTGGTCAGCAATATATAGACTTATAGATGCAGTTGTCTGTGTCAGCAATATATAGACTTATAGATGCAGTTGTCTGTGTCAGCAATATATAGACTTACAGATGCTGTTGTCTGTGGTCAGCAATATATAGACTTATAGATGCAGCAGTTGTCTGTGGTCAGCAATATATAGACTTATAGATGCAGCAGTCGTCTGTGGTCAGCAATATATAGACTTATAGATGCAGCAGTTGTCTGTGGTCAGCAATATATAGACTTATAGATGCAGCAGTTGCCTGTGGTCAGCAATATATAGACTTATAGATGCAGTTGTCTGTGGTCAGCAATATATAGACTTATAGATGCAGTTGTCTGTGGTCAGCAATATATAGACTTATAGATGCAGTTGTCTGTGGTCAGCAATATATAGACTTATAGATGCAGCAGTTGCCTGTGGTCAGCAATATATAGACTTAAAGATGCAGGAGTTGTCTGTGGTCAGCAATATATAGACTTACAGATGCAGTTGTCTGTGGTCAGCAATATATAGATTTACAGATGCAGTTGTCTGTGGTCAGCAATATATACACTTATAGATGCAGCAGTTGTCTGTGGTCAGCAATATATACACTTATAGATGCAGTTGTCTGTGGTCAGCAATATATAGACTTACAGATGCAGCAGTTGTCTGTGGTCAGCAATATATAGACTTATAGATGCAGTTGTCTGTGGTCAGCAATATATAGACTTATAGATGCAGCAATTGTCTGTGGTCAACAATATATAGACTTATAGATGCAGTTGTCTGTGGTCAGCAATATATAGACTTATAGATGCAGTTGTCTGTGGTCAGCAATATATAGACTTATAGATGCAGTTGTCTGTGGTCAGCAATATATAGACTTATAGATGCAATTGTCTGTGGTCAGCAATATATAGACTTATAGATGCAGCAGTTGTCTGTGGTCAGCAATATATAGACTTATAGATGCAGTTGTCTGTGGTCAGCAATATATAGACTTATAGATGCAACAGTTGACTGTGGTCAGCAATATAGAGACTTACAGATGCAGTTGTCTGTGGCCAGCAATATATACACTTATAGATGCAGCAGTCGTCTGTGGTCAGCAATATATAGACTTATAGATGCAGCAGTTGCCTGTGGTCAGCAATATATAGACTCACAGATGCAGCAGTTGCCTGTGGTCAGCAATATATAGACTTATATATGCAGCAGTTGTTTGTGGCTAGCAATATATAGACTTATAGATGCAGTTGTCTGTGGTCAGCAATATATAGACTTATAGATGCAGTTGTCTGTGTCAGCAATATATAGACTTACAGATGCTGTTGTCTGTGGTCAGCAATATATAGACTTATAGATGCAGTTGCCTGTGGTCAGCAATATATAGACTTATAGATGCAGCAGTCGTCTGTGGTCAGCAATATATAGACTTATAGATGCAGCAGTTGCCTGTGGTCAGCAATATATAGACTTATAGATGCAGCAGTTGTCTGTGGTCAGCAATATATAGACTTATAGATGCAGTTGTCTGTGGTCAGCAATATATAGACTTATAGATGCAGCAGTTGTCTGTGGTCAGCAATATATAGACTTACAGATGCAGTTGTTTGTGGTCAGCAATATATAGACTTATAGATGCAGTTGTCTGTGGCCAGCAATATATAGACTTATAGATGCAGCAGTCGTCTGTGGTCAGCAATATATAGACTTATAGATGCAGCAGTTGCCTGTGGTCAGCAATATATAGACTTATAGATGCAGCAGTTGTCTGTGGTCAGCAATATATAGAATTATAGATGCAGTTGTCTGTGGTCAGCAATATATAGACTTATAGATGCAGTTGTCTGTGGTCAGCAATATATAGACTTATAGATGCAGTTGTCTGTGGTCTGCAATATGTAGACTTATAGATGCAGTTGTCTGTGGTCAGCAATATGTAGACTTATAGATGCAGCAGTTGTCTGTGGTCAGCAATATATAGACTTATAGATGCAGTTGTCTGTGGTCAGCAATATATAGACTTATAGATGCAGCAGTTGTCTGTGGTCAGCAATATATAGACTTATAGATGCAGCAGTTGTTTGTGGCTAGCAATATATAGACTTATAGATGCAGTTGTCTGTGGTCAGCAATATATAGACTTATAGATGCAGTTGTCTGTGTCAGCAATATATAGACTTATAGATGCAGTTGTCTGTGTCAGCAATATATAGACTTACAGATGCTGTTGTCTGTGGTCAGCAATATATAGACTTATAGATGCAGTTGTCTGTGGTCAGCAATATATAGACTTATAGATGCAGCAGTCGTCTGTGGTCAGCAATATATAGACTTATAGATGCAGCAGTTGTCTGTGGTCAGCAATATATAGACTTATAGATGCAGCAGTTGCCTGTGGTCAGCAATATATAGACTTATAGATGCAGTTGTCTGTGGTCAGCAATATATAGACTTATAGATGCAGTTGTCTGTGGTCAGCAATATATAGACTTATAGATGCAGTTGTCTGTGGTCAGCAATATATAGACTTATAGATGCAGCAGTTGCCTGTGGTCAGCAATATATAGACTCACAGATGCAGCAGTTGCCTGTGGTCAGCAATATATAGACTTATATATGCAGCAGTTGTTTGTGGCTAGCAATATATAGACTTATAGATGCAGTTGTCTGTGGTCAGCAATATATAGACTTATAGATGCAGTTGTCTGTGTCAGCAATATATAGACTTACAGATGCTGTTGTCTGTGGTCAGCAATATATAGACTTATAGATGCAGTTGCCTGTGGTCAGCAATATATAGACTTATAGATGCAGCAGTCGTCTGTGGTCAGCAATATATAGACTTATAGATGCAGCAGTTGCCTGTGGTCAGCAATATATAGACTTATAGATGCAGCAGTTGTCTGTGGTCAGCAATATATAGACTTACAGATGCAGTTGTCTGTGGCCAGCAATATATACACTTATAGATGCAGCAGTCGTCTGTGGTCAGCAATATATAGACTTATAGATGCAGCAGTTGTCTGTGGTCAGCAATATATAGACTCACAGATGCAGCAGTTGTCTGTGGTCAGCAATATATAGACTTATAGATGCAGTTGTCTGTGGTCAGCAATATATAGACTTATAGATGCAGCAGTTGCCTGTGGTCAGCAATATATAGACTTATAGATGCAGTTGTCTGTGGTCAGCAATATATAGACTTATAGATGCAGCAGTTGTCTGTGGTCAGCAATATATAGACTTATAGATGCAGCAGTTGTCTGTGGTCAGCAATATATAGACTTATAGATGCAGCAGTTGTCTGTGGTCAGCAATATATAGACTTATAGATGCAGCAGTTGTCTGTGGTCAGCAATATATAGACTTATAGATGCAGCAGTTGTCTGTGGTCAGCAATATATATACTTATAGATGCAGCAGTTGTCTGTGGTCAGCAACATATAGACTAATAGATGCAGTAGTTGTCTGTGGTCAGCAATATATAGACTTATAGAAGCAGTTGTCTGTGGTCAGCAATATATAGACTTAAAGGTGCAGCAGTTGTTTGTGGTCAGCAATATATAGACTTATAGATGCAGTTGTCTGTGGTCAGCAATATATAGACTTATAGACGCAGTTGTCTGTGGTCAGCAATATATAGACTTATAGATGCAGCAGTTGTCTGTGGTCAGCAATATATAGACTTATAGATGCAGTTGTCTGTGGTCAGCAATATATAGACTTATAGATGCAGCAGTTGTCTGTGGTCAGCAATATATAGACTTATAGATGCAGCAGTTGTCTGTGGTCAGCAACATATAGACTTATAGATGCAGTAGTTGTCTGTGGTCAGCAATATATAGACTTATAGATGCAGTTGTCTGTGGTCAGCAATATATAGACTTATAGATGCAGTTGTCTGTGGTCTGCAATATGTAGACTTATAGATGCAGTTGTCTGTGGTCAGCAATATGTAGACTTATAGATGCAGCAGTTGTCTGTGGTCAGCAATATATAGACTTATAGATGCAGTTGTCTGTGGTCAGCAATATATAGACTTATAGATGCAGCAGTTGTCTGTGGTCAGCAATATATAGACTTATAGATGCAGCAGTTGTTTGTGGCTAGCAATATATAGACTTATAGATGCAGTTGTCTGTGGTCAGCAATATATAGACTTATAGATGCAGTTGTCTGTGTCAGCAATATATAGACTTATAGATGCAGTTGTCTGTGTCAGCAATATATAGACTTACAGATGCTGTTGTCTGTGGTCAGCAATATATAGACTTATAGATGCAGCAGTTGTCTGTGGTCAGCAATATATAGACTTATAGATGCAGCAGTCGTCTGTGGTCAGCAATATATAGACTTATAGATGCAGCAGTTGTCTGTGGTCAGCAATATATAGACTTATAGATGCAGCAGTTGCCTGTGGTCAGCAATATATAGACTTATAGATGCAGTTGTCTGTGGTCAGCAATATATAGACTTATAGATGCAGTTGTCTGTGGTCAGCAATATATAGACTTATAGATGCAGTTGTCTGTGGTCAGCAATATATAGACTTATAGATGCAGCAGTTGCCTGTGGTCAGCAATATATAGACTTAAAGATGCAGGAGTTGTCTGTGGTCAGCAATATATAGACTTACAGATGCAGTTGTCTGTGGTCAGCAATATATAGATTTACAGATGCAGTTGTCTGTGGTCAGCAATATATACACTTATAGATGCAGCAGTTGTCTGTGGTCAGCAATATATACACTTATAGATGCAGTTGTCTGTGGTCAGCAATATATAGACTTACAGATGCAGCAGTTGTCTGTGGTCAGCAATATATAGACTTATAGATGCAGTTGTCTGTGGTCAGCAATATATAGACTTATAGATGCAGCAATTGTCTGTGGTCAACAATATATAGACTTATAGATGCAGTTGTCTGTGGTCAGCAATATATAGACTTATAGATGCAGTTGTCTGTGGTCAGCAATATATAGACTTATAGATGCAGTTGTCTGTGGTCAGCAATATATAGACTTATAGATGCAATTGTCTGTGGTCAGCAATATATAGACTTATAGATGCAGCAGTTGTCTGTGGTCAGCAATATATAGACTTATAGATGCAGTTGTCTGTGGTCAGCAATATATAGACTTATAGATGCAACAGTTGACTGTGGTCAGCAATATAGAGACTTACAGATGCAGTTGTCTGTGGCCAGCAATATATACACTTATAGATGCAGCAGTCGTCTGTGGTCAGCAATATATAGACTTATAGATGCAGCAGTTGCCTGTGGTCAGCAATATATAGACTCACAGATGCAGCAGTTGCCTGTGGTCAGCAATATATAGACTTATATATGCAGCAGTTGTTTGTGGCTAGCAATATATAGACTTATAGATGCAGTTGTCTGTGGTCAGCAATATATAGACTTATAGATGCAGTTGTCTGTGTCAGCAATATATAGACTTACAGATGCTGTTGTCTGTGGTCAGCAATATATAGACTTATAGATGCAGTTGCCTGTGGTCAGCAATATATAGACTTATAGATGCAGCAGTCGTCTGTGGTCAGCAATATATAGACTTATAGATGCAGCAGTTGCCTGTGGTCAGCAATATATAGACTTATAGATGCAGCAGTTGTCTGTGGTCAGCAATATATAGACTTATAGATGCAGTTGTCTGTGGTCAGCAATATATAGACTTATAGATGCAGCAGTTGTCTGTGGTCAGCAATATATAGACTTACAGATGCAGTTGTTTGTGGTCAGCAATATATAGACTTATAGATGCAGTTGTCTGTGGCCAGCAATATATAGACTTATAGATGCAGCAGTCGTCTGTGGTCAGCAATATATAGACTTATAGATGCAGCAGTTGCCTGTGGTCAGCAATATATAGACTTATAGATGCAGCAGTTGTCTGTGGTCAGCAATATATAGAATTATAGATGCAGTTGTCTGTGGTCAGCAATATATAGACTTATAGATGCAGTTGTCTGTGGTCAGCAATATATAGACTTATAGATGCAGTTGTCTGTGGTCTGCAATATGTAGACTTATAGATGCAGTTGTCTGTGGTCAGCAATATGTAGACTTATAGATGCAGCAGTTGTCTGTGGTCAGCAATATATAGACTTATAGATGCAGTTGTCTGTGGTCAGCAATATATAGACTTATAGATGCAGCAGTTGTCTGTGGTCAGCAATATATAGACTTATAGATGCAGCAGTTGTTTGTGGCTAGCAATATATAGACTTATAGATGCAGTTGTCTGTGGTCAGCAATATATAGACTTATAGATGCAGTTGTCTGTGTCAGCAATATATAGACTTATAGATGCAGTTGTCTGTGTCAGCAATATATAGACTTACAGATGCTGTTGTCTGTGGTCAGCAATATATAGACTTATAGATGCAGTTGTCTGTGGTCAGCAATATATAGACTTATAGATGCAGCAGTCGTCTGTGGTCAGCAATATATAGACTTATAGATGCAGCAGTTGTCTGTGGTCAGCAATATATAGACTTATAGATGCAGCAGTTGCCTGTGGTCAGCAATATATAGACTTATAGATGCAGTTGTCTGTGGTCAGCAATATATAGACTTATAGATGCAGTTGTCTGTGGTCAGCAATATATAGACTTATAGATGCAGTTGTCTGTGGTCAGCAATATATAGACTTATAGATGCAGCAGTTGCCTGTGGTCAGCAATATATAGACTCACAGATGCAGCAGTTGCCTGTGGTCAGCAATATATAGACTTATATATGCAGCAGTTGTTTGTGGCTAGCAATATATAGACTTATAGATGCAGTTGTCTGTGGTCAGCAATATATAGACTTATAGATGCAGTTGTCTGTGTCAGCAATATATAGACTTACAGATGCTGTTGTCTGTGGTCAGCAATATATAGACTTATAGATGCAGTTGCCTGTGGTCAGCAATATATAGACTTATAGATGCAGCAGTCGTCTGTGGTCAGCAATATATAGACTTATAGATGCAGCAGTTGCCTGTGGTCAGCAATATATAGACTTATAGATGCAGCAGTTGTCTGTGGTCAGCAATATATAGACTTATAGATGCAGTTGTCTGTGGCCAGCAATATATAGACTTATAGATGCAGCAGTCGTCTGTGGTCAGCAATATATAGACTTATAGATGCAGCAGTTGTCTGTGGTCAGCAATATATAGACTTATAGATGCAGCAGTTGTCTGTGGTCAGCAATATATAGAATTATAGATGCAGTTGTCTGTGGTCAGCAATATATAGACTTATAGATGCAGCAGTTGCCTGTGGTCAGCAATATATAGACTTATAGATGCAGCAGTTGCCTGTGGTCAGCAATATATAGACTTATAGATGCAGCAGTTGTCTGTGGTCAGCAATATATAGTTTTATAGATGCAGCAGTTGCTTGTGGTCAGCAATATATAGACTTATAGATGCAGCAGTTGCCTGTGGTCAGCAATATATAGACTTATAGATGCAGCAGTTGCCTGTGGTCAGCAATATATAGACTTATATATGCAGCAGTTGTTTGTGGCTAGCAATATATAGACTTATAGATGCAGTTGTCTGAGTCAGCAATATATAGACTTATAGATGCAGTTGTCTGTGGTCAGCAATATATAGACTTATAGATGCTGTTGTCTGTGGTCAGCAATATATAGACTTATAGATGCAGCAGTTGCCTGTGGTCAGCAATATATAGACTTATAGATGCAGCAGTTGTTTGTGGCTAGCAATATATAGACTTATAGATGCAGCAGTTGCCTGTGGTCAGCAATATATAGACTTATAGATGCAGCAGTTGTTTGTGGCTAGCAATATATAGACTTATAGATGCAGCAGTTGTTTGTGGCTAGCAATATATGGACTTATAGATGCAGCAGTTGTTTGTGGTCAGCAATATATAGACTTATAGATGCAGCAGTTGCCTGTGGTCAGCAATATATAGACTTATATATGCAGCAGTTGTTTGTGGCTAGCAATATATAGACTTATAGATGCAGCAGTTGCCTGTGGTCAGCAATATATAGACTTATAGATGCAGCAGTTGTTTGTGGCTAGCAATATATAGACTTATAGATGCAGCAGTTGCCTGTGGTCAGCAATATATAGACTTATAGATGCAGCAGTTGTTTGTGGCTAGCAATATATAGACTTATAGATGCAGTTGTCTGAGTCAGCAATATATAGACTTATAGATGCAGTTGTCTGTGTCAGCAATATATAGACTTACAGATGCTGTTGTCTGTGGTCAGCAATATATAGACTTTTAGATGGAGTTGTCTGTGTCAGCAATATATAGACTTATAGATGCAATTGCCTGTGGTCAGCAATATATAGACTTATAGATGCAGCAGTCGTCTGTGGTCAGCAATATATAGACTTATAGATGCAGTTGCCTGTGGCCAGCAATATATACACTTATAGATGCAGCAGTCGTCTGTAGTCAGCAATATATAGACTTATAGATGCAGCAGTTGTCTGTGGTCAGCAATATATAGACTTATAGATGCAGCAGTCGTCTGTGGTCAGCAATATATAGACTTATATATGCAGCAGTTGTTTGTGGCTAGCAATATATAGACTTATAGATGCAGTTGTCTGAGTCAGCAATATATAGACTTATAGATGCAGTTGTCTGTGTCAGCAATATATAGACTTACAGATGCTGTTGTCTGTGGTCAGCAATATATAGACTTTTAGATGGAGTTGTCTGTGGTCAGCAATATATAGACTTATAGATGCAGCAGTTGTCTGTGGTCAGCAATATATAGACTTATAGATGCAGCAGTCGTCTGTGGTCAGCAATATATAGACTTATAGATGCAGTAGTTGTCTGTGGCCAGCAATATATAGAATTATAGATGCAGTTGTCTGTGGTCAGCAATATACAGACTTATAGATGGAGTTATTTGTTGTTTAACGCCGCAATATTCCAGCCATATGACGGCGGTCTGTAAATAATCGAGTCCATGCAATTGCGTCTCGTGCAGAGTTGCGTCCCTTAGCTGTCGGGATCCGCTAGTGAGAGGTCTGGATAGGGGATTCGTCCAGATTATAATCCCGTTCTCGTGGGTTTCACCAAAAGTATTAAACATATATACGATCTATGTCAGTTCTGGCTTTAATCTCACGCTAATCTGAAACTGAAATACTGTTCAAAGCGCCGTGAAGTGTAACTCAGTCGTCCAAAAGGTGTGTGAGGGTTCGAGCAGGCAAACAGGGGGTCGATGGTATCAGCATGAATGGGAATCAACCCACACCACCACGGTACAAGCACAGGTCCGTTCAGCGTCCAGTCCCACTAGGGTTGTCCTTGACAAACTTTATACTGGTGGTCATTTTAAAAATAAATAGAGTACACACGTGATTCCTTTGAAGTTGAATTTATTCCGCCATTAATCACAAATGCCGCAGCTACACGTGATTATGTACTTGACGTTATCCAAAACCGGGATGTTCCAGAGCGTTAAGATTAAAAGGAGTATTTTAAAGGTTGAAGATTATTATTTGCAGAAGTTATGAATCATAACGAGAATTGTCACTCACAAAACGTGATTGATAACTGATTTAGGTTCCATGCATAAGTCAGTGTTGGTTCGAGTCTGGACCAGACAAACCACTTGGCTATGAGCAACGATCCTCGTCGTCGGGGCATGATGACACACAATCAACGTGTTTCATGCATCTATACATAAACAACTATTTGAGGTGGTTCCGAATATATGCCAAACTCTGTAGCAGGTATAAGGTCGGGAACACCTCTTTGTAACATGTGTATACGAAGTCGAACCGACCAAGCTTCATTAATGCTCTAATAATACCCATTGAGAGAGTTTGGAATCATTAGGAATGTCCTAACTCGACATTCACCACCTGATGCACTATTTATAATACTGGCATGGCAATATTGTACACTAATCACCCTCTTGAGCAACTATACCTACTGCCCGGGGGTGACTTCGCCGGGCTGTGGGTGGCCACGTAGTTGCAACATGTATCTCATGGGTCTACCGTGTCTGTTCGCCTCTGTATAAACGTACACAATATACACAATCTCCACTTTCGTAATAAAGTCGACCCCCTAAAAAGCATTGCCCTACTAATCAGGTGCGTGTGCGCTTATATCTTTCTTCCCAGCTAAAAAGGGTCGCATTTGTCATCGCTGGTTCCCCTCTCGCGTCGTGGCCTTGTTCAAATACCATGGTAGTGACGTTGAAAGCATGGTTAATACGCCGCATAATACTCTTACAGTTAGCTGTTTATTGCCACGCCCTATAAAGTGTGTTGTTGTTGTTGTTGTTTTTAACGCTTCACTCAGCAATATTACATCTATATGAATATATATATGACGGCTGTATGTAAAATATTGAGTCTGGACCACACACTCCAGTGATTGATATGTGGATCGATCTACGCAATTTGGATACAATAACAGGAAATCAACCAGGCCACCGAGCATGGCCACACGACCCGTAAAGATCCGGGGTAGAATAGATCTTCAGTAACCCATGCTTGCCGTAAAAAGGTGACTATGCTTGTCATAAGAGACAACTAACGGGATCGGGCGACCAGGCTTGCTGACTTGGTTGATGCATGTCATCGTATCCCAATTGCGTGGATCGATGTCAATCATAATGTCAATCACTGGATTGTCTGGTCCAGATTCGATTATTTACACACCACCGTCATATAGCTGGAATATTGCTGAGTGCGGCGTTAAACAACAAACAAACAAAGCATGACCACACGATCCATTAGTCGCCTCTTACGATGACCATAGGTTGTAGGGGCCTATATTCTTACACGGAAACGCACGGGTAATATATGGAGCAGGCAACCCTTTGGTTGACATACGAGGGGTGGATGAAAAGTTGACTGTGATGGACTGCGTTGGTAGACTTGGTTGCTAATTATTTGTGAACACAGTCCCCTCCAAGGTCCACACACTTCTGCCAACGATGCTGGGCTGCCTGGATCCCTCTGTGGAAGACTTCCTCGGTCCATAGCAGAAATGACGTCCATGGGCTTAAATTTAGTTGAAAAATTGATTGATCTGCCATACTGGATGTTCTTCAATATGTGGTGCAGCACGCTTCTATGTGGGTCCCACTGCAGAAGACCTCCTCGGTGCAAAGTAGAGTTGAGGTGAAATGGGGTTTAACGTCGCGTCAAAGAGTATTGCACTTATATAGCGACGAGCATGTACATGTGCGTGGCTGCTTGACTAGTCAGGACTGATGCCGATATATAGTGCTAACACTCTGAGATACCATGCCGCAGTTTAACATGAACACTCCATTCAGACACAGTATACTGACTCCGAGCCGACCAGCCCCTTAATGCCGAGCGCCGCACAGGGTAACAACAAGTACCATCTCTAAACGTATTTTGGTATAACGCGGCCGGGGATTGAACCCTGGACCTTCCGTTCTGCAGGCGGACGCTCTACCACTACACCAGAAAGCGGTCTGTCTAAGGCAGAAATGACGTCCATGCGTGGGCTTAAATTAAGTTGAAAAAGTTGCCTTACCGGATGTTCTTCAATAACATGTGTTGCAGCACGCTTCTATATGGCCAGTTATCACCCATATTGCACCTTAAGTGCTGTTAAAGGTTTCCAAATTTACAAGCCACATTGGACCCCTAACCTCGGTGATATTCAGGACACGCAGTGTGACAGTTTAAACGCACATGACAGACACGCATAACTGCGATATTGATTTGTTGTTACTTTTTTCAGAGCTGTCATTTCAAGTTTGAACGTGTTCTTGGCTCAATATATCTAAGTTGAAAAAGAATATCATGACTTATGTTGAAATATTGCTCTCTCATTCCGTTTGTGAGTGTTGTTTCATTAAACTTCGTATATTCATTCTTCCTGTCATGATTTGGTCCTTTTTCGTAAATGAAGCCCTGTTCTTAAATTTGGACTGCTGCTTAGTTAAAATAGGTAAATCTGTAAATAAGTCCAAGGCTTAAAACGTGCAATCCATGTAGGTTACAACAACCTATAACCAAACAGATTGGGCTATAAATATAATTGGAAACAAAACCCCTTCGAAATGGCCAGGATCAAATATACTGCGTCTTGGTTGTTACATGTTGGCATACGTTTGTTCACTCACCTACTCGCCATTATGACCATCTGTGTAAATACACGTCCGGGCAAAAGAAGGTATACACCCATGTTGGGGGTGGCTAAAAATAGAACAAACAAAAAATGGTTCTTAGATGGTGATGTATTTGATACGGGTATCACAGTCGTGTTTTGGGCCTTACGTTTCCAGTGTTTCGCCGACTGTTTTCTGTCTGTAGTAACGTTTTGATTGCGTTTGTAATTCTTTGGTAAAATCTTTTGTCCGGCTGTTTATGTGCGCAAGGAAGGCCTAACATATGAGGGCGAATATAGGTGCACCGGAAGCGTTCATTACATCCCCAACATCATCATCACATCACAGTCACATCGAAACATCACCCCCAGCATGCAGTATACCCAGTCATAGATCACAAATATGTACATAGATATAAAGCCCCACAGTGAGTGAGTATGGTTTTACGCCGCTTTTAGCAGTATTCCAGCTTAATAACGGCGGGGGACACCAGAAAGGAGCTTCACGCATTATATCCATGTCGGGAGACGAACCAGGGTCTTCGGCGTGACGAGCAAACGATTTAACCACTAGGTTCCCCAGCCGCGCTCTAAAGCCCCAGAGGGTAGGTGAAGTGAAATATGTGTGCGTGCGTGCGTGCGTGCGTGCGTGTGTGTGTGTGTGTGTGTGTTCGAGTGTGTGGCTATTGTACTAGTCAAGGCTTATGCCAGTTTTAGTGCTAGCTCACTATTGTTTGTTTGTTTGTTTGTTGTCAAGTTCATGGGAAGAAATACCGACATATTACAGGATACTCCAGGCCTGTCAACGAGACGGCCCTTCTCGCACTATTATATGTTTGTGTTTTGTTTGTTTATTATTTTGTTTGTTGTTTAACGCCGCACTCAGCATTAGTCCAGCTATATGACGGCTGTCTAAATAATCGAGTCTGGACCAGACAATCCAGTGATTGAAATCGTGAGCATCTATCCACGCAATTGGGATACGATGACATGCATCAACCAAGTCAGCGAGCATGACCACCCGTTAGTGGCCTCTTACGACAAGCATAATCGCCTTTTACGGCAAGCATGGATTGCTGAAGACCTATTCTACCCCGGATCTTCTCGGTTCTTCTAGCTCACCGAGATACAATGCCGCAAATCAACACCGATACCCCACTCAGACAAAGTATATGAGGACGGACTTTGAGCCGACCAGTTCTTGATTTATCAATACCGAGCGCGAGGCATGCAGTACCATCTTCTTGTTACTTCTTTTGGGGGGTCGATCCCCGGCCGCGTCATACCAAAAGGGGGCGGTCGGGTAGCCCAGTGGTTCAAGCGTCCGCTCCTCACGCCGAAGACCCGGGTTCGATTCCCGACATAGTTACAACGTGTGAAGCCCATTTCTGGTGTTCACCGCCGTAATATTGCTGAAATGATGCTAAAAGTGGCGTAAAATCAAAATCACTCACTCATACCAACAGACGTTAGAAGATGGTACTTTTTGTTACCCTGGCTGGCGCATGCATGCACGTCATGTTCATGTAACAATCAATTAACAGAATGGTTAAAAACACCTTTCCACATTTCCTCCGGAACGAAGATTTTTTCCAACCCCAATTAACGCAGCTAAAAAATATTGAAAATTATCGTATTTATCGTAATTTGTTAATTGTAGATCTAGTTAAGTATTTAATGATGAAAGTAATGTGACAAATGTGAAACTGTCAAACAGTTCTGTCGCGTGCAAATGTCATTCTGCGGTACACCACTCTATCTTTACTCTGCAAACTTTGTCGGCATGACCATCTTATATGCATCCAGCGGTGAAAAGTCATTATCTCAATGCACTCTGAATACAAATAGATTCCCCTTTATATGGACAACCTTTCCCAATTTATTCCATTAGAAGATGTCAGGTAACTAGGTAACTGTGTTCACATTCACTGCAGTTATTATGTTCCACAATTAATCCTTTACATCGAGAGGCTCACATCGGCAACGCACAGCGGTTACACTGGCCTCGGCTTGTAAACAAACATAAACCTCAGCTGTATATTTATAAGTAGGTCAAAGATGTATCTGGGTCACGGACTGGCTGAGACCCGGCGATCGAATGTGTACTGTTGTCCACGCGACATATTTTTACTTCCGAATAATGCACAGGTTCGGGAGTGATTATTTTCGCTGTATGATATTCGCTTGAAATGGTATCATGTAATCTTTCTTCGTCTTTTCGAGAAAATCAATTATCAATTAAAAAATAGCATTCTGTAGACAAACGTACTTAACATGATTGACACCAAGTAAATCTATTATGTGTAAAAATAATGTAAAATGTCACAAAACACAATTATAAATTAAAAAAAGAAGAGAAATGCAATGACAGAATATTCCACTTTACATTTAAAACATCACCAATTGTAAACGCTTTCACAGTCTAAAACCGGCATCATGTCAATACATGTAGTTTGGTGCAAATGACCTGAGCATGCGCAAATCTATCTTGCGGCTGGGGTGGCATATAGCACACATATTATCTCCCGGTGGCGATGACCCGCTTCTTATACAACGCGATCATGTCGCATTGCTACATTTACAGCGTGTGTTTGGATTAAAGATAATAGACACATCAGAAAATGGTTTATCGTCTATATTTAGGCAGAGTTCTTCGGGAACTAGCGTGGTTAAGGGAAGCACTCGTATAATACCAAGTTGATTCTTCCATGCAAGACAGGTCATAAAGAACCTACATATAAAATTATATATTCGGTCAGTAGGACATATGCTAGGATATACGTAAACCACAAACCCGGTTATCTGCTGCTAAATATTAGATGTTTTCACGATAGGAATCAGAAAGATCCTATGATTGTAACAATTTGTCCTGTTTAAGAAATTTCTTATACGTGATTTCATTTCTTATAAGTTCTAATCCAAGTGCCTACGCATTGCCAATTCAATAACTAATATAGTTTAAATATTTAATCGGTTTGTTGATACGCTTCGTGATTTCAATAGATCGACATTGTGTTCAAATAATTAGTTTTCAAAAAGTTACATTTTCGACAAGATGTATTTGGGTGTGTATTCTGTCAAACAATACGATTTAATACCAAGCTCTATGAAAATAATTGAAACGATTTGGGCGTCGACTGTAAATTGTAAAAAAAATTCATTTTCAATTTATTATGAATATCAAAGGTACCTGAATATCGATCAATTATTGTAAGAGACATGAATTTGAATAATAATCTATAATATGATTAAAAGTAATGATAATAAAAAGTGTTTGTTCAAATAATGTAATTCTGGGTGTTTGTGTTTATTCGTTTTGCTTTTAAGATAATGCGACTCAGTCAGCACGCAGTGACTTTACCGCTGACAAGTAAGTTGAATAACAGTAGTGTTGAAAATAGCATTATGTTCTCCCATGCCGTGGCCACGCTTTCGAGGTGCATTGTGGGTGTAGTTCTTGATGTAAACAGGCAAGTTGTTTTCCTCCATTTTGGTGTTGGAAAACACGAGTCATTCACAATGTCTACGTATAGTCAACCGTCGGATAACGACGCATATGCCTTATTGGCCCTCAAGTCAGCCCCGGCAAGTCCATCCAAAATTTCATGGACCCCAGAATCGAAGGGAACCGCCATCGCGCGGTTAGAAGGCAGGGACTTCGAATACATGATGCGGGGAAATCGCATCACCATTGGTCGCAATAGCAGTAAAGGCGAAGTGGATGTCAATATGGGACATTCGAGCTTCATATCCAGGGTGCATCTTGAAATATTCTATGATCAGCCTAATTTCTACATGAAATGCAACGGGAAAAACGGCGTGTTTATAGATGGCATTTTCCAGCGGAAAGGGGCACCCCCGTTGCAACTTCCTCGATCGTAAGTTGTTTTGTTTTGCAAGTGCCCGCCTCAACTGCCGGCATGTCTGTGCCGCGAGCGGTATCTGACATGTTATCGTCGCTTGATTCGTCATTCTTATGGTAGCTTAAATGTCAGGTCAATTATATTCATCAATGTCTAAACGAAATCATGTACCTTTATTTCGTTTTAGACATTTTACTTCGCCGTGTTGATAACCTTGTTACCATGTGCTCGATTCATCATGGCGGCTATGTAAACAAAAATAGAAGATACCGGTGTCTGGTCTTGCATTGATTTTAATGACTGGAGTCTCGCATCACTACACCAAACAACTATGTGTTTGTTGGATCTTTTATTAAGGATATGGCTAATGGCAGGTGGCAATGATATGATTATCGGATGCATAATAGATGGTAGAAAAGGATGTATGTATTTTGACAGTTGGAAACTGGTCCTCATGAGGTCACCTTAGCTTGTGTATTTGCATTCCAATCTTTATTTAAGAGTTATCGTGTTTCTTAGCGGCCACACTAAACAAAATTATATGAATTGTTTTTAGTGATTTTTCGCCAAACTTAATATTGATGTGGCCATGAATTATGGACCAGTTTCGGAAGGATGTAAGGCTATACTTTGTTTATAAACATGGAAGACCTTGGGACATGTAAATATGCGGATAATAAATACAAATTGTGTAGTGAGAATCAATTTTCAAAATGAAATGTAATTATTATGTTTCTGCTTCATTGAGAAATTGTCTCTTTATTCTTGTGTAAGTTTACATAATGCCATATATCAACATAGTCTGATCATATCCAGCAAGGCAGTATAAACAAATCATCTGGTCACACCATTGTGAGTAATTCTGAGTAATACTGCAAATGAACCTAATAACACATTTACAGTGTATGTGACATCACTGTCTGTTATCAGTCCCTTTGACTTGATTGGCCAGTTGTTGTTGTTTTTATATGAATCACTGTTAAATCAGGTTGAAAGAAAAACTTGAACATTAGGCCTGTTATTTATTGTTAAGGTATTATTCCATGTATGATATGCTTAGATTCTAAATAAAGTACTTTTCAGTTGCTTAAAGGAAAAAATACTTTGTCAAACTGAGTAAGTGTTCTCTCCAATTATGCATTAAACAGAAGAATTTTTTTCTGCATTTGTAAAGTGGGAGAATGTGATTGCCATTGGAAATAATTAACACCTACATTTTTCCTATTGGCATTGTAATCATGGTCTATACGGTAGTTATATATTTCATGATTACATGTATTTGATTTGACATTGAAGATAAACATTAGTGACCAGTCTGACTCTCATGCAGGTCTGAAGCCCTAATCTGGTACAATTTCCTTTGGGTGAGCTTATAGAATTTTGTTTTTTGTTATCTACAGAAATTAACTATACTTATTTTATGAATCCCCACAAATCAAATAAACTTCTTTTGCCATCACTTCAGAATTATCAGATTTTGACATGTACTCTTGTTTTTCCATGCATTGATGTATGATTTACCTAGTGTTTGCATGGTTTAGTTTGTGGTTTACAAATTACAACTATGAATAATTTAATATTATAAGGATAAATTGAATTGTTTTGATCATATTGACTTGAGGGATGGGAAGATAAGAATGATAAAAGCTATAATCCAGTCATATGGGACACCAGGACAGATTTTATCCAAATACTTTGTCATGTTTATCTGTGCAATATATTTGTTTTGTGATAGATTCTTTTCATGTTGTAAACGTTCAATCTTGGGATTTCTATCTGACCTTAGCTGATAACAGACTAACAGTATAAGCCCATGTGAGATTTTGCCATAGTCTGTTTTGTTCATTGCCATGTTTCAACAAGCTGACATTGGGCAAAGGTGACTCTACCAAGGATGATAGTAGGTACCAGAGATAGTTTGTTTGGTTTGGAGCTATTTGTAATTGGTTTGTCTGGTCAACTAGGACTGCTTGATCATGTTGATGAATTGAACTAAAGCCTTCTGTTGGTTTTCCTTACCACAAAGGGACACATGTTCATTAGGTCTTCCTTATTGTTATACATGTTAAGAAACTGAAATATAATAAGCCAAATTATCTTCTCACAAATCATAGTTCATGTCTCATGAATGGTTATATAAATGCCACAGAGAAGTAGAATTATATTTCTTTCATGATTTGCTTATATAATGTTCAGGCACTAAGTGGGGGTTTTACCATCTTTTTCATTTTCTTCTCAACACTTGCATGATGGGTTAAGTTGAAAGTTTAGGCATGATATTCCTCACTATAAGCATCATCTGGAGACTGACACTTGAAGTGCTACTTAAACAATGTTAGGCTTTTCTGTGCCAGTTACCCATTAAATTAATTTCATTTTCTAAACTGTCGGGTTTAATATGCAAATGGTTTAATATGCAAATAAGAATAAGTTTTGGGCAGATCAGGTTTCTCGTTGCATGGGTTTACAGATAAATATACTTATATCAGGTGAACTTTTAACCATGTTAACCTGAGTAGGTTAAACATATTCATGTAACCAATTTGCACTTAATGCTCAAGCATGTGACACATGTTACAGCCAGGTTTTGGTTTTGTATTGTGAACATCATATAAAAGTCATCCCTTTTTTGCACTCTCGTGCCAGTTTTTAATACAAATATGTGATTGTCTAGTTACTGAACTGTCCATTTACAGGTTTTTATATATTATCATTATCAATGTATAACTTGTGCAAGACACAGTATGGCTGATGTGTCTTAAAATATTAACTCACACACTGCATAAGAACAGCGTTTCAACAAATATTGGGTGAGCTTGAAAAAAATGTTTTGTGCTGGTCCATGTACATATTCATGTTGAGATAAGTGAAAAACATGTAATTAAATCTTAAAACAGCTTTGTGATTGAAGATGGCTATGAGCATGATCATGGCTTTAAGCTTCCCTTTATTTGTTCAAGGCAGCATGATTGGCATTTGGCTGTTGTTGACAAGATTTACATGGTTTGTGCACGTGCAGGGTGCAAAAGTGCAGTTGGTTAAATATTCCACAAACAGACTTATAAATATCACTTGCTTTAAATTTATACCATGTATACCATGTCTAAACAAATTGACATACAATTTCTTTAATTTCACACAATGTTCCTGTTCAAGTACACTACAAATCGCTATTCTTAGCTATTAACATGTTAGCCAACCAAATACCTCATCGTGTTTAATTTGCATACACATAAATTTCTGTAAGAATTTCAGAAAAGGCCGTCCAATCACTCAGTTTACTCTCAAGGCTATAAGGAAGAAGGTGGATATAGTCTGGTTTCCAAGGGTTACAGAACATCATGGAGGTCTTCATGCCATATCAGTTTATGTCCTCATGGCAGCGTCTTGAAAGTTTTGACCATAAATACAAGCATAAAGATTTTGGAAAACTGCCATCATTTTTCCATTCAGAAACATGAAATCGGAAACTGCCCATCCTGCCCAACATGATCGAAGTTGACAAATGTAAAACATGAGGACATCATCTGATCATACTGTTACTGATGTGCAAACAGACAATTTAGATGTGCAAATCTACCCAACATAAGCCATCGTGTAGTAGGACATTTGCACAGACATCTACAGATTTAACCATATGGCATACATTTTTCGATCTGCATGAGGCGCATGATTGGTCAACTCTGAACGAAGAAGGTGTGTTGGTGTAGTGTAAGTTAGGACAAAGTGGGAGGATGATTGCATTTTTGGTCAAACTTACAACCTTTGATTGTGAGATTATCATGATTTACTATATGTGTGTGTGTCTCTCTCTTCTTCAAAATTTCATGTTTCTATGGAAACAATTTCGACTTGGTTGTAAATGAGGGTAGGGTTCGTTTCCGGACCATAACTTGAAAACCTTTCAACATTTTTCAATGAAGGTTAGCATATGCATTGTTCATCAGCTGAACTGGTGCCTTTTGCTATTTTTCTAAATTATATTTTGTTAAGTTTCCATGGAAACAATTTGTACTTAGTCTCAAACAAAGCCAGGCTTCGTTTCTGAACCAGATAATATTTTTTCATGAAACTATCCATGTACAATGACCACATGCTCAACTGTTGCCTTTTCATATTTTTCAATTGCTTTTACTTCTTGTGTTTCCATGGAAACAATTTGGAAATTTGTAAGAGTATTTCTACTAAGCATAAAGCCAATGATTGTTAGTTATTGGTACATCTACTTGCACTTACAATCTATCATCCAACCTGCTGTTACAAGTTCAATAGTGTTATCTGTCATAAAGTGTCAACAAGGCATCAGCTGTAGTGTTGCTTCATTAACCAGAATCTTTTTTTCGGGTTTGCAAGCACATTTGTAGTAACAACTAAAACTAATGTATCAACAAAAGGAGGGGGAGACATATGTTTTTAGAGTAGAACACATTCCAGTTGTCACATGGTAGTCATCATGAGGTGATTATGATCGTGTGTCACAGTAATGTTGAAATGTAAATGTACTGACCCAGGACAGTCACTGCTTAGTGTAATATTATAAAATTGTGTCGTATGATGAGCAAACAAACATTATCTGAGATTTGATCATGTCGGTTTTAAAAAATAATTTTCCAGTAGACATGGTCAAGTGAGTGGTGCAGGCAGTTTACCTGTTGTGTAGTCACTTCTTAACTGCAGCATGCACTAGGAGCAACTGAACAGAACTCTGAACACCCTGACAAGTTGAATTAGTATTTTATTTTCTTAAGCCAAATGTGCTGAGCCTTGACATGGACATTTGTTGCCACGAGGGGATTTACTGATGTAAAGGCTGTAATTCAACCTTTGTATGGGAGTTGTCACCACATCCAATTACTGACATGTTTAGCTGAACATGTTTAAAGCCAAGAATCTGATTTCATCAATTGTAATTCTCATTCTAGGGTGAGGCAATTACAAATGCTTCTTCATGCTCAGTCACCATTTATCATTGTTTATGACACACGCCTGTTTTTGCTGTATTGCAGTTATCATGGTTATGTTGACACTGAGAATGGGGTTGTTCAAATAAGGCTGTTTGGAAATCAAACACTGTTTTTTAATACAAAACCGTAAAAGGCGACCTAATGGGGTGGTCAGGCTCTCTGACATGGTTGAAGCATGTCATTGTATCCCAATTGCATAGATCAATGTTCATGCTGTCAATCACTGGATTGCCCGAAAAATTGTGAGGAGTACAAAACACTCTCTAATCATGTGTATAACTGTTGCCACGGTTTTCTGTGCAGTCTTCAAGGTTGATTCCACCAGTGTGACGTCATCTGCCATTATCTATTAGCTCATAGATTTACCCCACAACCTTATTTTGTTTGGTAGACAACAACTCAGCAGTCAGAGTCACGTCTTTGCTAAAGGGATTCTTATTAAATTCACTGTTCAACAATTAGATTAAATAGCAGGGTCATTCACAGAGCTACAGATAAGCAGCATATTTGCATAAAAATATAAAAACCCTCAAATGTATAAAAACAGCATGCATAAATTAAATACTCAATGCGTACAAAGAGGTTACATCTAAAACATTATTTCATTATTTTTTTGTAAATGTTCTCTCTTTTGGGGAAATACCCATAAGAGTGATGAATAGATGAGTGAATAAATATTGGTAACCCAATGAAAAATGTAATAACCCAATTAGAATAGAAACCCAAGATTAAAAACTCAATTGCTCAAAATGTTATGTGGAGCTCTGCGTTCTTCGTTGATACATATTAGCCAATCAAATAAAAGAAAGTACAAAAGCTGTTTAACAATTGGCCATACATTCAGAATTCACATTTGAATCCCCATACATATTGATTTTTACCTTTCCTGTGTAATAAGATCACGGAAGTATATTTTGAAGACCGATATCATTCTGTAAACATGAATGATATGGAGTAAGAATTAGAACATATTTACTCATTTATTATATGTTTATTGAATCACCGGTAGATTGGGAGGAAACGTGTGCACAGCTGATTGCTATTTCCGGCTTAGTTTAGGAGAAAATACACACGGTAACCTTAATCTCTGCATATAAAACAATGCCTTTGAGAGCAGGAAATACATTTTAAATGGTAAAATCATCATTTTTAGTGATGTTTTATGTCAAATTTCATACTTTTATTGACCGAAGTCGTTGAAGGGATATGATAACACTCATCAATTATTTGGACCCTGAAGGTAGCGTTGTTTTGTTTTTTTAAATGTCCGGAGATTCCCAATCAGACATGTCCGGCGCATATGACCGTTTCCGGACCCCTGGTTTATTAATGTATTAGTACACTTTTGATCTGTAGTATTTCTAGCCATACATTTACCGATCTGGAGCAAAGAATAGTGGTCAGTGGTAATGAGCTTAAAAATGGAAAATCCCACACTCAAGATAAGCTGCGTATTAGCGTGAAATACACATTATAGATCACAAGGACCCCATTACTTTTGAGTTGCTTGCATACAAATACGCATGATATTATTTTGAGAAAATCAATAGTTTTAAGTAAACAGTGCGTAACTACAGAATGTAGCCTTTTAAAGTTACATAAAAACTGTGTTTTAGAAGAGTAAACAAGAAATATACATTATTTTCCATATCAGTCAACAGGTTTCAAAATTCCTTGCATTAGAGTGCCAAGTTACTGCCAACAACAGTTTAAATCATAATGGCACAGTTAAAATAAGCTCCAGGTAGGTACCTGATGCACACCCAGAAATCATACTTGATTAAGCAAAATGATTTGTGGCATACTTTATTATATGTAGCCAGTGTAACCAGCTCAAAAGTGCTAGGGACCTTCTCCGTGGTCTAGTGGTAGAGCGTTCGCGCGGAGAGCGGAAGGTCTGGGGTTCGATCCTTGTTGTTACCCTGTCTGGCGCTCGGCATTAAGGGGCTAAAACAAGGACTGGTCGGCTCGGAGTCAGTATACTGTGTCTGAGTGGGGTATCCATGTTAAACATGTTATCTCAGTGAGCTAGCACTATAAATCGGCATCAGTCCGGACTAGTACAAGCAGCCACACAAACACATACACGTACATGCACATCGCTATATAAGTGCAATGATCTTGGATGCGACGTTAAACCCCATTTCACCTCACCTCAAAAGTGCTAGGTCCCGCTTGTCATGCTTATTGCCAGTGACACGTGTGTCGCTGTTGTGAGCTTACTTGACACTTGGGGCAACACATGAACAGAAGAAATCAGATGCTACAGGAAACCGCATATAAAGCAGAATTAAGTTTCAAAATGCCTTCTCATTGGTTTATGACTACCCGGATGGCTGGATCCAAGGGAGTAAAATATTTTGAATATGCGAAGAAAAGTAATATTACCCTATGTGATTGACGACATGTGAGTAAATACTTTATGGCTTAAAATCATATGGAGCCCTGAAACAACAGCAACATATCACTGTAGATGCAGCATTATGTGTCATTGTTTTCATCTTTTGTTTTTTCAGATGCATTCTTCGCTTCCCAAGTACCAATATCAAAATAGTATTCCATTCTCTGGTAGAAGAAACCCCTCCACCACCTACACAAAGCCCAGGGAATGCCTCTCCTAAGAAGAAGACAGCGTTGGCTCCCCTGAGGATTGACATACCGAAAGTGGAGCATGTTGCTAGCAGCCCCTGCCCCTCTCCCACAGGCACAATAAGGTAAAACACACATTATTGATATTGCAGAATATAAGGAAATAACACTTTGTGCAGTTTGCAAACAAAACTTGTTTTTTACTTCTCCAAGTTCAGCATTGTCTGTTGTACAGACGTAGCCAGAAAACCCTAGCTGTTTGTGCTGTATATTCTGTCTTGTATGTAGGCAATCAAATTATTATAAAAAATATATTTCAATTGAACTTGTAGTCTGTGGATTATTTTTTATCATTAAATAACGAGGTTGGTCAGTAAGTTTAAGAAAAGAACACTCATATTCAAATTGATATGTTACATGATTTAGTGGATATGTTTTACTGTTTATTTTTCTATATTTTTATTGTTCTATATTTTTATTGTTTTGAGTGCTTAGCCGTGTTGACTAAGAACACTAGAGGGCAAACATGAGTTTAGTCAGTTTGGGGCCTTCCTGGTGTGTGGGTCACCAAACTGCATTTGCTGTTACAGGACTTGAAAAGGACTTAAGTCGACATTTGCTTAGAACAACCTTGAAAATAAACAATACAACTTGAAAAGACCTTGAATTACACCCTAGCTAGACCATCAATATTTTAATGCAGTTTATATACGACATACAAACATGCTTGTGAGTGTCCACAAACATATATACAGTCAAGTCTAGTTAATCGGACAATCAGCTTTATCCGACCCTAATGATGGGAACCGATTAAATCAGTGCTGTTTAGACCCGTTAATCCGACAGTCTCGCACTCCGACTCTGACACACCTAATTTGCAACGAATCACCAAAATCACTCATTAATCAGTCTCGTTAAACAGACACATTGATCAGCGTACTCCGGGGTCATCTGCCCACCAGTACACAGCCCGTGTTTTGATGCGAGAAGAGTTGGCTGGTAGCTGCATATTTCAATGGCTGCAGAGATAAACTAGGTTAACAATAAACAATAAATGCTTTAAATAAAAAGAAAACAGGATAAATCACATGCTTAGATTACCTCAATCTTATTAAAATCAGATACAAGTTCTCGCTCTCGATGAGGACATCCAATTACAGATCACGTCAGAACAACCTTTGCGAACTATGACCTACCAATGAAATGACCAACAGGAAGTCGACGTTAGCCACTTAGGAAGCAGCTTTCTTAAGCTTTTAGGTACCAGTTTCAAAGTTGCGACTTCCATTCCAGACTATGCTTTTTAAAGTCATACAGTCCGTAACAGTTGTTTTGTGTTAAACTTTAAAGGTTGCATGAACAGAAAACATATTCCGCCAACAATGTAACATAACAATATGAAAATTTATTTTATAATTTATTACATGTTTGAATCCTTATATCTAGCAAGTAGTTGTCCGATTTTCGATCACAAACGTTGATACTACTTAATTTTGTTTATCCGACATACTCATTAATCCGACGTAATCATATGCAACCATCGATGTCGGATTAACGGGACTTGACTGTACAATACTGCATGATGACGCGTTATAAAACTCTGCTGATAAAATGTGTTAAATCATGAAATTTAATATCTTGTTTGTGTTATTTATTTGCATTGAATTTGACTAAAGAAGTTTTTAAAAAGCCTTGAATATGTTGAGGACATCTGTACCAACCCTGTGTAAACTTATGCTTTGTTATTGGTCATGTTTTCTGAATCTGTGAAGATCCAGGGTAGAATAGGTCTTCAGCAACCCATGCTTGCTGTAAAAGGCGACAATGCTTGTCGTAAGAGGCGACTAACGGGATCAGGTGGTCAGGCTCGCTGACTTAGTTGATGCATGCCATCGTATCCCAATTGCGTGGATCGATGCTCGTGATGCCAATCACTTGATTGTCTGGTCCAGACTCTTATTTACAGACCCCTGTCATATAGCTGGAATATTGCTGAGTACGGTGTTGACCAACAAACATCATCATCATCATCGTTATCCATTGCGTGGAATTGAGTATAAATGTTGTTGAATTTATAACTGGTTCTATATTCTTATGCCTTTGGTCTGTATGGTTTCAGTGCGGCCAACTCCTGTCCTACCAGTCCTCGAGGAGGAGCTAGTCATCGTAGTTTTGTTCCTGATTTAAATGCTGTGTTTGCTGCAGCTGATCCTAAGGACGACAAAGACGCTCAAGTAGTTTCTGCCTGTGGGGACGGGCCGAAGGATGAGTCCAAGCCACCATATTCATATGCCCAGCTAATAGTGCAAGCCATTACATCGGCAGTTGATAAGCAACTGACTCTTAGTGGAATTTATGCTTTTATTACCAAAAATTATCCATATTATAGAACAGCTGACAAGGGCTGGCAGGTGAGACTCTTCATTCATATTCAGGTTAATGGGGTTAGCTAGTATTTTAAAAGTTAAATGTTTTTTTTGTTTTTGTATTTTTATTAGTTAATAACATTGACTGTGTGCTCTTGTTAACTTTATAACAAAGCTCCAAAGCGATCATTCATTGATGCCGAAGTTGTGGAATGAGTATGTTTGGCACCTGTGTCTGTCACATGTACAGTGTTGCCATTGTTCTAAAACTTATTATTCTTGCAAATTGGTGAACTTTATTGAGCCATGCACCCAGTTAAAAATTATGTTTGGATGCTGTGTGATATTAAATTGCTTTTACTTCAATAAACAGTATGGTTCAATAATAGTATATATTTCATTATTTCAGAACTCAATCCGTCATAATCTTTCTTTGAACCGCTACTTTGTGAAAGTTCCAAGATCACAAGAAGAACCTGGTAAAGGATCGTTTTGGAGGATTGACCCAGCATCTGAAGCTAAATTAACTGCACAAGCATTTAGGAGACGGAGACAGAGGCATGTGCCTTGCTTCCGAACACCGTTTGGAGGACTCTCAACACGGTCAGTAATGCGGAACATCCCCTTCTCTTTCAGTGTTCAGTGTCTTGTAGACAGTGGTAGAAAGGACATCAGTATGTGTTTACACAATATGTCTGCTCTTGTCAAAGCCATGAAGAACCTCCATGTCTGTGGCTGGTTTCTCACTGTGACCTCATCTGTTATTGAATCACAGTTATATTTCACATGCTGGTCATGTAATTTCTCACATGTCCATGTGTTAGAGTGGTAGGGTATTCAAATGGGGAAAACTGCCCTCATGGAGAAACCCGGGTTTGATCCCACACCTAGCTCATTGATTTTCCCTGTTGTTGGAACATTGCCAAACACCATAAAACTATATGCACTCATTCCAATACAATGAATCCTCTTGATCCGGACAGTACTGGTCCAAGAGAGATCTGCTCCAGACTACTGGTCTAAGATAGATGTTCTGGTCTGGACAGTACTGGTCCCATGAGAGATCTGCTCCAGACAACACTGGTGTAAGAGATCTTCCTGTTTGGACAGTACTGTTCCCAGAGAGACCTTCCTGTCTGGATAGTACTGGTCCTAGAGAGATCTTCTAGTTCAGACAGTACTGGTTCCAGGGAGATCTTGTTCAGACAGTACTGGTTCCAGGGAGATCTTCTGGTTCAGACAGTACTGGTCCTAGAGAGATCTTTTGGTTCAGACAGTACTGGTCCTAGAGAGATCTTTTGGTTAAGACAGTACTGGTTCCAGGGAGATCTTTTGGTCAAGACAGTACTGGTCCTAGAGATATCTTTTGGTTCAGACAGTACTGGTCCTAGAGATATCTTCTGGTTCAGACAGTACTGGTCCTAGAGAGATCTTCTGGTTCAGACAGTACTGGTCCCAGGGAGATCTTCTGGTTCAGACAGTACTGGTCCTAGAGAGATCTTCTGGTTCAGACAGTACTGGTTCCAGGGAGATCTTCTGGTTCAGACAGTACTGGTCCTAGAGAGATTTTCTAGTTCAAACAGTACTGGTTCCAGGGAGATCTGCTCCAGACAACACTGGTGTAAGAGATCTTCCTGTTTGGACAGTACTGTTCCCAGAGAGATCTTCTTCCTGTCTGGACAGTACTGGCCCCAGTGAGATCTGCTACAGACAAGACTGGTCCAAGAGAGATATTCAGGTTAAGACAGTACTGGTCCTAGAGAGATCTTCTAGTTCAGACATTAGTGGTTCCAGGGAGATCTTCTAGTTCAGACAGTACTGGTGCCAGAGAGATCTTCTGGTTCAGACAGTACTGGTGCCAGAGAGATCTTCTGGTTCAGACAGTACTGGTCCCAGAGCAATCTTCTAGTTCAGACAGTACTGGTCCCAGAGCAATCTTCTAGTTCAGACAGTACTGGTCCCAAAGCAATCTTCTAGTTCAGACAGTACTGGTCCCAGAGCAATCTTCTAGTTCAGACAGTACCGGTCCCAGAGAGATCTGCTACAGACAGTACTGGTCCAAGAGAGAGCTACCAAATTGGTAAATTTTAATTATGATAATGTCACGTTATGGCTGTTGCTGTTGAATCTGAGCTAGGAGTTCATTTGACATTAAGAGTGTGCATTGTAACAAGTAAAACTTTTGGAAATTGGAAATTATTATAGAGGAGAAATTATGGAGAAATAAAAGATCAACCATAGATCAACCATAACATGGTTATGGAAGACAAGGGATTCCGGAGTAACAAGGACTGAACAAACAGGATTTCACTGTATATTAATACCATTTTGTAACCTTAGAAAATCCTTTTAATTTTAAGACTAGTCCAGAGGACTAGTGTAAACCTTATGTCCACAGAGTTTGTACCTAGTCCTGCTTGAACGAGAGTGGAAATGTTTGCTGTTTCCATTATCCATCAGTTTTCAGGTCCAATTTTTAGCAAAATTGAAGTATTGAGAACTGGTTCAGAATTATAGCCTGCAAATGCTTTTAGTCAGTGGACAGATCATTGGATTTCTACTTGACCTCAGCACAATTTAGTAGTCTTGCAGACTAGCATGAATTTCAAAGGCTGTTTTGACTGTCGGAGTTGCCACATGGGAATTGTAGGTCTTGACAGTACCCGAGTGTCTCCTACTTGTTATTAGAGATGCCTAATGATGGTTGGGTGGTTACAATGTGTGGCCTGGCTGACTGTCTTCATCTCTGACAGCATGGGGTATTTCTCTCGCTGCTGACAGTGATCTGCTGCATCCAGCCTTGGTTATTTACAGAAATGAAAACTTTCTGACTGCAGAATAAACCAGCATTCGCTCACTGCCTCATTCACATTTCCAGGTCAGCACCAGCCTCGCCTAGCCACATGTCCGGTGCGTTCACACCTGACTCCATGTCTCGGGAAGGTAGTCCAATACCTGAGGCAGCATCGGAAGCAGAAGTGGCTCAGTCAAGTCATCTCCAACCACCTCATCAGCTGCAGCAGCCAAATCTTCAGTCCATCGCTGCCGAACTTAGATTTACTCAGTCAGCACCTGGCTCTCCTGCAGGTATGTACACAAGTCAGGTGTAGGATAAAAAAAATGTTTCCTAAAGTATCGACACATGACTCCCACCCACCCATCAAACTGAATTGTCCTGAGATTATCCTGCTTGATAATGATTTAGCTGGCGTTGCATCAGTGCTACCTACCTATATGTCCAGGTGACTGCTCCGTCACCCAAGTCTCCTGGGGTGGAGATGTCGCTTCAATGGAAAAGTTGTCAATGAGAGCTGTTATTGTTGGACTTAAGTAGCAAATTTCATGAAATGTTTATTTTGTCAGATGGAAACTTGCGGACCTATGCTTGTTTCCAATAAGAACTGAGTTGATACATTGAGGCCCTGTTCAATGCATACGTATGTAGGAAGATGACAAGATACAGTCTTCCCGTTGGCTTTTGAAACTGGCAACTCTAAAAACTACCAGTGCCCCCCTAATTTTTGCCAGTCCCAACTCTCAAAAATAAAAAAACCGTATGAAATTATTTGGTTTTAATTCTCTCAACATCATGTTCAGTGCAAAGATGTCATCCCTGAAGTAACTTTCTTAGATCTATGTCATTCACACAGGCTTCAGTCGCAACAAATGGATATTTAACCTAGAAATAGACAAGGGGAAACCCTGAAGTAACTTTCTTAGATCTATGTCATTCACACAGACTTCAGTCACAACAAATGGATATTTAACCTAGAAATAGACAAGGGGAAACCCTGAAGTAACTTTCTTAGATCTATGTCATTCACACAGGCTTCAGTCACAACAAATGGATATTTAACCTAGAAATAGACAAGGGGAAACCCTGAAGTAACTTTCTTAGATCTATGTCATTCACACAGGCTTCAGTCACAACAAATGGATATTTAACCTAGAAATAGACAAGGGGAAACCCTGAAGTAACTTTCTTAGATCTATGTCATTCACACAGACTTCAGTCACAACAAATGGATATTTAACCTAGAAATAGACAAGGGGAAACCCTGAAGTAACTTTCTTAGATCTATGTCATTCACACAGGCTTCAGTCACAACAAATGGATATTTAACCTAGAAATAGACAAGGGGAAACCCTGAAGTAACTTTCTTAGATCTATGTCATTCACACAGGCTTCAGTCACAACAAATGGATATTTAACCTAGAAATAGACAAGGGGAAACCCTGAAGTAACTTTCTTAGATCTATGTCATTCACACAGGCTTCAGTCACAACAAATGGATATTTAACCTAGAAATAGACAAGGGGAAACCCTGAAGTTACTTTCTTAGATCTATGTCATTCACACAGACTTCAGTCACAACAAATGGATATTTAACCTAGAAATAGACAAGGGGAAACCCTGAAGTAACTTTCTTAGATCTATGTCATTCACACAGGCTTCAGTCACAACAAATGGATATTTAACCTAGAAATAGACAAGGGGAAACCCTGAAGTAACTTTCTTAGATCTATGTCATTCACACAGGCTTCAGTCACAACAAATGGATATTTAACCTAGAAATAGACAAGGGGAAACCCTGAAGTAACTTTCTTAGATCTATGTCATTCACACAGGCTTCAGTCACAACAAATGGATATTTAACCTAGAAATAGACAAGGGAAACCCTGAAGGTAACAGACAAGCTGACTTTGTTTGAAAAATGTACTTATATGAATATCACCAATGTTTCCATCCACAACAAAGATTTATAAGGTACTTTATTTGCCGGTCCACAGGGACTGGCAGTCACATGAGTGAATGGTCCAAGCCTAATTTTACCAGTAAAAACCTGGTAATTACCGGTAAACTGGAACGCTGAAGATAGTATACAGATCATGTCAGAATTGTATTGCGAGAGCGAGGGTGGTACAGGAATATTTACACAAGTTTCATAAAATCTTCTTTAATTTTATTACCCATTATTTCTTAATCCTTATAAGCTCCCCTTTAGAAAAATGCACTGATCATGACCGATGTCTTAGGAAACCTCAATTGTTGAATGACGTCAACAGTCTTCAGCTATGACGTCATTTCTAGTGGGATGTCATTGCAACCTTACATCACAAGAAGATTCAAATGACACCAACAGTGCTGTCTTGATGACAAACAATACACTGGTGCACGACAAGTGATATTTGCACCAGTGCACACATGACTTATATGGACTTGATAATTTCTGACCCTATGGATAATAGATGAAGACACTTACCGTCATTTTGTACATGTAAAGAATCTAGCAGAGGTTCAGTCAAAACCATATTTATATAAATTTGAGTCTGAATAAGAACTATTACTTGTGAACTCATAGCTTTAACAGTTCATTTTCATGTCATTTAATAACATCTACACGTCTTTTATGAAAAGTTAAGCATGCTTGAATCGCTTTGCTTGGTATATGACCCGTGATACAGTGCTTCCATCCCAGTGCATTGTATTGCAGTGCAACAAAACCTCAGTGAATCTTTGCACCCTTGCACCTGGTACTGCTTTTGGTTGCAATTAACTTCATTGACGCCCTATGTATAAGAGATTGACGCCCTATGTATAAGAGATTGACGCCCTATGTATAAGAGATTGACGCCCTATGTATAAGAGAGTGTTTGTTTTCAGGGTCGCGGGTGCTGTCGCCAGTGACAGTGACAGCCAGCAATGGCACAGCCATTCACCAGCTGCCTCCCATCATCACCAAACCTCAGATCATTGTCTCCAACCCTGGACAAGTTATCCTTAATGGCCCTGCCATTGCAGGCACCACCTTAACAAACGGGACACACTTAGAAATCAAGAAAGAAAATGCTGACTTTTCTCAGGGTAAGTATGTCTGGTATTTGGAACATTACTCCAATAATTGTTCATAAATATATACAAACAGATGGATATTGTCAAAGTTAGAGAATGTTTTGTAAGTGTTAGATAAGTTATGAGTTTTGGACTTTATGACATGATCAATTATAGGCTAGAAAGTCATGAGGGAAGCCCATTTGTCCATTTGCACTTATACCTGGAATTGTCAGTGAAGTGTTAAGGTCTATTCATGGTATATCCAACCATTATGTATTTTGGGGATTTTGATTAGAGAAATAATCTTTTGTGAAAAGTTTCACTGGTAAAGAGGAAATTCAACATTGACGCCCTATTATAGTATGTCAGTGTTCCTGCTCTTGTCAAAGAGGCATGGCATGGTCCTATGTTCACTTCACGATTTCTTCCTACTTCCCAGGTGCAACAAAGGCAGCATCGCTGGTGACACCCCAGTACGCAGCTGCTCTGAAACCCGTGAAGGTAATGGCTGGTCAGGTGGTCACAACTGGTCAGTCTGGGGTGGCCATAGCACCAGTGTCTCAGGCTACGTCGGCAGCCACGTTGATGTCCACTCAGCCACTCACCCTGATATCCCAGCCCGCAGTGCAGCTGGTTCAACCAGTCACAATGCAGGCCATGCAGGCACAGGGCAACTACGCAGCGGGGGCACTCGCCACCGAGGTCAAACCGGGACAATATGTGGTAGGTTGCAAACAGGCTGCTAGTGCAGGCTAGATAGTTTGTTGAAAGCTTTTTAGCTCACCTGACTTACTTACTGAGGCACCTGGACAATATGTGGTAGGTTGCAAACAGCCTGCTAGTGCAGGCTAGATATTTTGTTGATAGCTTTTTAGCTAACCTGACTTACTTAATGAGGCACCTGGACAATATGTGGTAGGTTGCAAACAGCCTGCTAGTGCAGGCTAGATATTTTGTTGATAGCTTTTTAGCTAACCTGACTTACTTAATGAGGCACCTGGACAATATGTGGTAGGTTGCAAACAGCCTGCTAGTGCAGGCTAGATATTTTGTTGATAGCTTTTTAGCTCACCTGACTTACTTAATAAGGCACCTGGACAATATGTGGTAGGTTGCAAACAGCCTGCTAGTGCAGGCTAGATAGTTTGTTGATAGCTTTTTAGCTAACCTGACTTACTTACTGAGGCACCTGGACAATATGTGGTAGGTTGCAAACAGCCTGCTAGTGCAGGCTAGATATTTTGTTGATAGCTTTTTAGCTCACCTGACTTAATGAGGCAAGTGAGCTCACACTGTATACGCTGTAATGTAGAATGTGCCTATGGCCTATGCTAAGATTATTGCCTTATGGCATGTCTGCCTTCCAGTGAGTGAGTGAGTGAGTGAGTTTGTTTTTACATTGCTTTTAGCAATATTCCAGACATATCCCAACTTGGGACACCAGAAATGGGCTTCACACATTGTACCAGTGTGGGGTATCAAACTCAGGTCTTCTTTGTGGCAAGCGAATGCTTTGACCACTAGACTGCCCCTCTGCCATCCATCTTGTCCCTCCATCGTTTACTGTTGCACTTTCAACTTCCCCTTTGGAACTTCCAGGTGTATGAAGCTGGAACTTTGCATCAGTCCTCCCAGCTATGGTATCTCTAAAAACACAGAAAATTGCAATCAGATTAGGAATATAGCTGTTGTTGCAGCAGCATTTTTTCCCGTTAATGCACTTCTCCATGTATCATTATGAAAATTGATATGCAACTAATGTGTAGAATGCAAAGTGACATGTTGTTTTTGTTGTTACATGTTTCGATTTTTTTATGCCATCTACGACCTATCCGACTGTTTCTCAAGTGTTTGTTTCCCTGCAATTGTTGGGCGGTCGGGTAGCCTAGTGGTTAGAGTGTTTGCTTCTTATGCCGAAGACCCGGGTTAGATTCCCGACATGGGTACAATGTGTGAAGCCCGTTTCTGGTGTCCCCCACCGTTATATTGCTGTAATATTGCAAAAAGCGGCATAAAATCAAACTCACTCACTCACTCTGTAATTGTCAATTATTAATTCTCTCTTTTATCAAACTCTCTCACTCACTCTATAATTATTAATTATTAATTCTCTCTTTTATCAAACTCACTCACTCTGTAATTGTTAATTATTAATTCTCTTTTTTATCAAACTTACTCACTCTGTAATTGTTAATTATTAATTCTCTCTTTTTTCCAGGTAACTAATGTTGCCCAAGGAGCTCGAGCTGTGAAGCGAGAATCAGAATCAGCTGACGGGAAATCTGAAGATAATGAAATTAAACGAGTTAAGATTGAGACCAGCGAAGCAAGCTAATAGAATAATCACAGCTGTTGATTGAACTGTTTTACTGCTGGAAGTGGTGTTGAGGGAAATAGGATGAAAGCGATGCCATAGTTGAAGTTGTGCTTTTTGTTGGACTTGTGATCGGGACACTGGTTGAACTGTGCAGTCATGACTAGACAGTGTCCTTTAAACAAACGTTTAGGCTAGGACAGGTTTTACTGTTGGGAAAGTCCACATCTTAATGAGATATGACTGAGAGGCTATTTTAATATGTTGAACAAGTTTGTAGGAATCAAGTGTTTAATAAGAAGAAGACGACAGTATGATGACTGACTAGATTATCATCCAATCATGAAAACTACGCCAAGAGTGGACAATAAAGTTGAAATATTGGACAATCATAGTAATAAAGATCCAAAAGCTCCTACTAGAAAAAGACAATTTGGTTGTGTACAGGGCTTGAAATTAGTGGTAGCAAAAATGCCATCGCAAAGTATGTTTTGCTGCTGGATAGATAGGGTGACCATTGAGGCAAATTCCTGCTAGCATTTCTTTGACTCAACTGATATTTGTTAAGATTTGATTTTATTTGTACTACACACTTATCCATAGCTTTATTTTATCAAACTTGTTATGGCATGTTGGGGTTTTGGCACCAGAGAAATAAAAATGCCCTCTGGAGCAAGTTATTGCTTATTTACAAAAAAGAATAATTTTTTGCCCTGGTACAATTTGAGGCTCTACAGTCAAGGTTGCTCAGAAGTAGTCAGTCATTAACCATGCATTAGTTATGGTATATATAGCTTTTGAAGCTGTGATAATGCTTTAATACTAAGTTGAAATGGCATTTATGATTTGTTAGTTTGTTGTTAGGACTGTTGAGAATAAGGTGTAGTAATAAACAGGTGTTTTGCCATTACCGCCATCACCCATCTGCATTGGTCATGTATCATGAGAACTATATAAATATATACATACATATATATATATATATCATACCATGTGTGAACACATAATCCGTGTACTCATCTCTCAACATTATTTTCAGTTGACAGGGAAATGCTCTTCTTGTTAAAGGATCAAGACGGAGATGTTATCCTAAACAAATCTAAGACAAAACACTTAGTTGGACTAGCAATGTAGTTGGAGAGTGAGTTGAAGAGAGCTCTGCCTTCCCAAGTATTCCATAACTTAATTCTATTAATGTCTTTGTTGCCTGTTGATATTTGTTTTAGTGTCATTTTCTCCTTCCAGAAATGTCACTTTAAATTGTAAATTTTTTATCCTTAATCTCACTTTTGGTTGTTGTTTGCGCATGTAGTTTTTGTAAATAAGACATATTACATGACAAATAACAACTAATTGTTTTCTGTGAATTTATGACTAGACGTATGTATTGGTTTTGTTACCCACTGGTCAGTGCCTGGTGTTGAAGGAGCATTATTTTATAGTGAATTTCAGTTATGAAGCTACTGACGATAGGTATTTTAATGAATTTAAGATGGAAATAAACCAGTAAACTGACAAATGTCCTATTTTGTCAATAGTCTGTCAGCAACCAGCATCAGGCCCCCTTGTCATGGGGATGTTAGTGTTACAACTATCGTAGCTCATGTAAAAACAGAAACTTACAATAGTCGTAGCACCAACATCACCTTGTGCAGGTGGATCCAGAAAAGAATGATGACAGCAAAGATTAACGATTTGTCTTGCCTGAAAGAAATGAGCGATAACAATATGTCAAGATGATATTGGATATGGTTACACATTTTTCATTCAGCTCTCATTTCACTTATTTCATGTTCATGTTGCAAGTCGTACACACACATCACAGTTCATTGTGGAACTGTGTTGAGAATTAGAATAATCAATTCATTATTGGGCGTCACTCATTCCCACTGTCCATGAGACTAGTGGCCCCCATGACGTGTCAGTTCTCAACTGAAAGTCCTTATTGTTTGGCCTTGCGTCAAATGATTTTGTGAAGTGCTATTATGGTGTTAGAACTATTGTAGTTATATGTAGTGTAGAATTTCCTTTGTTTATATTTGCCACTTAATTACCTGTCCAAGAACCTGGTATCACAAGCACCTGTTGTTGTGACCTGTGTAGACAGCAACGTCTAACAAGCTTCTGTAGTTTCCTGCTTTAAACAGAAAGTTCAGTGTAGCTGTTGACCATTGAAAACAGCAAAATGTATGTGCCATTCTGTGAGAACATTTTTTAGAACATGGCTACTAACAACTTCTGTTACGTCATCTACTGTACTAAGGTTTGATGTTAGCAATAAGAGAAAAATACCAAGTTTATTTCTTAGGGGAATTCTGTTTTAATTGTTTTGGGTTTTTTAAAGACTAATAAAGATGAATAAGAGTCATGTCTGACATTGTGTTTGTTAGTGCATGGTTTTTGTATGGGGTTTGTATCAGTTGTACCTGAAATAGTGTGAGATGATATTTCCACACTGTTCTTTGGAGAATTTTAACTTGTCCCGTAGATATTTCAACATCAATCATACATGTGCTCAAAATCAGCATGTGTTTTTCTTTGGTGATCGAATTTGTGTTTTGGAAATATCAACAGTTTTTGCTTTGTTTTCTCAGGAAATTATTAATCCTTGAAATGGTTTGTCTCATTTTAAATGAAGTTCTGTCTTATCTGATTCAAAATTGATGTGAAATAAACAGATTGTCAGCTGTATTTTTTACGAAATCCTAACATGTTCCAGAATTAGTGTTTTATTGTATTTTCATTATATTGTTACCTGATGTGACATTCATGTGTCTCAGATCAAAATTGTCCACACCTGTCAAGTATGGTTTTAGTACGAACTATATGTGTATTTATGTAGACACGATGTACCTGCTTATACAGTGGAACCTAGTTATCTGGACACCTGTTATGTGCAAGTCTGTAATTAAATATCCAGTTGTCATGTAAGTTGACGGTTATTACAAGACAATTGATGACATTCTCTCAATGTTAATTCCATGGCATGGCTTTAGTTAGCATTAACTTCAACTGACTTCATTTATATTAAATTTAGTTAAATATGACAGTCCAAATACTCTCTCTCAACCCAGTAGATTAATGAATAACTGTTCCTCCTTTGTGGGGTGCCTTGTTTTGGCCTATACAATCATCAATATGCATATGATTGTCCCGGTTATTTTATACAAATTTTATGTATATTAAGCCAATTTGGTCGGTCTTTAGACTGGATTTTCTGATTATGAAAATTTTCATATACAATAGTATATGTAATGTTAGGTAAAATAATTTGTAAACAAAGATTGTCCAGAATGGGAGTTTCTGGATAAGTAAGGTCTCACTGTATTAAGCATCTCCATGTTGTATTCACACCTGAGTACATGTTTTAACATGTGTTTTCTACCTGGTAGAGGCAGTATCCAACCAATAATGAAGTAGCTAGTAGTCTTCAGATTAAGTCATCGTGGGTAAATTGTTAGGTATAGATCTGCATTAGGGATTTCTTCATATCCTTTGGTAACCCAGTATTTTAGAACCATGAAAAACTTTATTGGTATTCAGACATTGTTCATCAAAAAAGGCCTGGTATGATGAAATTGTATTTGACAGAGTAACCAAATAAAAAACAGTTCTTACAACAGGCATGTTCTTTATTGAGGAAGGTTAACGTAAGCTGTGTATGATGCTAGAAGATATATATTCAAATGTGAGGAGTCTAGGAGAGGGTCGATCATTGTGTGAAAGAGGACATCTTTTTGTTACAACCCTGCTGGTGTGTAAAATCTGAAACTTTGTTATTGACTGTTGAGTGTGTAACCCCTTGTTGAATATATGGCATAATATTACTGGTCATCTGTGTCACCGTCATTGTGTACAATTTAAAATGACTTCGTCACATGGTGAGTTGAGAGATTCCTTACTGGATTAATTCTAAGCGTCCGTCTCCTTTTTATGATGGTGATCGTAGGGACACTCCTGGGCGGCTTTCAACAACCCAATCTTGGCGCTAAGACTGTGGTTCTCCCATGCTTAATATGGACTTCCAACTGTCGTAGTACTAAGATGGGCTTGTGGAGCTTGGCATTGGTATTGTAACTACAGATCGAAGCTGCAAAACGTTTTGTTTCATGTTCGTATGTCAGTATGATTGGAAACATTCATCCACAGAACACAACACATCCATTATTATTCTGTTGAAACTGGTGAAGTAACTCGGTGTTTAATGTCAGGCAATATATTTATTTCATGCTTTTAGAACACTGACTTTTTTTCTATTTGAAATATGGACAAACTAGGAAGATTGGGGTTTGCTCAGAATTTGGCATAATTGCAGTGATAAGAATGTGTATGCAACTGTGCTTTGTTTTCAATTTACATATATTACAAGCACTAACACACGCACCAGAACTGTTTACAGGAATTACAAGCATTAACACACCCACCAGAACTGTTTACATATATTACAAGCATTAACACACCCACCAGAACTGTTTACATATATTACAAGCATTAACACACGCACCAGAACTGTTTACAGGAATAACACACACTTACACACATACCGGAACAGTTTACAGGAATTACACACATTTACACACGTACCAGAACTGTATACATATATTACAAGCATTAACACCCCCACCAGAACTGTTTACATATATTACAAGCATTAACACACGCACCAGAACTGTTTACATATATTACAAGCATTAACACACGCACCAGAACTGTTTACAGGAATAACACACACTTACACACATACCGGAACAGTTTACAGGAATTACACACATTTACACACGTACCAGAACTGTATACATATATTACAAGCATTAACACACTCACTAGAACTGTTTACAGGAATAACACACATTTACACGCGTACCAGAACTGTTTACGTATATTACAAGCATTAACACTCACTAGAACTGTTTACAGGAATTACAAGCATTTACCCATACAAGAACTGTTTACAGGAATTACACACATTTACACACGTACCAGAACTGTTTACGTATATTACAAGCATTAACACACTCACTAGAACTGTTTACAGGAATTACAAGCATTTACCCATACAAGAACTGTTTACAGGAATTACACACATTTACACACGTACCAGAACTGTTTACGTATATTACAAGCATTAACACACGCACCAGAACTGTTTACAGGAATTACAAGCATTTACCCATACAAGAACTGTTTACAGGAATTACATTTACACACACACACCAGAACTGTTTATAGGAATTACACACCCATCAGAACTGTTTACAGGCATTACACACATTTACATGCACACCAGAACTGTTTACATGCACACCGGAACTGTTTACAGGAATTACACACATTTACATGCACACCAGAACTGTTTACAGGAATTACACACATTTACATGCACACCAGAACTGTTTACAGGAATTACACACATTTACATGCACACCAGAACTGTTTACAGGAATTACACACATTTACATGCACACCAGAACTGTTTACAGGAATTACACACATTTACATGCACACCAGAACTGTTTACAGGAATTACACACATTTACATGCACACCAGAACTGTTTACAGGAATTACACACATTTACATGCACACCAGAACTGTTTACAGGAATTACACACACACACCAGAACTATTTACATAATTACACACATTTCCTCACACATCAGAACTGTTTTAGACTCCTTGTTTGTTGGGTGTGTATTATCTATGAAATTTGTTGATACATTGTGTAACTCATCCTGTCTCGTTCAGTGTAGTATGGTGGCCTTCCAAGCACAGTTCTTGTGGAGTTACAATTGTTGCAGTTTTTGTTGTTGCATTATGAACCAAATGCAATAGATAATTGGATAGATACAATTGTCTTTGATGTTGTCTCGCAAACCCTTGCCTTGATGCGGTCTCAGCAGGGGAGATCACTCATGCCCCACAAGGGGAATTCATTGATTGTAGTTGCTATTATCAAAGTTCACGCTATTGCATAGAACAGCAGGTGTTACAACTGATGACAGGAGCACTTGATATATCAATGTATCTGATGTTTGGCGGAGTAGGCTTCTTTGGGATAATGTTCTGTTCAGGTAATCAGATTATGATAGAATCAAGAGCTTTTTCTTTCTTTTTTTCAAAGTGTCCAAATCAAAACAGTAGGGAAATGAATGTGTGTTTTGTAGGATGGTCTTTAAGGGGCTAGTCTTGTTTGTTCCACACTACATGTTAATAGTAGTTTGAATTCATTTTGGTATTAAAATAATATGAACAAGCTGGATAATGTGCGCCAATTATGCAAAAACATATTGCCTTTGTATTCGAGGAGTTGTTTGGAACAGAAATAGCTTTGATATTATGGTCTCTGCTTCATGAGATAGGTTTGAATGATATAAACATTAGGAGCTTGTCGCCACACACAAACAAGTTGCCATGGAGCTTTGTCTGCCATTGGGTATGTCAAGACCGCTGAGTCATGAATTGTGTTCAGTGTGTGTTGTGTTCACGTCACATGTACAAGTGATTTAGAAACAATGTTGCCCATCAGCCTCCCACTTTGTAAAGGTGAAACGTCCAGACAGTGATAGGGTCCTTACAGACAGGGAATAACTGGGAATATTGTCACCATTTGATGAATAATTTATTCAACTCTGACCATGAGAGTAGATCATGTTAATATTCCATAAGCTGATGTTTCGCTTTCAGTGGGACATTTTAATGTGATTTAATTCTCACATTGGAGTCATATGGGAATGTTTTAGATATGGAAAATGATACTTATCTGGAATCATGTACACATATTCATTATCATTTCGTTTTCACATTTTGTACGAGGTCATTACAATTGGCCTATAATGTTTTCATTTATTATTTTCTGTCAATCTGTGATTTAGTGGCTGCGAATGGTTATTGATCACAAAAATGACCTTGTTGAATGTTGTAAGTGTTAACCAGCTGCCTGCCCTCAGTTTCCAATGTGTATAATGCAGATAGACTGTACATGATCTTTGTGTTCCAACTTCATGTGGGGAGATTTTGAAATTGTTCTAAATTTTCTACTACATCTGTGGCTATAATGTGTGTCAGCCATAGTCTTTCTGTAATTTGCTTTCATGTACATAGACCTAACGCAGTCTTTGCATGTAGTTCCAGAGCACCCTCATGCTGATATGTTCAATACTGTATGTGTTTTCTGTTGCAAGTATGTGGAAAGTCAACTTAGCCATTTATTCAGAGCTGCCTTCTCACAGGTGGCTTGTATAAATAAAAGTGTATTGTTTTAAAGTCCATACGCTCGTTGTGTTCTTATTTTGGAGGTGTCCATACGCTCGTTGTGTTCTTATTTTGGAGGTGTCCATACGCTCGTTGTGTTCTTATTTTGGAGGTGTATTGTTTTAAAGTCCATACGCTCGTCGTGTTCTTATTTTGGAGGTGTATTGTTTTAAAGTCCATACGCTCGTTGTGTTCTTATTTTGGAGGTGTCCATACACTCGTCGTGTTCTTATTTTGGAGGTGTATTGTTTTAAAGTCCATACGCTCGTTGTGTTCTTATTTTGGAGGTGTATTGTTTTAAAGTCCATACGCTGGTTGTGTTCTTATTTTGGAGGTGTCCATACGCTCGTTGTGTTCTTATTTTGGAGGTGTATTGTTTTAAAGTCCGTACACTCGTCGTGTTCTTATTTTGGAGGTGTATTGTTTTAAAGTTCCATACGCTCGTTGTGTTCTTATTTTGGAGGTGTATTGTTTTAAGGTCCGTACACTCGTCGTGTTCTTATTTTGGAGGTGTATTGTTTTAAAGTCCATATGCTCGTTGTGTTCTTATTTTGGAGGTGTATTGTTTTAAAGTCCATACGCTCGTTGTGTTCTTATTTTGGAGGTGTATTGTTTTAAAGTCCGTACACTCGTTGTGTTCTTATTTTGGAGGTGTATTGTTTTAAAGTCCATACGCTCGTTGTGTTCTTATTTTGGAGGTGTATTGTTTTAAAGTCCGTACACTCGTCGTGTTCTTATTTTGGAGGTGTATTGTTTTAAAGTCCGTACACTCGTCGTGTTCTTATTTTGGAGGTGTATTGTTTTAAAGTCCATACGCTTGTTGTGTTCTTATTTTGGAGGTGTATTGTTTTAAAGTCCATACACTCGTCGTGTTCTTATATTGGAGGTGTATTGTTTTAAAGTCCATTGCTCGTTGTGTTCTTATTTTAGAGGTGTATTGTTTTAAAGTCCATACACTCGTCGTGTTCTTATTTTGGAGGTGTATTGTTTTAAAGTCCATACATTCGTTGTGTTCTTATTTTGGAGGTGGATTGTTTTAAAGTCCATACACTTGTTGTGTTCTTATTTTGGAGGTGTATTGTTTTAAAGTCCATACACTTGTTGTGTTCTTATTTTGGAGGTGTGTTGTTTTAAAGTCCGTACACTCGTCGTGTTCTTATTTTGGAGGTGTATTGTTTTAAAGTCCATACACTCATCGTGTTCTTATTTTGGAGATGTCCATACACTCGTCGTGTTCTTATTTTGGAGGTGTATTGTTTTAAAGTCCATACACTCGTCGTGTTCTTATTTTGGAGATGTCCATACACTTGTCGTGTTCTTATTTTGGAGGTGTATTGTTTTAAAGTCCATACACTTGTTGTGTTCTTATTTTGGAGGTGTCCATACACTCGTCGTGTTCTTATTTTGGAGGTGTATTGTTTTAAAGTCCATACACTTGTTGTGTTCTTATTTTGGAGGTGTGTTGTTTTAAAGTCCATACACTCGTCGTGTTCTCATTTTGGAAGAACTCCATCGTGTCGTTGGAGGACTCGTGCTGATTTCTGGGATGGTTGCCATGTGACCTGGCAGATGCCGAAGAGTACCCTGATACAGCAACAAGTTCATCCTGATGGAGTGACAGCACAAGGGTTAAGTCTTAGACCAGCCTATACAACATTCTTAGGTAATGAGACAACCTGAAATATTCTGGACATGCTCTGATAATGACATCTTTGGTTGGTCATATCAAACCCATGTTAACATGCCCTTCATTCAAGGTTCCCATGGCAATCTGTTGCTGGTCGTAAGAGGCAACCAAAATAGGTAGGGTAACCAAACTCTCGTCCTTGTGTTTTGATGTTCATTGTTGCTCATGCTTGCAGTCTTTGACTTGCTTGGTCCTCCACACTGTAGTATTACAGACCACCATGACATTAAACTACAGTCACTTACTCCATTTTATGTGCCCTCGGCAGATGGTGTTTAGAATAAACCCCTTCTCCAGAAGTGCATATATATCTACCTAGACCTAGCCAATATTGTAATGTTTGTTTCATGAGGATCATCAAGGTCAGCTATTGACAACAGATCAACATCATCAGCAAACAAAACTCTTTAATCTCCCGCTAGGTTAGACTTTGTTTCATGATATGCTGTGTAGAATGCCATTGGGTCATAATACATTAGGACCCTCTGTGGTCTAGAAGTAGAGAGTCTGCCCGGAGAGCAGAAAGTCGGGGCTTCCATATCCCTGGCTGCCTCATACCAAAAGATGGTAAAACAAGACTGATTGGCTCAGGTCAGTATATTGCATCTGTGGGGTATTCATGTTAAACTGTGGCATGGTATCTCAGTGGGCTAGCACTATAAAATCAACATTAGTCTTGACAAGTACAAGCATGCCGACAGACACACATGCATACTCTTTGCTATGTAAGTGCAATAATCTTGAACGCGATGTTAAACCCCATTTCACCTCATAATGTCATCTTCCCAAAGCAAGGGAGTGAACTGACTATAAAAGTCCACCCTTGCCAAACTAAAATTTCCAGGCTCAATCATAGCACCACCAGTGGCGGGTATGAGTTATGTCCCTTCTATGTACCTACTACATCTACCCGAGGCAAGAGAGTTCACTGACTTTAAAAGTCCAGTTTTCACCCTTGCCGAACTAGACTGTAATTCCTGTGCTCGATTGTAGCGCCACCAGTGGCTATTACGAGTTATGTCCCTTCTAAGCCTCTCCTATGGACCAGTCAGATTACACCTCTTGTATCACTTGCATTTGCTTCAAACAAAATGGCTGCATCCAGTCAGAACGTTCTGATCTATAATAAAGATCTATATTGTGATAAAACGGGTCACGAAATGCACCAAATCACGTGAGCACCTTGATAAAAAACATGAAAAGATTTGGAAAATATCTGTTGACGAGTTGGCGGTGCACATGCTTTGCAAATCCTGCAATCGACTGAAATCTGCATGACAGTTTAAGAACTGGATTTCGATTTCGTCACACGATTTTCATTGGACTACACATAGACTCGTTAATCCAGCCAAAATGTAACTCTGTAATTCCAGCCTAGTTCAGCAAGAGTGGAAACTGGACTTTTATAGTGAGTTACCTCCCTTGCCTTCCCTTGTATATTGTAAGAGGCCATATGTTTTGATTTATCTGTTGTAAAATTTGGTCAGTTGGTCGAAATATTAAATCAAATGCTTCTCAATGGGATTTTTTAAGGGCTGTAAGATTAAATTGGAGCAGTAGGTGGAAATTGAAAAACAGGTGGATGTGAATTTTTGAAAAGGAGGGTTGCACATAACACCTAAGTCACACTATGACTAGGCCCAGAGCACAGTTTACATGTGAGGTGTCTGAAAATGGGGACAGTGTAGGGGTGTGAAAATGTCTGGCCTCATTGGTTGTAAAATAACATCTTGAATTTAAGAGTTTTAATTTTTTTTGTTCCTGTTCTAAAGAATTAAGAAATGTACTCCAGACAGTATTTTATAGTTGCATTTCAATTGATGCAAAATAATCTGAGCTTGGGTTTGTTAAAACAATTTTTACTGTTGGCAGCTTAAAAAATTACTTGCAATGCGCATTTCATCTCTTCACCAAGTTTATATTTTTAATCAAGTAAAAGTGATCTATTTTATCTTGCCAAGGCTCACCTGATTGTCTTCTGGTTGGCCTAGTTTGGAAAGTTAATGTGTGAAATATATCAAGTCGAATAATTTATTAATAGCCATCAAGAAGAAATGCATGCCATTGAAATGCGATATCTGCCGGTAATCTATTGAAATAAGACTGACACATGTTAAACTGATGCCGTATGCTGCTAAGTTGGCTATGTACGAAAGAGCATGTGGTTACTTCGTTGTGAACCAAGGACAAATCTACCGTTTTCGATTTCAAATTAAATGAGTTACACATAAACAATTGATTCATGATGCAGTGGAACCCATAGTATAAGAAATCATTGTTTCACAAGAACATGAGTTAATATAGGTGACCATTGCTGTGCTTGGTCTCTTGTAGTATTGCCTTATATATGTTACAGACAATGGCTAAATTTAGCCAATTTGTAAAATCAATAAAAATCTCACTCAATATATACAGGGGCACGGGTGGCCGAGTCGTCTAAGGTGCTGCAAATTGCTTTGCAGAGTTGCGTCCCTTGGGCACGCCAGAAACCTAAGATTGTGGGTTCGAATCCCTGTTTGCCCCGATTATGTTTCTAGGTTTGTCAGCACCATAGCCGTGCTCGTGGGTTTCACCGAAGTGGTAAACGTCTAAGACCTGCATCACTTCGGGCTTTCCTCCTTAAGCTGACACGCCGTGATATAACTGGACTACTGTTCAAAGCGGCAATAAACATAACTTACTCACTCACTCAATATACAAATTGCTTGATTCACAGTTACTCCTCACTACAACTGCCCATTCACCACTATCTGTAATGACTACCCCTTCCCCCCAAGTCTGTGTTCCACAAACACCCAGCATTCAGAATCTTGTCCTCTACATCTTCACCTCTGCAGCATCAACTGACAAATCAGGACAAATACATCATAAAAATAATTTATTTGAACATTGTATATAGTGTTTGATACAAAATGTATTGTTTAAAATATCTGCAGTTTGACATGCTCGACGACATCGGGACAGCCTTTCAGCCAACAAGGCGCCACCCTTTACAATTATTGGATGTTTGATATGTAAATATATCTCTTCTTGCTGTCTGGTCTAAGGAGATTCGCAAAGGATATGACACAATTGGAATAAGCTACACACATTTATATCATGAACAATATTCATTAACAGATACAAACTTCCTTACCCAGCCTTACAGTCATTGTCAACTGGCTTAACTCGTCAGCCATGTAGAAACTGTGAGGTCTATATGATTAACACTATCCTCTCATAGTAACAACAACCACTAAACAACGTCCTGCAAACACAATATCCCAAATTCCATCGGATACATCCAACAATAAAACATCCTTTGCAATGTCATACATTTATCAAAGTAAACATGCTTTCAAATCAATTTGTTAAATTTCCAAAACTTTGTAGAATGACCAATGCTTTCAATAAGTCAGATTGGTCACTTATATGCCATCAATTCTTGTTCATTATTCAGTTAACTGCATATTGTCATAGAGGAATGTAAGAGAAACATCTATACACTACAGATGATAAAGCTATGCAGTAGAACCAGGGCAGAAACAGGTTCAGCTGTGAGCCTGATCTCTACATATGTACAGGAACATCTACATGAAGTGTACTAGCATGTGCTCTTCATCATGCATGGCGATACCGTATTACCAGTAAAAAGCGGGACATACAATCATAGAAATACTAACATTAACAAAACACATTCTTAAAATGATTCTCCAAAATGTCTTAAGAAATAAAGTATGCTACCACTATGTTTGTTCCAGAATAATAACTTTTCCCGTGAACTATTACTGGGCAAGTGACTACTTCGTGTGATCGCTACCTCGACCTGGGCTGCTGGTTTGACAGTTGGCTTCTCTGTTGTCACTAAATATAATAAATATATTAATAAGTCGACGCCATGATCTGCCACAATTGTTTCAAGTGGGAAACTAGCAAAATTTGAAACAGAGAAACAGTGGTTATACTGCAAGAAGTATTTTAGAACAGCTGTTAATCTGCCCTTTAGCTATGACGACTGGCAAATGGCTACTATCTACACGGCATGTCACAACACACGACACATATGAGTTGTTAGATACTCTCGGTGTCACACAATGTTTCTCACAGCACAGCATTCTCACTCCTCACACATGGAGCAGCATAAGATTATATAGCCATGTGTTTCTTTGTTTGTTGTTTAATGCCACCAGTGATCGGTTTTCAGAGTTTAAGAGTTTAACAGCAGTATATAGGCTTATAGATGCAGTTCTTTGTTTGTTGTTTAACATCGCACTCAGCAATATCTCATCTATATGATGGCTGTCTGTAAATAATCGAGTCTGGACCAGACAATCCAGTGATTGCTATCATAAGCATTGATCCACGCAATTGGGATACAATCAACGATTTGTATCAACCAAGTCAGCAAGCATGAACATCCAATCCCGTTAGTCGCCTCTTACGACAAGCATAGTCCTCGTTTACGGCAAGCATGGGTTGCTGAAGACCTATTCTAACCCAGACCTTCACGGGTCATATAGTCATGTGACTAGGAGAGACATCACAGATTTCTTGTATTTTGATTGGACACTATTCACATTATCGCCACATCGCCAACACCAATGAGTCACTGACGTGTACAACTTGCCGGTCTGAACAGACTCAAGCTGATTCTTCAAGTCTTTCAAGTCCTATTATCTTTTCACATATTACGCATTAGATATGAGAGGTGGCTTATATTTCAAACTGTTTGTCAATAGCAACAAAAATACTTCTGATTATATCTACACTCATAACAGTTTGGGGTTAGGCCTACACCTTCACACAGTTAGTCGGTGTAGGTTGTATTGACACATGGACATGTACTTGACATATGGACACCCAGGGACCAACCCACACACATTGGGAATATCTGGACGCCGGGGCAGAATATATGAAATCATTGGACCCTCATGTAAACAAGCAAACAGTGCTATCACTATTCCCCGCCATGGGGCACATTAGAGTTTTGTTTGTTCATATGGTAGTGAATATAAACTATTAAAAGAGAGTCCTATAAAGCCTTGAGAAGAGATAGGGACATGGGTCACTTTATGTCATCAGAAAAACTTATTAAATGTGAAATTGATACACACAACAGACCCCTTCTCTGGAAAAAATGAATTTAAGACACCAATTTTCGAACTCATTTAAGATCATGACCAGTAACACCAGTAATATTAGTAGACGGACAGACGAACTCCGCTCCTATATCCCCTCCCCCGCTTGGTTGCGGGGGGTAATAATGTCGTCCTGTGTGTCCATCAGTGACACTCAGCTGCCTTCAGCCACCCGAGCTACACTCTGGGAGAGAAGCACAAAGTACCTGCAGAACACAGGTTATCAAGTGGACACATAGGAGTCATGTGAAGACAGATCAACCAGGACAGCTTCTTCATACTTCTGTACCAGCCAAACATCATCTCCACTTGTGTCATTGACACATGCACTGTTCAATGTGATAATCACGTGGGGTCATTGACACATGGACTGTTCAGTGTTATAACAGTATCTTTACTTGGGGTCACTGACACATGCACTGTTCAATGTGATAATCATGTGAGGTCATTGACACATGGACTGTTCAGTGTTATAACAGTATCTTTACTTGGGGTCACTGACACATGCACTGTTCAATGATATAATCACGTGGGGTCATTGACACATGGACTGTTCAGTGTTATAACAGTATCTTGACTTGGGGTCATTGACACATGCACTTTTCAATATTATAACTGCAACACAGCTCTATCCGCCGAGACAAATCCCTGTATCAGTACGTCCTATTTGACCGTACATATGTGGCACAGATGACAGCAAGTGTCTAGAGATGGAGGATACAAAATAGCACTGTAATGATAATATGTTTGTATGGTGCTATATGAAACAGGTCGCTCTCCTCCTCAGAGGTCGAGGTCTTCTCAACTGCATAGGGAGAGTACACAGGGATGCTATGTCCTTGCACCAGATAACTCCGATGTCCTCACCAGTAAATCATCTACATGGTATCTCTGCTGAATTGTCTCCAGCTCTTACTCATAGCTACAAATCAAGGGAAAGACTCAGTAAACTGTTGAAATGAGATGAAGGAATCCGTTGAGCTGGGTGTGCCACCGAGACACCATGTGCATCTACACTGTACCCTCTACTGGGACGGCCTGGATTCACCTCAGGAGCGGTTCCAACCGGAGTGTACGCTGCAACCGCAGTTCATCCTAGACAAAGAAACCAAGCTTCATATATAGGTAATACCAGGTAAGACAGGTGAGACAGGTAAGACAGGTACAGCAGGAAGACCGGTGAGACATGTAAGAGAGGAGAGACCGATAAGACAGGTGAGACAGGTATACAGGTGAGACAGGTGAGACATGTAAGACAAGTAACACAGGTAAGACTGGTAAGACAGGTAGACAGGTAAGACAAGTAACACAGGTAAGACTGGTAAGACAGGTGAGATAGGTAAGACAGGAGAGACGGATGACAGGTAAGACAGGTACAGCAGGTAGACCGGTGAGACATGTAAGAGAGGAGAGACAGATAAGACAGGTGAGACATGTAAGACAAGTAACACAGGTAAGACTGGTAAGACAGGTAGACAGGTAAGACAAGTAACACAGGTAAGACTGGTAAGACAGGTAACAGCAAGCGTTTTACATCCATTATTACAGTAGAACCTCAGCATTAGGGGACTTATAGATCAAGAATTATGTTACTGTTACTACAGTTCCAGCACATATGTACAATATGGAGTATCAATACACCATGACCAAGATGTAACACAGTCTAAGTATTGCCCAATGACTCCCAGTAAAGTGAGTGAGTAACAGTTTACGCCACTTTTAGCAATATTCAAGCAATAGACAGCAGGACTGACGAGAAAAGGGGCTTCACACACTGTACCAATGGGTGGAATCAAACCCAGGCCTTTGACATAATGAGTAAATGCTTTAACCACGAGGCTACCCTTCTGCCCTGTTTGTGTGTCAACACTTCCAGGATTGACTGAATCTGAGATATTGCGTAAGATGAACGTACGAGAGTGGGGTATTCATGAGAGGCCATTGTAGCATTCCTCCCCAGGCCATGCTCCGCCTCATTCAGTCGAATAGAAATGTCAGCTCGTTCCCTTCCCCAGTTCCGAGAATTTTCTGACAGCTGTAACAAAAAAACAAAAGCCAAGAATAACTCAGGACCACAGCATGGTGACTTCTTGCACTTACCGGGTATTCCAATTACTGGGACTATGAAAAAGAATGATACAGACAACATAGTAGTTAATATTTCATTTATCCTAGTTTATTAAATTAGGCTTGTATCAAGTCTGCATATTGCATCCTTCTGTACTGAAACACAATGAAAACACAAAATCAGCTCGAAATCAGAAAAGATTTCGGCGCTCAAGACCATCTCCAAACACACAGAATGAAATTCGAACGCCAACAACGACATTGTCGTGTTTGATTATCGCATGCCTAAATGTCCAGAACAACTTAATTAGATTTTTGTGGTCATATGCAAAATATTACAAAAATTGGAATATGTGTTTTCAAAGTGACTCAGTATAGGAGGATGTGACCGGGGTGCCATTGTACAAAGGGATCTTAGTGCATAGGTGATCGTATCTCCAATACTGGACAAAAGCTTACGATCATCGTAGCACTAAGGTTGTTTTGTACGACGGCACCCAGCTCTCAGCTGCAAGGCCTTACCTGCTTCTCGAGCGCCATGATGCGAGCCTCGGCCCGCTCCAGAGCCTGGTACAGCTCCAGCTTCTCCAGGTCATCCCCGCCACGCCCCGAGTTCTTCAGCTGCTCCTGGAGTAGAACACGTGCAGGGTAGACATCAATGTCTGACATGAACATCATGGGGAACTTTCTCAAGCATCCAATGTGCTTGGAACACTGGACATGTGGTTGGGGGAAGATGAAGATATCCTCACTATATACAAGATATTTCCAGCACGTTAACTATGTGTAGGATAAAGCACGTCTGAGTGTTTTTATTATATTTTAAACCTGCATCCGTGGGATAAAGGTTTTAATATCATAAAAACCCGAGGGGAAGTGTTTTATCTTACTGACCAGTCACCGTCAAGGCTCCCGCGCACGTGATTGCGAGAACTACGTGTTAACATAGAATCGTCAAACTATAACAAATATGACTTTTAACGAGTCAAAGTATGGCATTTATGATATATGTATCCGTCAACTAAAGTTCTTTTCAAGGCGTCAATAGCGGTAATCTGACCATGGTTGCTGTTAATAATGGTGAGTTGTGCGATCTTCTGATCGCTTCAGACACGATTTCGCCAAAATTAATTAAAACAATATTACAAGGAATTTTGAATAAAATTAATGAAATAAGTTACAAACATAAATCCAGATATACAAAGAACACTTTTTATAGCCAGACAGTGTAATTACATGATTAATTTGTGTACTTCAGTATGGATTTGTTGACATGGTATTTCCGGTGTTACGTGCTCACGGTAATGTCTTTCCATGGGTAAAAAACATCAAAACTCATTATTTCATGTATAATGCGCACCCCCTTCTACACAGCTGTGTTTTTTTGAAAAAAAGTGTGCACTATACTCAAGAAAATATGGTATAAACCGAAAAAAGAAACTTAAAACAACATTTATCAACACTTAAATTATCTGTTGCTATCGTACGGTTCTTGAAAAAGACCTTCTAAAAAGCATTGCGATTTATCAGCGCCTCTGGGCTACAGATACGAAGGTTGTGTGTTCGATCCTCCGGAATATAAATAAAACATTTGTCATTTGATTTTACATTTCACTACATGTTACAATCGGAACGGAAGTTGTATTAATAAAATTAATAAAATTCCCGGGATATTATATATTATAGAGGAATATGACGGAATATCCTATAAAATCCTGGGGATATTATATAATATCCCGCGGACATAACAACATCCCTGTATATCAGAATTAACTTGACTGGAGAACAATAGGATGTGTCACTGGAGGTATATAGGTTCAGGTAACCTGTAAAGTCTGGATCGGACAAACCAGCCATCACTGAGACACTTGCTTTCATCCAGGGCACGTCAGGGCTTTGCTCACCCATAAACATACCAGCCCTACTCAGCAGCCATTGTGTACACCCAATCCCCGGGACTGGCTGCAACCATGTGGTCAATAGCATGAGCATTAATACACAACATTTGATGACCCACAACCAGATCACAAGGTGTGACCTCCTCATCCCAAATGTGGTTGGCGTTTATGAAAAGCTGGGTTTACTGGGGACCTATCCTGACCTGGAATCCCCACAAGGCTTAGGCATGAGGAACATACATAGGAGTTTTGTACAAACCTGCAGATCAATGATTTGTTGTCTCAGCCTCCGATTCTCCTCCGCCATTGCACTGTTGAAGTCACCAGATACACCCTCTGGTTGGGGAAGAACAAAACAAGAGTTGGAAAGTCAAGAGTAATGTCCCTTGTTGGTTCTAGTGATCCTTTGATAATTCATCAGTTTGAAATTTCTGATGTTCCCCCAACTAGCCATGCTACTGGATTATAGCATTCAACATGAAATAGTGATCCACTGTTCAGGTTATTACAAAATATCATTGTTGAATTGTCAGAACAAAAGGTTGCATAAGGGAGACAACTCAAACATAACTAAGTTTGTCTTCAGGGAAGCATTATGGGTACCATTTTTGCCATATTAAGTGCCCCCCTGAACAACTTCGAGGCCAATTTGTAAGGAAAAATTATAAGCGCCCCCTATTAGGACTGAATATTTACATGACAGTCCATATTTTCTTTTTTTTTAACAGAAAACAGAAGTGCAGAAGAGGTATAACATTACCCAGTAGCTATTATTTAAAAATATCAGTTTCATTGACATTTGAATAAAGTTTGTTCCCTACCACTCACTCTCTGAAAGCAAATTTATCTTGTGGTTTTAATAGGTGCCCTTCTGTCAATTTTCTAAATGCTAAATGCTGGTGTTCCAAGCTCACCCAATTTAAATTACACACTGACTGTTTTAATCAGAGTTTCCATTCAAATGCTTACCAACAACTGATCATAACCTCTGGTAGCTTGTGCTAACTGATGACTACATACCTCCTTTATTGTTCTTGAGCTTGTATATGATGCGTTCCAGCTTCTCGATGACGCGTTCCTGCTTGCGAACGGTCTCCTCCAGTTTCTGCAGCTTGAGGATCTTCTCCTGCAGCCTCTGCAGCAGCTCCTGCTGCCCCGAGTGAGCCTGCGACATCCGCAAGTACTCCTTCTCTCGGTCATTTTTCTACAACACACCCAACCACGTCAAGGTTCCACCCACCATCTCAGCAATAAGGCGACTTCACTTTCAGGTTATGCTCAGGACAGGTTCATCAAAGGGATGTTTTTGTCGGGAATCTTTCACCAACATGATCTTACTATGAGGGAATATGTCAGTGATAAGGCCAAGTTAATGTTATGTGCAAGAGTCTATTTAGTCTGAGCAGTTGATTGTCATCATTTAAAAGAGCAACCATCAAAGTGATCTTAGCAGTAAGGTTCATCCTCAGTTCATGTTTTGGTTCCATTCATCTTAGTAATATGAGTGTCTGTCTTAGTGATAAGACAATAATAACTTGGTATATGTGCAGTGTCATGCTCTAACATCATCTTAGCGCTATGACATCCAATGTCTAATGTGAAGTATCGGAGTATGTAGTATGTCTTACATGATGCATCTTAGAGCTGAGTCTATCCTCACTCCAATATACATAATCATTTTGTGAAAGGGGCCCCTTGTTTCATGATACCAGTAGTGCTTAGCAGAGTTTGTGTGATGATCACAAGCTGTAGCGGAGATAAGGAGACGTTAGCCAGCTCTCAGGTTCTACTACACCAAATCAGAATCAGTCGTTTGACGAGCAGTTTTCGTAGAGAGCCTTCAGTGCAGACTGAATCATCTTGCAGCTGTGATTGGATGATTTTGTGTAAGATTTTTTTTTTTTTTTTAAAATGAACATCCATCAAGTAATTAAAACTGACCATGTTTTTCAATTTTTAGTGCTGTCTTTTTTGAACATGATGACCACAGATGCGGTCAGTTGGTGCGGAACTGGGGGTGGTGTGTTTAGCTTCCTGTACACGGAAAAGGAGCTGGCTAAGCTAGTCAGGTTTTTGGTTTTTATTGCTGCTTTAAGGCCAGACTGTGTACACATGTACATGTAATAGCTGTTGAATGCTTAGATATTTATAAAATATAACATTCCTATAGAAGCCTATGGGAAAACATTTGGTTGTGTGTAACCACCGAGTCTCAGTCACAACAAAGACCAGTCCTACAGAAGAAGACAACCACTGCGTGTGTGTGGTACAACTCACCTTGATGAGTTCGTTCTGCAGCCTCTGTACCTTGTCCTTGTAGCTCTTCACAGTGGACATCTGCGACACAAACTTCTCCCTCAGCGATGCTGCCAACATCAAACAACCCCATTCAACCAACTACACACACAATCACAACATGTTGGTTACATACAGTCAACTTTAACTTTGGAAACTCAACCTCGTGATCTTTCATAATTATTAGTCTAAAAATAAACAAACAAAATGTTTCTCGCACATAGGCGTGTCACTTAAATCATGTGCCGTCAGTTATGCCTATTGCCAATAAATATTTTTCAAATTAAATAAATTTAAAAAAATATTTTTCAAATTTCCTGCGTCATATGAAACATACTCTGTTCTCAAAAAAATAAACTTCTTGACATCCTACAATGTGATAAGGAGCCGAGTTCAAAGTGTGCTCAGTTGTGTTTGTTCATATTCTTGGTGGGAAACAAGTAAAACATCAAAATAAATGTCCTACCGCCCTTTTCACTATGCAGAATAAAATGCCTGGGAAATAATATTTTTTTTAATTCTGCCTTTAAACTATAGGTGTCACTTGTTGAGCACATTCAAATACAAAAGTCTTGTTGGTATGAACGATAGTTGTTTGAGCATGTGGTCAGATGAGCAGTTACTGACACCCTCGCAGCACTGGGCGGAAATAAACATATCACTGATAAATCGAGGCATTTTCTTATCCGAATTTTAGAGAAGGCTGAACCCTAAAAATTGATTTGGCCTAAATTAGCAAATAATCCACAAGCTAGCCACATCACTGTCAACAACTTAGAAATATCAGTACTTGAAGGAGTTGTTTTGAAAGAGTGACAATGAGTATTTATTATTTATTTAAGTCCGCTCCACCAAGATCCCCCTCACCATATCGCGATGCAAGGTCAGTTTTGCTGAGGCTTTCCGTCTCCGTGGAGTCGATGATGAGGGCTGTGGCGTCATTGTAGCCCCTGCCACGGAGCTGACTGTTCTCATTCTCAAGAGACCGCACGGTGTTCCGTAGAGTCACAATGTCGTGCCCCATGCGTGTCACTGCGGACCGATAGTTGTCCGTCTCCCGCATCTGTGCATCTATCACCATCACAGATGGGTCATAGTCATTGCGCCTATTTCAAAGAGAGAAAAGGGACATTTACACATTATATCGCTCCAATTATTTATCCTTATACCCAATTTACAAATACTTGGGAATTGTTTTTATACAAAATGTCTTTGAACAATGAAAAATATGGCATAAAACAACAATTACTGGTAGGCCAGATTAAAAAAAATATTTGGGTTGAAGATATTTGCTTATTGTAAGCTTGATAAACAAAAACGTATCTCAATATTTTCCATATCTTTTTTAACTGATCAGTCAGTTAGAAAAGTTGCTTCTACAAAGCATGGCAACATGAATTCAAAATATGATGGGGAAGGAAATTTGTTGAGTAAGCAGGGTTTCCACACTAACAGGGTTTGACTGTAGGCAGGGTTTCCACACTTACAGGGTTGACTGTAGGCAGGGTTTCCACACTAGCAGGGTTTGCCTTTAGGCAGGGTTTCCACAATTACAGGGTTTGACTGTAGGCAGGGTTTCCACACTAACATGGTTTGACTGTAGGCAGGGTTTACAAACTAACAGGGTTTGACTGTAGGCAGGGTTTACATACTAACAGGGATGACTGTAGGCAGGGTTTCCACACTAGCAGGGTTTGACTGTAGGCAGGGTTGCCACACTAACAGTGTTGACTGTAGGCAGGGTTTCCACACTAGCAGGGTTTGGATGTAGACAGAGTGTCCACACTAACAGAGTTTGACCGTAGACAGGGGGTCCACACTAACAGGGTTTGAGTGTAGGCAGGGTGTCCACACTAACAGGGTTTGAGTGTAGGCATGGTTTCCACACTAGCAGGGTTTGAGTGTAGGCAGGGTTTCCACACTAACAGGGTTTGTCTGTAGGCAGGGTTTCCACACTAGCAGGGTTTGACTTTTGGAAGGGTTTCCACAATTACAGGGTTTGACTGTAGGCAGGGTTTCCACACTTACATGGTTTGAGTGTAGGCAGAGTTTACACACTTACAGGGTTTGAATGTAGACAGGGTGTCTACACTAACAGGGTTTTAGTGTAGGCAGGGTGTCCACACTAACAGGGTTTGACTGTAGGCAGGGTGTCTACAATAACAAGGTTTGAGTGTAGACAGGGTGTCCACACTAACAGGGTTTGACTGTAGACAGGGTGTCTACAATAACAGGGTTTGAGTGTAGGCAGGGTGTCCACACTAACAGGGTTTTAGTGTAGGCAGGGTGTCCACACTAACAGGGTTTTAGTGTAGGCAGGGTGTCCACACTAACAGGGTTTGAGTGTAGACAGGGTGTCTACAATAACAAGGTTTGAGTGTAGACAGGGTGTCCACACTAACAGGGTTTGTCTGTAGACAGGGTGTCTACAATAACAGGGTTTTAGCGTAGACAGGGTGTCTACAATAACAGGGTTTGAGTGTAGGCAGGGTGTCCACACTAACAGGGTTTGAGTGTAGACAGGGTGTCTACAATAACAGGGTTTGAGTGTAAGCAGACACACACCTGCTGGGTCCCACAGTTACTGTTGTGCGCTGAGTGTGATGCTGGGTCCGATTAGACTGCGGATCTTTGCGATATGTACGGGATGTCTTCTCAGTAGTCTCACCCTCCTTGAAGATATATTCATACTCTGGCAGAATGGTTTCCATGGCTTCATAGGGGGGCAACTCACCATCACGGATTGGCTGGCAGGAAATAGAAAGCACCTTATGTTCACTTTGTATTAGTGGCAGTGAAGAATGATGTGATGTGACTACAAACAGCAGTAATTACTTTCTGCACTATTACTCCACACTGCCTCATTACTAGTACCACTTTAAGAAATAGTGCCTAGATTCCCGCTAAAAGTGCCTAGGTTCCCGCTAGAAGTGTCCATGTTCCTGCAATAGAGCCTCGGCTCCTGCTAATAGTGCCAAGTAGCCTACTAATTGTGCAGTACTCCCATTAATAGTGCCTTATTTCCTTCGCATAGTGCCCATGTTCCAGCAATAGAGCCTTGATTCCTGCAAATAGCAATAGAGCATTGATTCCTGCTAATAGTGCCTAGATTCCTGCTAATAGTGCCTAGATTCCTGCTATTAATGCACATGGTTCCTGCTAGAAGTGTCCTTCATCATTAGATACATGTTACTGCTACTTGATGTGCGTCTTAGTGCCAACACATTAACCTGTGATCTCTGCTGTGGTTTAATCCACAGCCCCATAAACTACCTATGTCCCTGATACACGATACAGAGTAGATACATAACCTACCCAGATAACACTGTAGGGAGAGGACAAACGGAAGAGGTTCACATTCAATAAGCAATTTAATCTCTTCATGCATCCACAGACAACATAAATCTATTTCTCCATTCATATTCTCCAATATGGGGACTGTGGGAGCCTAATATGCCTTTGTTCTTTCCATGAAGTCCCCTCCAATGAGGTGATACATCAAGTGTTGCAATAACACCTGGCACCTACCCACAATACCCTATCAGCAGCAGCAGCATAACTTGTGTTTATTCCCTACTTCTCCAGCAGTGAGTGGCTGGGTGTGATATGATCAATATCTCCCTGGTGTAACAGAGCTCGTAATTCCCCACTGCCCTGCCAAGTCATGTGTTTCCAATCATGGTGAGGCTTATTGCAGCTACATTGCGTGATGTACCGCTTCAGGCACAATAGAGCAGTCACTAGGAATGTTATTAGAAATCTTATTGCCAGTGTTAACGAGCTAATCAATGACGCTAGCTGATGTGCATAATTAATCTTTCATTAACACTTTATTACTTGAAGAACTGTGTCTTGAAATTGTTCTCTGAGAGCACATTAACTTGTGTTTTCTAAAAATAACCTTCAGAAAATAAAAAATAATTGTGGAATGTATCTCGAACTGTTTCCGGGATGAAAGCATGTTGATATTTCAGATTCAGAACTTTGGAAGTTTATTAAATGGACATAGGTTATTTATATAAACTTTATTGAAAGTTGATATTTTGCCATCTATCAATGCCTCTCTGAATTAATCAATTCATCAATTAAAAAGAATTCACTGAAAAGTAATACCAATTGTCAACAGCTTCATGTTTGTTATAACTGTCTATATAAGTGATAACGCTAGTCTTACTGCATGATCTTACATGTAATACACACAGGTGCTGGAACTACCTGTGTAATAAATGGTATAATAATTCCTTTTCAGCAAAGTAAACTGAACACCACTTGAAACAGAAGAGTCATTTTGTAATCCTAATCTACCCAAACAACTCATTTAATCTATTGTACAAACACTTTAAACTGTCATGTCCATGAACTTCCTCTTAATTGTATAACATCAGTCTTGTTGTAACTGGCTTTACTTATGTAAATCTAATTATAACTGTGTTCAATCGTATGTATATGTCATGTTTCCCTTCCTGTCGTCCACCTGATGAAGGGGCAGGAAGTCCCCCTCAAACATTGTGTGTGTAATACAGAAGTTACAGAATATCAAGAATACTCCTTGTCATGATCACATCCAGCTTCTAAATGCCTGCTATGACTCTCATTATTTGACATACTTACACATGTAATACTGCTATAAAATAATTAAGAGGATGATAAAAGGTTTGCAATATCACTTTGTTTGTTTCTTGTTTAACGCGGCACTCAGCAATATTCCAGCTATATGATGGCGGTCTGTAAATAATCAAATCTGGACCAGACAATCCAGGGATTGATATCATGAGCATCGATCAACGCACTTGGGATATGATGACAAGCATCAACCAAGTCAGCGAGTCTGACCACCTGATCCTGTTAGTCGCCTCTTACAACAAGCATAGTTGCCTATTATGGCAAGCATGAGTTGCTGGAGACCTATTTTGACCCGGATCTTCACGGGTGCTTACACATGACCAAGTAATATTGTAACATGATTAATCCCCTTATCAGCTTAATACTGTTTCTTACAGTATCCGGTATGTAGGCCATCACCAGCATGTTTACACCACACACACAGCCACCTACTGCTCCTCATAGGGCTGGCATAACATTATGGGTTTTTATGTTGATACATATTTCAAGTGGTTTGGACTGAAGCTGAATCTAAGTTGGTAAATTGTCCATGCAATAGAAACAAAACCATGTAATGATGGCACTTTGCCCCGACTACAGAAGCACAGCAATTTGATAGCAGATATTCATGATAAACATTAGATGTGGTAGAGTGCTTTGAAACAAAAACAGCTTCATATGGTTTTATTCCTTAAAGAGAATCACCAAATAGATAGACATCTTTTCATTTTCTTTTAACAAGACTGTAGAAATATATTCAGGGCATATTTTTATCTGTCAATATGGAAATTCTGCACATAAATATGTAAAGACATGTTTAAAAGCAGGCTGCTTAGAATGCAATAGAAATAGACCTACAACTTCAGCCTAAAAGTTTCAAACAGCATTCTTAAAGGAACAAATCTCTAGAACAGTTTAAGGTGAAAACCATCTCATATGTTTCCAGAATGATAGATAAGCGGTGGACAAGAACACTCCTGGAGAGACTTACCTCTGCTGTGTACGGTCTATAATACATGGTAGCCATATTGCCTACGGTTGGTTACTGTCACTACACAAACACAACCCCCGTCTCCCTCCCTCTCTGCTGCCGGATCGCTGTTTTACTGTTTTACTGTCACAGTAGCAGAGGAACACAATGGTGGAAACACTACCTCACATGTTGCTCTACACTACAATACCTGCTTTCCACAAACAATTCATTGATTGCAGCGCAGTTCGCCTAATCTTTAATTAGATCTCTTCATGACCCATGAACTCTGGATTTGTTTATCCATTGCCCCTGACAACCACCAGCCCCCACTACCCATGCAACAGGTCGCGTGTTGGCTCAGTTCTGACTGAGTACAATGGAGGAGGGTAGGACACTGACTGGGTTGTTAGTACAGGGGGTACATGGTGACAGCTATAGGCAGTAACCAGAGGGAGCTTTGTTGGGGGACAAGGAATGCGTGTTTGTGGGTCGTGAAAACACTCAGGTGGAGTACAACGTGTACTCATTCATGCATCCGAGTGCCAGTGTATTCATTTAATATCAATGTTACAATCCTGGAACAGAAATGTTTATTACATAAAGGTTTTGTCATGAACCTGTCAGTCATGGAGTATCATATAATAAACAGTATCTGTGGGCACATTAAGCTCTATGTGTTAATGAATAATAAGTGCCTGACAAAAGATTTGCAATGTCACTTACTGCTATGCAAGTATCAATGTCATAATCCTGGATTAAAAATGTTTATTACATAAATGTTTTGTCATGAATTTGTCGAGCATGAGTATTATATACTAGCAGAAAAAAATTAATCACTGACCATAATGGCAAGTGTATAATTATATGCAAAAAAAGAACGATTTTACATCAGACCTACATATTGATGTCCATGAAACATGAATTCATCATGACAGTGTCAACAGATGTCCTCTTTAAATGTCATCTCAGGCTGAAGGTGTCAGTTCTGAAGTCAGTATCGAGTATGACCACCATTAGCTAGACACAGCACTTCATTGACGACACAAGATGGTTGAGGAAGTTGTGAGATGTCAATCCAGATCTGGACCAACATTGCCTGTTGGTTTTGAGGTCGGTGTTAACACCGCTTCATTTCATCAAACAATATTCAATCGGCGGTAAATCTGTCCAAACAGCAGGCCAAGGGACACTCTCCTACCCAGAGTTCCACCTGGCCAGTATAGTACCTCTGCCACACGCCAGCACCATGTGACAATTCGTCACATCTTACACAGTCCATTAAAGATATTGCATCTGTTTTTCATCTGTTTTATTTTTGACAAGTCTACACTAGATAAATGATGTTATAGAATGGTTAACTTTTATTGAGAAAATATCCTAAAATGTGAAAAACTATTTCCATTTGCGTAGTTATCCTTTGTTTACATTGGTTGTGTGGCTACACATGCTGTCATCGAAGCCCTATGGAGAGCCAGCCATACGTCCACTTTGGTGTATAAAGATATGCTCTCATGCACCTCAATGTCGCAGTGGTAGTAGCATATCTATAAAATTACATGTAAAACGCCCTAAAAGGCTAGAATAAGGCCAATCAAGAGAAAAGTCTGGTCACATGATATGCAGATTAGCCTGTGGCAGTGGGTGTTATGCTAAGTCACCAATGCATGGGAGTGTGGCCAAGGGAGTGAGGGGATGTTATGTGGCCATGAAGTCTGCGACCACACATGCAGTATGAGCGTGCGCATTTGCCTGCTGTAGGTGATGTGACGTCCATACGTCTGAAGGAAGATGAGGACAGATAACTTCCATCACGGTATCATACATGTGTCAAAATGCCATCGATGACCACAAGAGGGGTCCTGTAATGTACAGTGATGCCTCCCCACACTATTACACTCCCACCACCGAATGCAGAACGTTGAACAACACAGACGTAAGCATAAGGTTCAACCAATATTCACAAACACGCCAACGGCTATCACTGCTGTCAAGATGAAACCTGGACTCATCTGTGAGGAGGACGAACCTCCAGTCCTGGAACCTCAACCTCAGATGTCTGTCAAAGCTGCAGTTTCAAACCCATTTTGCAGGTGATCCAGACGGATATGACTATCTTGTCAACGTGACGTTACTTGTGTTTGGTCAGTCCCTGGGGTTGCCAGTCTGTAGCTACAGACCCCAAAGTGACTGTATGGTGTTACAAGGAACACCAAAAGACCCAGCAACAATGTCTTGTGCCATTCTGGTCTCAAGCATTCCAGTTACATGCAACCGCTTATTTTCTGAAAGGTTTGACCATCAACAAAGTTGTTTTTCACAGTTTAAACACTTCAATGATTTACTCTATGTTTGAATTGCCTCGGTCCCACATGTCTTGTGAATGTGTGATGAATTTCTTACTCATGGGATTTTTAGCATACAATGACAGGGATGCACCTTTAGATTCAGGGTCATCAGGACAATGTGTTTGTACATGTGATTATCATGCATGATTCTGAAAAATCCATGGCAATTATTATATTTTAATGTGATGTTTTTCCTCCTAGTATATAATAAACAGTACAGGAATCTGTGCAACATAACAGATTTATGTGTTATTAGACAACAAGTGAATGATAAATTTTTTGCAGTATCACTAATTGCTGCGCTAATATCAATGTTTTGATCCTGGAATAAACATGTTTATTAAATAAATTATATTATCATTATATATATTATATGATGAACAATACCGTTATAGTGAGTGAGTGAGTTGGGTTTAACGCCGTTTTTAACTGTATTCCAGTTATGTTGCGGCGTGTCAGCTTAATGAGGGAGGAAAACCCAAAGTGGTCTCAGACCTTTACCACTTCGGTGAAACCCACAAGCAGGGGTATGGTGCTGACAAACCTAGAAACATAATCGGGTTAACCAGGGGATTCGAACCCACAATCATAGGTTTTTGGCGTGCCCAAGGGATGCAACTCTGCACAGCGAATCGCGGCTCCTTAGACGATTGGGCTACCCGTGCCCCCCAACACCGCCATAAAATAATAAAGAAGTTGATAAAAGGTTTGCAATATCACTGTGTTTGTTTGTTTGTTTGTTGTTTAATGCCGAACTCCGTAATATTCCAGCTATATGACTGCGGTCTGTAAATAATCAAGGCTGGACCAGACAATCCAGTGATTAACATCATGAGCATCGATCTATACACAATTGGGATACGATGACATGCATCAACCAAGCCAGTGAGTCTGACCACCCGATCCCGTTAGTCGCTTCTTACGACAAGCAAAGTCGCCTTTTACGGCAAGCATGGGTTGCTGAAGACTAATATCACTGTGAAGTTGGAAAGGTCTTGCATACATAAACTGTGGTTATTATTAACTGACAAAGTCTGTGGTTTGATGCTTACCCTGCCGTATTTAAAACCCTTTCGAAAACATTACAAATACAACTATAAAATTCAAGCAGACAATATCACGTGAAAGTAACCAGACATGCAGAGGGTAGTCAATAAAATCAGTAAAACACACTTTTCAAGTTAATCAACTCCTTGTACAGATACACCTGACACATCAAGGTCATACGGGTAGCCTGATTGTTACTGTCTCGAACACACCTATATTCTCTATACACAAGAAGTGTAGTCAACACATCTCACGAGAAAGCCAGCTGGTAAAGAACATTTCTGTTTCAGCGGTGATTGTTTTTTCCCTGTACTGGCAGCTGTGTGCAGTGAGTTAGCTATTCACATGAACAGCCGAGTACAAAGCCTGCACGGATTGTGTTTTAGGTTGTTAATCATCTAGACCTTTCTCATATCCTGGGATCACTGCAGGATACTAAAATGTTCAGTTTGAACAGGTACTACCAGGGTCTGTGATTATCAATAAATATCTTGCAGTGTCTGAAGGCACTGTGGTGGATAGAGGTTCAGTGCAGTGTATTGCAGTGACAGGCATACAAGGTTGTGTGGTAGGTTATGTGATAGGCAAAGTTGTATGGTGAGTTATGTGATAGACAAAGTTGTGTGGTGAGTTATGTGAAGGACAAAGTTGTATGGTGAGATATGTGATAGAAAAAGTTGTGTGGTGAGTTATGTGATAGACAAAGTTGTGTGGTAAGTTATGTGATAGACAATGTTGTGTGGTGAGTTATGTGATAGACAAAGTTGTGTGGTGAGTTATGTGATAGACACAAAGTTGTGTGGTGAGGTATGTGATAGACAACATTGTGTGGTGAGTTATGTGATAGACACAAAGTTGTGTGGTGAGTTATGTGATAGACACAAAGTTTAGTGGTGAGTTATGTGATAGACACAAAGTTGTGTAGTGAGTTATGTGATAAACAAAGTTGTGTGGTGAGTTATGTGATAGACAAAGTTGTCTTTTGAGTTATGTGATAGACAACGTTGTGTAATGAGTTATAATAACAAAGTTGTGTGGTGAGTTATGTGATAGACAACGTTGTGTGGTGAGTTATGTGATAGACAAAGTTGTGTGGTGAGTTATGTGATAGACAAAGTTGTGTAGTGAGTTATGTGATAGACAACGTTGTGTGGTGAGTTATGTGATAGACAAAGTTGTGTGGTGAGTTATGTGATAGACAACGTTGTGTGGTGAGTTATGTGATAGACAAAGTTGTGTGGTGAGTTATGCGATAGACAAAGTTGTGTGGTGAGTTATGGGATAGACACCGAGTTGTGAGAGTGACAAGTGATTGACAGACATAGCACCACTCTGTGACAAATGATTGACAGACATACCACCACACTGTGACAAGTGATTGACAGACATACCACCACCCTCTGTGACAAGTGATTGACAGACATACCACCACACCGTGACAAGTGATTGACAGACATACCACCACACCGTGACAAGTGATTGACAGACATACCACCACCACCTTTCCTTGACAAGTGATTGACAGACAGACCACTACACTGTGACAAGTGATTGACAGACATACTACAACCCTCTGTGACAAGTGATTGACAGACATACCACCACCCTCTGTGACAAGTGATTGACAGACATACCACCACCCTCTGTGACAAGTGATTGACAGACATACCACCACACCGTGACAAGTGATTGACAGACATACCACCACACCATGACAAGTGATTGACAGACAGACCACCACACCGTGACAAGTGATTGACAGACATACCACCACACAGCGACAAGTGATTGACAGACATACTACCACCCTCTGTGACAAGTGATTGACAGACATACCACCACCCTCTGTGACAAGTGATTGACAGACATACCACCACACCGTGACAAGTGATTGACAGACATACCACCACACCGTGACAAGTGATTGACAGACATACCACCACCACCTTCTGTGACAAGTGATTGACAGACATACCACCACACCGTGACAAGTGATTGACAGACATACCACCACACCGTGACAAGTGATTGACAGACAGACCACCACACCGTGACAAGTGATTGACAGACATACCACCACACAGCGACAATGATTGACAGACATACCACCAGCCTCTGTGACAAGTGATTGACAGACATACCACCACACCGTGACAAGTGATTGACAGACATACCACCACACAGCGACAAGTGATTGACAGACAGACCACCACCATCCAGTGTGACACGTGATTGACAGACATACCACCACTTTCTGTGACAAGTGATTCACAGACATACCGCCCCCCTCTTTGACAAGTAATCGACAGACATACCACCACCCTCTGCGTCAAGTGATTCACAGACATACCACCACCATCCAGTGTGACAAGTGACTGACAGATAACCACCACACCGTGACAAGTGACTGACAGATAACCACTACACCATGACAAGTGACTGACAGACATACCACCACCATCCAGTATGACAAGTGACTGACAGACATACCACCACCCTCTGTGACAAGTGACTGACAGACATACAACCACCCTCTGTGACAAGTGACTGACAGACATACCACCACCCTCTGTGACAAGTGATTGACAGACATACCACCACACCGTGACAAGTGACTGACAGACATACCACCACCATCCAGTGTGACAAGTGACTGACAGACATACCACCACCATCCAGTGTGACAAGTGACTGACAGACATACCACCACACCGTGACAAGTGATTGACAGACATACCACCACCCTCTGTGACAAGTGATTGACAGACATACCACCACCATCCAGTGTGACAAGTGACTGACAGACATACCACCACATCGTGACAAATGACGGACAGACATACCACCACACCGTGACAAGTGACTGACAGACATACCACCACCATCCAGTGTGACAAAAGATTGACAGACATACCACCACCATCCAGTGTGACAAGTGATTGACAGACATACCACCACCCTCTGTGACAAGTGACTGACAGACATACCACCACACCGTGACAAATGACGGACAGACATACCACCACACCGTGACAAGTGACTGACAGACATACCACCACCATCCAGTGTGACAAGTGATTGACAGACATACCACCACCATCCAGTGTGACAAGTGACTGACAGACATACCACCACACCGTGACAAGTGATTGACAGACATACCACCACCCTCTGTGACAAGTGACTGACAGACATACCACCACACCATGACAAGTGATTGACAGACATACCACCACCATCCAGTGTGACAAGTGACTGACAGACAGACCACTACCATCCAGTGTGATAAGTCTTGACAGAAATATCACCATGTAATGGGATTAATCTTGTGTCAGAGATACAGAATTATACTTACAAGTGTTTTGATTGTTTTACCACCTTCCTTTTTCACCTTCTACAGACACATTATCGATGTCAACAATGAAATTGCTACATTAAACAGAACTCAAGACGAGAAGCCGACATCCATATTTACGTAGACAATGAACCAAACTCCCAGTGTGCACTGGGGCTTTCAGACATGTTGAAGAACATGTTGCTTGATAAAACAAATTGTAATATATATGTAGAGACTGTATATCAACTTCAACTCGAAAGATTAGAAAACAATTTTATAAATATTTAGTAAATATTTACTTGCATGACAAAAAAAAATGACTGTTTGACAAAATGACCTTGTTGTGTATGATTGTCTCATGCCTTAATACACAGAACAACTTAATTTTATTCTTGTGGCTATTTTGTCAAATATTTAAAAAAATTGAATACCGTATTTGACGTAATAAGCGCCCCACTCTAATAAGCGCCCACGGCGATATTTGCTAACATATTGGCTAGTAAACAATCCCAATTAGCACCCCTTCCGATTGATCAATGTACACAAAACATATTTATTCGCATATAATACGCACTCGTGTGTTATATGCACCCTTAATCATGGGCAATTAAATTCTTGAAAAATATATCTGTCGTGTATAAACATTTCAGGCTGTCAGCATAAACCACGAAATTTATCCTTTAACTCTGATTTTTTCACCAAAATAATATTCTCATAAGAGCTCCCTATTTCTAATTTTGAGAGCGCCCTGGGCGCTTATTACGTCGAATACGGTATGCTTTTTCAAAGTATTTCGGTATACATGCAGGTCGTCCAGTTATAACATTAGTAATACATTTGAGCAAGAAACTAGAAAATTGAAAACAATTATTGAATATTTATGTTTCACAATATTGTTTTTGTACCTTTTAAAAAAAGCAAGCGAAACACCAAAATCAGTCATGAGTGAGTGAGCTGGGTTTAACACCGCTTTTAACATTATTCCAGTTATATCACGGCGTGTCAGCTTAATGTGGGAGGAAAGCCCGAAGTGATGCAGGTCTCAGATGTTTACCACTTCGGTGAAACCCATGAGCACAGGTATGGTGCTGACAAACCTAGAAACATAATCAGAGCGAACCGGGATTTGAACCCACAATCATAGGTTTTCTGGCGTGCCCAAGGGACGCAACTATGCAGCAAATCGCGGTGCCTTGGACGACTGGGCCACTCGTGCCCCAAAGTCAGTCATGAACTGACCAGCTTAAGTTCCTTGTCATATGACCCATAACACTGGTCATCACATGACCCTCAGTACTGGTCATCACATGACCCTCAGTACTGGTCATCACATGGCCTTCAGCACTGGTCATCACATGACCCTCAGTACTGGTCATCACATGGTCTTCAGTACTGGTCATCACATGGCCTTCAGTACTGGTCATCACATGGCCTTCAGTACTGGTCATCACATGACCCTCAGTACAGGTCATCACATGGCCTTCAGCACTGGTCATCACATGACCCTCAGTACTGGTCATCACATGGCCTTCAGAACTGGTCATCACATGGCCTTCAGTACTGGTCATCACATGTCCTCAGTCCTGGTCATCACTTGGCCTTCAGTACTGGTCATAAGATAACCCTCAGTACTGGTCATCACATGGCCTTCAGTACTGGTCAACTCATGACCTTCAGTACTGGTCATCACATTACCCTCAGTCCTGGTCATCACATGGCCTTCAGTACTGGTCAACACATGGCCATCAGTACTTGTCAACACATGGCCTTCAGTGCTGGTCATCACCTGACCCTGACTACTGGTCAACACATGGCCTTCAGTACTGGTCATCACATGGCTTTCAGTACTGGTCATCACCTGACCCTAAGTACTGGTCAACACATGGCCTCCAGTACTGGTCATCACATGACCCTCAGTACTGGTCATCACATGACCCTCAGTACTGGTCATCACATGACCCTCAGTACTGGTCAACACATGGCCTTCAGTACTGGTCATCACTTGGCCTTCAGTACTGGTAAACACATGACCCTCAGTACTGGTCAACACATGGCCCTCAGTACTGGTCAACACATGGCCCTCAGTACTGGTCATCACATGGCCCTCAGTATTGGTCATCAGAAGGTTTCAGTACTTCAAGTGCCATGCTACCTGCTGTAATGGGCCTTGTCACATGGTATCTGTATCTGGGACTTACCAGTATAGACTTGAGAGGCCTCCGCCGCAGCACCCACTCGCCATTAGGCCCCCTTTCCTCCTCCTCCTCCTCGTCATCCATGTTGTCAGGGGATTCTGGGAGGTCCAGCTTCAGCTCATCGGGGGAGTGTCGGTAGTAGGTCATGGTCTCCGTGGGATGCAGGTCAATCTCCGGCAGAGTGTTGATGTTGCTGTATGACCCCATGGAGTCAGGATGCTGCAGGGACATATTGTCATCATATCATCACCAAGGTGGAGAATATATTTCCAAGGCATTACTGTTGCTGTCATCTGACACTATTTTGGCAGATAAGAGTCACATGGCTCTCAGTACTGTTCATGTTTGTTTGTTGTTTAACGCCGCACTCAGCAATATTCAAGCTATATGACGGCGGTCTGTAAATAATCAAATCTGGACCAGACAATCCAGTGATTGACGTCATGATCATCGGTCTACGCAATTGGGATACAATGACATGCATCAACCAAGTCAGGGAGTCTGACCATTGATCCAATTAGTCGCCTCTTACCACAAGTATAGTCACCTTTTACAGCAAGCATGGGTTGCTGAAGACCAATTCTAACCCAGATCTTCACGGGACGTACTGTTTATGGCCTTCAGTACTGGTCATGACACAACCTCTTTATTATATCATCACCATGGTGAAGAATACACTTACAAAGGATTACTGTTGTTCTCAACTGACACTGTTTTGGCAGATAAGTTTTCCAATACATGCCAACTATATCTAAAGAAAAGAAATTAAATACTTTAATGTGATGCAAATAATTTTAATGCCTGGTTCTGATCACCACAAGACATGTTAATCCACTGGTTACTGCCCAAGGAGTGGGACACCTACTCCTGCTTGCCTCCCATCAGCTATGCACTTACATCAGTTGTAATCAGCTTCAGGATAAGGCCGACAGTTGGCGCTCTTCCATCTTCTGTTAACATGTCAGTGCCCTGGAAATAAACGGAAAAAATATATAATTTCTTTGCCAGTTAAGTCTCAGGCAATCAGATGTGAAAATTGGAGATTGTTTTTCCCTGTAGATGTGTTCCATCTGAGGGTTCTTTTTTTCTTGGTTTAAATACAAGTTGGTCCTAAACTGAATTATTATTTAAAGGACAAGAACAAGTTACTATTGTTGCTAGTTTGCCTGTATGTATTAATTATTTAGTGCTGCCATGGTTGCAGGGTAACATGAGCACCTGTATTGGGAGTCCTTCTATGCGAAGCCCGTTCTTGGCCCGGTCTGCAGTGAGGTGTGTGTACATCTGCTGGTCCAGCAGCAGAGAGGAAAAGCCGATTGGTGACTGAATCTTCCAGTAGTCATCATTCATAGCTGGAATACAAACACACTGTCGTGAAGACTCATCACTCAACACACTGTCGTGAAGACACATCACTCAACACACTGTCGTCAAGACACATCACTGAACACACTGTCGTCAAGACACATCACTCAACACACTGTCGTCAAGACACATCACTCAACACACTGTCGTCAAGACACATCACTCAACACACTGTCGTCAAGACACATCACTCAACACACTGTCGTCAAGACACATCACTCAACACACTGTCGTCAAGACACATCACTCAACACACTGTCGTCAAGCCACATCACTCAGCACACTGTCGTCAAGACACATCACTCAACACACTGTCGTCAAGACACATCACTCAGCACACTGTCGTCAAGACACATCACTCAACACACTGTCGTCAAGACACATCACTCAACACACTGTCGTCAAGACACATCACTCAACACACTGTCGTCAAGACACATCACTCAACACACTGTCGTCAAGACACACTGTCGTGAAGACACATCACTCAACACACTGTCGTGAAGACACATCACTCAACACACTGTCGTCAAGACACATCACTCAACACACTGTCGTCAAGACACATCACTCAACACACTGTCGTCAAGACACATCACTCAACACACTGTCGTCAAGACACATCACTGAACACACTGTCGTCAAGACACATCACTCAACACACTGTCGTCAAGACACATCACTCAACACACTGTCGTAAAGACACATCACTCAGCACACTGTCGTCAAGACACATCACTCAACACACTGTCGTCAAGACACATCACTCAACACACTGTCGTCAAGACACATCACTCAACACACTGTCGTCAAGACACATCACTCAACACACTGTCGTGAAGACACATCACTCAACACACTGTCGTCAAGACACATCACTCAACACACTGTCGTGAAGACACATCACTCAGCACACTGTCGTCAAGACACATCACTCAGCACACTGTCGTGAAGACACATCACTCAACACACTGTCGTGAAGACACATCACTCAACACACTGTCGCAAGGACACATCACTCAACACACTGTCGTGAAGACACATCACTCAACACACTGTCGTGAAGACACATCACTCAACACACTGTCGTCAAGACACATCACTCAACACACTGTCGTCAAGACACATCACTCAACACACTGTTGTGAAGACACATCACTCAACACACTGTCGTCAAGACACATCACTCAACACACTGTCGTCAAGACACATCACTCAACACACTGTCGTCAAGACACATCACTCAACACACTGTCGTCAAGACACACTGTCTTGAAGACACATCACTCAACACACTGTCGTCAAGACACATCACTCAACACACTGTCGTCAAGACACATCACTCAACACACTGTCGTCAAGACACATCACTCAACACACTGTCGTGAAGACACATCACTCAACACACTGTCGTCAAGACACATCACTCAACACACTGTCGTCAAGACACATCACTCAACACACTGTCGTCAAGACACATCACTCAACACACTGTCGTAAAGACACATCACTCAGCACACTGTCGTCAAGACACATCACTCAACACACTGTCGTCAAGACACATCACTCAACACACTGTCGTCAAGACACATCACTCAACACACTGTCGTCAAGACAATTCACTCAACACACTGTCGTGAAGACACATCACTCAACACACTGTCGTCAAGACACATCACTCAGCACACTGTCGTGAAGACACATCACTCAGCACACTGTCGTCAAGACACATCACTCAGCACACTGTCGTGAAGACACATCACTCAACACACTGTCGTGAAGACACATCACTCAAAACACTGTCGTCAAGACACATCACTCAACACACTGTCGTCAAGACACATCACTCAACACACTGTCGTCAAGACACATCACTCAACACACTGTCGTCAAGACACATCACTCAACACACTGTCGTCAAGCCACATCACTCAGCACACTGTCGTCAAGACACATCACTCAACACACTGTCGTCAAGACACATCACTCAGCACACTGTCGTCAAGACACACTGTCGTCAAGACACATCACTCAACACACTGTCGTGGAGACACATCACTCAACACACTGTCGTCAAGACACATCACTCAACACACTGTCGCGAAGACACATCACTCAACACACTGTCGTGAAGACACATCACTCAACACACTGTCATGAAGACAGATCACTCAACACACTATTCATCATTCTGTACACACCATAAACAGTCTGCAAATCATATGAAAAAATAAGAGTATCATCATATGGTCTTCAGTACTCATAGAGTGATCGGGAGGGTTTTGTAAAAAACACTCCCTACTTCACAGAAACTCACATCCCGATCATGATCAGAGCCAAGTGTACCAAACACACCCTGCCTCGCAGAAAGCACATGCTTTCCGTGACGACCTTGTTAATGATTGGGACATGGGAGTTTCTGAGAGTGAGTTAGACAAGTGAGTGAGTGAGTGAGTTTGGTATCACGCCACTTTTAACAGTATTCCAGTTATATCGCGGCGTGTCAGCTTAATGTGGGAGGAAAGCCCAAAGTGATGCAGGTCACAGACGTTTACCACTTCGGTGAAACCCACGGGCACGGGTATGGTGCTGACAAACCTAGAAACATAATCGGGGCAAACCGGGATTCGAACCCACAATCATAGATTTCTGGCGTGCCCAAGGGACGCAACTCTGCACAGCGAATCGCGGCGCCTAAGACGACTGGGCCACCCGTGCCCCCAGTTAGACAAGTGAGTTTGGACAGTAAACAGGTGTCGTTGGATACTCTCACAATAAGAGTACATCTTATATTACATTGTTTGCAGTTCATTGTGCAACCTGCACATGAGAAATGTAATGTAACAGTAGTTTGTGTTATTTATACAAAGTTTGGGTAAAATAAATGGGCTGAATTTCCATTGTTGGTTTTTCGTTCAATATTTTGGATTTTCCTTAATATCATAGAGGATATGGACATATAAAACTATACATCACATTCAACCTTGAATTTTCATGGTCATGCACATTATAACAAAACTATTTCAATAACAATGACTTTGACCTTTCAGTCAGCTATTCATATTAAGGATGACAGAAAAATTACATCTAAAAGATGTCCAACCATCAGATGCAGATTTGAGGTCGAGGTCTAGGCTTTATTATTACTGCCATTGACATTTTTTAACGTAATTATGAAAATAATTAATTTTTAGATTGATAAACATCATAATGATAAAGTTGTAATCAGATCAAAAGTTGCTATCAGATCAAAAGTTGTAATTAGATCAAAATGCTCAACTCAGTGACCAACACAAAGAATCAGTGAGTGGAGAAGAAAACACAGATGACAACTCACTTGTGTCAGCAACGTAGTATTCTATGACAACTCACTTGTGTCAGCAACGTAGTATTCTATGACAACTCACTTGTGTCAGCAACGTAGTATTCTATGACAACTCACTTGTGTCAGCAACGTAGTATTCTATGACAACTCACTTGTGTCAGCAACGTAGTATTCTATGACAACTCACTTGTGTCAGCAACGTAGTATTCTATGACAACTCACTTGTGTCAGCAACGTAGTATTCTATGACAAGAGCAGCAGATGGTGTAAACATGGTGGCTTTGTCCTTCTCGGCAGAGAACAAGTAGGGCTGGTTCCACGTCGGTTGTTTCTCCGGGTGCCCCGGGAGGCTCACCTGAAGCAAGGTCAAGAATCATCCTGCTGGTGACTAGAAAGTTTTTAAATGCCCAAGTGAAAGTGCATGATAATCACACGCTCCGTAATCTGCTTCACAACCTCTTTGGGGCCATGGCCTTAGGGTACCGGGACAGTGGTGACAACTGTTTTCATTGGTTGTTACGTTTGCCGCGTTTATCTATCTCGTGATTCTTAGCCGTTACACATATATTGTTTCTGCTATTTCTGTTAATCCTACAAAAATATCAAATATTGCGTACATTGTTGAATGTGTGAAACGACCCTTGATCTTGACATTGTGAACATTTAAGATAACAATTAACAATCAGTAACTCGCATTTTATTAATAACATCCTGCAAAGATGCTATGTTGACTTCAAGGTCCAAAACACAACCATGATGCCCGTACTAAATACCATCACCATCGAATAACCATTTCTTCTTTGTTTCATTATTAGCCATCATTAAACATGGGTTCCCAGCAGTTCATACTGGAACCATTCTGATGTATTTATAGCCGATACTTGAGTTGGGAGAGCACTTGCCTTTAACTTTCAATATCATCATCACACAGTGCAGCGTAATTCATAGCTTGAAGTTGAATTTGATTATCCAAATCAAGTAGAGCTCGGATACAAAAACAAAATTTAAAACCAAGAACACCTGCAGCTCACCTGACCTGACCGTCTGCTGTGACAAGCAAAGACAATCAGACACTGTAACTATGTGACAGAAATGGCCAAGTGACCTGAGCTGACCTGTGGGTATCCATGCTTGGACCTGGGGACCACGCTGAAGGACGACGGATGAGGAGACGGAAAGGTCACGCTCGTCATAGTCACGCCAGCCGTCCGAGGGTGGGACATCAAGTTGTCAGCTCTGGAAACCAATCAAAACTAATATCTATGAGAAACATTCACCAATGCCAAATTCTAAAATGTTCAGTGTTCTTATTTAGTAAAGTTATGATAGTCACAGACAAGTTACAAATAGGGTCATTAAAGTAACATTTTGCATTACCTGGAGAAATAAAGGCCTGCATTTCTGTTTGGAAGGAAAAATACTTATATTCATTAGGGAAGCCGTTCATTTATTTAACCATGTTCATCTGTAGCTCTTGTACAGTGTAAGGGCTGGACCAATAGCAACAGACCATGCTGTTTTAACCCACATTTCAGGAGCAGATGTTTCCATGTGATTATCCCAGCAAACAATACTGACATCATGCTAGGGGTCTAGTTCCTCCCTGTTTAACTATGGAAGCTGAGACTCACTTGTAGTTATAGTAGTCAGGCACAATCCGGGCCACCGCGACCAGGGGACCGGGGGGGTTCTGCAGTGACCTCTGAACTGATCGCAGATACACCTGTAATAAATATACCACATACCATGTAGAATCCAGTATACAGCCAAAATGAATACATTAAATAATCAATCATTGAAATAAATCTCATCAAAAGCAGAAGCGATATCTATGATTACAGAATTGACTATATCCTGTATCATATTACTGACTTTTGCTACAGACTTTGGACCCAATATTGGCCTCTCAGCAGGTATAGGTAGATCCCTGTGAGGGGATTGTTTCAGGCCTATTCCCTCAAGCTTTATCTGACAGGATGTTGTGAGTGTGCTGCTGCCCTCCCTCCCCTCACCTCCAGGCCGTGGTAGTTGGGGGACGACATCTCCTTGGGCAGTTTACTCAGTTTCCTCATCACAGACGCATACATCCTCACACCACTCGGGCTGTCTTTAGATGGCTGGAAGAGGGAATCATAGATTGCATTGTGTGAGTACAAGAAAACTGTAGAAGATCTGAGCTCATGCTGATTACCTGATATGATGAATGTATCTACATTTTTTTCCAAGGGTTATAGACATTGAGATACTGAGGTGGGCTCATGCTAGGCCCACATACACAGCGTTGCAGTCCTGTACATCTGGGATAGGTATGGGACAGGTGTGGGACAGGGTTCTCTCAAACTCAGGCTCATGTCTTAGTCTCCTAGGGCAGGGACAGACTGTGCATCCCCATGGCCTGTCCACTGGGCTCGATTTAAGGAACTTGATTTAACTTGCACCCCAAGACAAAACCAGATTGCACCCTGATCCCAAACATATATTAAAGTTGAACCATAGGCCACTCTGCTGCCAGTGTCACATAGATTAATGATGTATTGCTGTGAAGTATAACAGGAATATGTGCACATAATCTAATGTCAAGCCCACGAAAGCATTACAAATTACCCATACACAGAGGTTATTGATATAGAATGGTAAATAAACCCCAGATGTATTGAATGTGTTCAAGATGTTTGATGACAAGCAAGGGTTAGGCAGACACAATTTTTTTAAAAATTTTAACATGCACTTAGCGGGTTCAATTTTCAATAATAGGTTGCACTGGTACTTGTCTTATACAGCTAAATCGAGCCCCGGTGTCAGAAGTCATAATGTGTCGCGTTACAATTATAGATGACAATGGCACTGACAACAATGAGTGATTGAATGCTGTTTTAACACTGCAGTGATCAATATTCTAGATACATGGCAGTGGCCTGTAGATAATGGAGTCTGGCCCAGGCAAACCAGTGACTACGTTTATGAACAATGATCTGTTACATGACATGCAGTCATCCATTATTGTCAACTACTACAAGCACAGGTTACAGGGGAGCAATTCTACCCTGGAGTTCCCACAGTGGAATGAAGTGGAATCAATGGTTAGGTGCACTGAGTGGAGGGATGAGTGAGTGAGTGAGTTGGGTTTAACGCCGCTTTTAACAGTATTCCAGTTATATCGAGGCGTGTGGGAGGAAAGCCCGAAGTGATGCAGGTCTCAGACGTTTACCACTTCGGTGAAACCCACGAGCACGGGTATGGTGCTGACAAACCTAGAAACATAATCGGGGCAAACCGGGATTTGAACCCACAATCATAGATTTCTGGCGTGCCCAAGGGATGCAACTCTACACAGCGAATCGCGGCGCCTTAGACGACTTGGCCACCCGTGCCCCCAGTGGAGGGATGAGACATGGAAACGGTGCTCGCTACTGCCACTCACCACCACCATCTCCATGTGGTACTGATGGAAGGGCTGCAGGTGACCCACGGGGATCTTGTAGTTGACCAGGGTCTGCTTGCTGACACTGTCGCCCACCGTCAACACCATGGCTAAAACAAACCACAACAGTCAGCCTCGGTCATGTCAACTAACTGTGTTGAGGAAAAGTAAACACCAAGTATTGTAGTCTTCATTGACCAGTAGCATCTGAGGGCTAAAATTCTGAACCAGTTCTCACTCCTTCAATTTTCCAGATAATTGAAATTGAATAAAACATTGTAAACATTTTCGTCTTGTTCAAGCAGGACTAGCTACAATCTCTGAGGACAAGTGAAATAAGGTTTACACTAGTACTGTGGAATAGCATAAATAATAATGTCTAAGGATGTCTACTGACAGTAACTTGAGAAAATGGTGCATTCTTGTCAAATCAGCATAACAGGAGTTGTGTAAGCCCTGGCATAGAGATTTATGTATGTTTACATATATCACAGCAGGCTGTAAATAATCAAGTCTGGGACAGACAAAGCAGGGACTGTTGTTATGGGCGGCATGCCACGTTGTCAGGATATGATGACTAAAATATAACCAAATCATTGAGAACACCCAATCATATTTGTGGCCTCTCAGGGTTGGTTAGTTGGTTTGTTTGTTGTTTAACGCCGCACTCAGCAATATTCCAGCTATATGACGGCGGTCTGTAAATAATCGAGTCTGGACCAGACAATCAAGTGATTAATGTCATGAGCATCAATCCATGCAATTGAGATCGATGACATGCATCAACAAAGTTGGCGAACCTGACCACCCAATCCCGTTAGTCGCCTCTTACGATAAGCATAGTCGCCTTTTACGGCAAGCATGGATTCTGAAGACCTATTCTATCCCTGATCTTCACGGGTCGGCCTGTAAGGGCAAGCACAGTTCACACGGCACCTATTCTAACCAAGAATCCTGACGGGGGAAAAAGGTATCAGTTCAAGAGGCATCCCAGCCTCTTCACCCTGCACTTCATGGACCTACTTTCATCTGGAGCCTTGTTCTCATCCAGCTCTAGAGAGAGACGTTCCTCCCATGTTGGGGCACTGGTGGGACGGATGGTGGCATGGGTTCTGCCCTGGCCTCGGACATGACGGTCATCTTCAGATTTGGTCTTACTGGAAAACAAGTACATCATTGTGGCTTGCAAGGTGTTTCTGGACATGCACATGGACATCCACACAAGAATAGACAAATCAGTACATTTATAAGGAAACATGAGAGATGGTATTCTAAGGGAGCGGCCAATTTATTTAAGCATTTAAGCACAAATATTCTGCAGCCATATTGGCTATTTTCATTTTCTTCAAAAACTGGAATAACTCCAGCTTGATAATGGTGTATGAATCTACATTGAAACGTTGCTTTATGCAATAAACCAGAAGTTGTTGTCCATAAAGTTGTGTGTTTTCTTACTCTAACTGGTATGGGACTCTAGAGGCCAACATTGCCTATTATGCCACAGAAAGTCTACAATAAAAGCACATTGAGGCACAAGGCTGTACTCACATTGAGACACAAGGCACAACACAGCTGTACTCACATTGAGACATAAGGCACAACATGGCTGTACTCACATTGAGACATAAGACACAACACAGCTGTACTCACATTGAGACATAAGGCACACCATGGCTGTACTCACATTGAGACATAATATGCAACACAGCTATACTCACATTGAGACAAGGCACATCATGGCTGTACTCACATTGAGACATAAGGCACATCATGGCTGTACTCACAATGAGACATAAGGCACAACACAGCTATACTCACATTGAGACATAAGGCACCGGCCGGTTGCCCTTGTTTGTTGGGGGGACACTGGAAGCCCCATGGAGGATTACATCAATCTGCTCCTTGCCGGTCTGAGACACGTGGCGCCACCCTGGTCCCATGCTAAACGTACTCTGGTCTCGGTTAGGCAGGGGGGATTCAGCCATCTGGGGAGTATTAGCTGTTGTCAATATTTGTACTTCACACCAAATATGCTTTATAGTTTGGGTGCCCTGTGAAATCTGGCAATATTTTCTATGGAAGCTAATATATACATTCAATTCCAGTACTGCAACATTCTTTAGACCATTGAAAAATAGATTGCTGAAAATAAATTCAGTCTCATGAAAACCCATGATCTACTCATTCACGTTAATGTATCCAAACACAATCAGTAATGTTGTCATTACATTCTTAGATTTAGTCATCACCTTATTCAAGGACAGTCAAAGTACACTGTGTATGTAACTATGTACCTGTTACAGTACTACAGTACTAACAGTTAAAGAAAATGGTCAATAGCAAAACAGTTTGGGATACAAGCAATTGTTTGACAGGTATTACTTAGAAGTTGACGGATGACAAAGTAGACACAATTTATGGATAAAAACTTCTTCATTACTGTAAAAGCGACGTTTCGGTATAGATCCTTGTACCTCTGTCAAGCAAGACAGTGAAGACAGTAAATAAAGAAGTTGTTATCCAGAAATTGTGTCTACTTTGTTGAGACATCCAGGCTAACATGTTCCACTTCTTCAGTGACTGGATTTGTTACATCTTGGAATGGGTTTAAATACAAAATAATTCAAACTCAAACAAGCAACGCACTTGGACAGTCAATCAGTAGATATAGTACAACATAATTACCACCCTCCCCTAATAACCAGCCAAAATACTTCAATATCAAAATATGAGCACTATCCCCTACACTCATACCCAAGCAGAAACTAGTGTTGATGTGGATACTCTTTGACAACTGAATTCTATACTGAATGCCATGTAAATGTGTTTTTGCATAAGGTAGTCCTCCAGCACTAAAACTCAGGAGTTTTTCTGATGTATAACCCTGTAAAAAAGTTGTCAGTATTGGAGACAAATTGGCAATGTGGAAATTGTGTTGGTAATAATCATTGTAGAAGGTATCTCAATAAGAGGCTGTTTGTCATCAATAATGCCAGTTATAGTAATTTATTACCTGCTGTTAACCGTGACTAAGTGAAACTCACCTGTCTTCCATCAGAGAGAGGTGGGGGAGGAGGAGACGCGGGTAGTGTGATGTTGAGAGATAGATTGTCCCCCCAGGAACTGACAGGGGAGGCACGACGTGGAGGGGGTGGGGGCGGTGTTTCAACTTTCACTGGTCGAGGAGAAGGTCTGACTACAGGTTGGGGGCGAGGGGTAGGCCGGGGTGTGGGGGTAGGTTCCGGCGACGGTCGTCTATCTTCTCTTTTTGGTGTCGTCACCGACTCCTTCAGTGCAAATGTGCATCGTAATCTTCCACAATGCATCTGTATATTGTCTGTTTTGACGGTTCGGAGGAGTGACACAATATCTGTATAATTGTACATATCCTGACCAGTTTTGACATTGAGATTGATCCGAGGAGCATTAGTTCGAGGGTAGATGGCAAACTTTCCCTCCCCAACCTTCTTTCCCATGTCATTGTCTTTCTCGGGTAGACTGAACGCCTCAATGAGCAGATACACATCATGGTTCTTATCATTCTTACAGAAACCTAAAGAAATGAAAATAAGAGAAGTGAATTAAAAATTAATAGCATAACTTAACAATCATACATGAACTTCTGAAATGTTATTGAGTTAAAGAAACATTTATGACTCTCTTCTAGAAAAGAGCAGGGTTAATTTTGGACTGGTTCCATCATAATGTTTTATCAAATTTATTATATTTAGGAAAAAATAACCCTGAGATGGGAAACTAGTACTGGTATTTGGCTTGTGGCTTACACAATGCGGGGTTTTGTGTTATTGGAAGTGAGGATAATAAAACTTGATGTTAATATTTGAATTATACCATATGAACTGACGGACAAAAGAAAGTATACTCTTGAAAATTGGATTCAACAAAACAATTACAAACATGATCAAAACATTACAAGGCTGAAAACAATCTCTAAAAACACTGCAAACTTCAGGTTCAAAACACAACTATGATACCTGTATCAACTACATCACCATTGAATAACCATTTCTTGCAACTATGATACCTGTATCAACTACAACACCATTGAATAACCATTTCTTTCTTGTAAAAATTTTAACAACTATTAAAACCATGGAGGTATGAATGAAGTTTCATTAATACAATGTAAGACAGAAAAGATCTTTCCAATTGAATAACACATACAAAATATAATGTAGTTGTCTTATCTAAACTACATCCAGACAAGGAGAATGGAGTTATAAGTGTTTTTATTAACTTCAGTAGTCAGCGATTCAAATTCCCTTTGACCACACAGTAACTAACAATGAAGCTCTCAAACACCATAACTCATGATGTTTACCTGGCTCTCAAGCTGTTCAACTGAATGCCTTTTGTGATCTATCACTGGGTGGATGTCAAGAGTATATCCAACTCACACAGTCAAATACAAGCACAGCTTTAAGTCAATATTTATTGCCAATAGCTCCCAGCATAAAGAGGAATGATAACCACTCATGGCCATACTTTGTTTCAGAGGTGCTCACAACACTCATGAACAGCATTTATTTCATAGATTGTAAACTTATACAGAAATTACCCTTTTTCAAAAACATATTAAAAAAAATATGTTCTGCATGTGATTGTCTATGAACTTGATTATATATGAGACTTTAAGATAATTCAACAAGTGCATTGTTTTTCTTCTCTGTATTTTAAAGTAAACAAATGTAATTGCCTAGTCTCAGTTACACTTTTAACAAAGGATGTCTTAAAAATCAAACCATGGGTGATAAATATGCTCAAAACACCCCAACACATTAACAATTCTTTCCAAAAAGATTGTATCAAAATATTTTGTAAAAATATAATCTAAGATGTATTATAACACCATGGCTCCTATATCACTGTATATGTTTAGGCTGGCGAATAGGAAATGTTTCTTCTGTTGGTCAAAAGGATATAACAGAGGTCTTTCACTATATTATAACTGTATTGTATGACTATTCAGAGAACATAACACTCACCTTTAGGAAGTTTGAATGAGAAGAATCTGTCATGGAATGTACAGAGTTCTGCATCTGCCGTCTGCTGGACCACATCTGTTAAACCTTCGTTATCATAAGCATAGTCATCATATGGTGGCTTCTTGATACGGATCTGGCTAAAGTTATGTGTATGAAGACTCTGAATTCTCAACTTGAGGAAATATTTGCCCATATGATTGAACTGGGCATCATGAATCTCCACATCAAATGTCAACTTCTTCTGCTCAATAGTTGCCATCTTGTTCCTTGTTTTCACTATCCAATATTCAGAACTCAGCACTCGTCATTGTACTAGAAATGATAACAAAAGCGATGGTAAAAGACGTCGACCTTCCCTATGTCAAACCGAGGCATGACGAACTCGAACCCGTCTCTATGCACATACATATTCCGTCATAAACACAGACTGGCCTATGTAAACGTCAGTGAAGAACGCTCGTTTTTCAAACAGATACCATTGAATGGTTCGGTAGGTCTAGCCCCTACTCTGGCATACAAATATAGTTATCAGTTCGACTGCCTTATAATTCACATATATTGCAACGAGCCTATCAGATTGGGTTTCTCAACACCATAGAAAGTTAAGTGAATGCAGACAATAGCTGGTGCTCAATAGCAGCCTGTTGTAGGCATGGAGCCCAATCATTCAGATCACTGTCAATATAGCCCCACCTATTCATCAGAAAAAATAAACCATAAAACATATTGTAGGGTTTGTAGGGCCTTCTTCATGGTTCAATGTTTATCTCCACAAGGCGCGTATTGAATCTTCAATCAAAGTCAACAACGTTATCGACAGTGATCCATAGGCACAGCACGTCCCCCGTAACTTCGATCGTGAAAGGGAAGCTCAGTCATTCTCGGACTGACGACAAGACGACACGCTTGGTTCCGGATATAATGCCATCATCATACAACAAACTCATTTATCAACTAATTCGGTTATGGTGACATGAGGCTCATTAAAACAAATATATTTTGTATCAACAAATCAATATACAATTCGTGTACATATTAACCCGAAAACACTTACCAAATAGTGTTGTTCACTCCATACAAATCAAGTTTTCAGCAGTGCACATAGACGTCATTGTGACATATTCTTCGATTTGCGGTTTACATGCGTTTAGTTTTCCATGAAACTGTGCAAAGCCAGCAGGAGTTTCTGAAAATACAGACTTTTTCTAATTTCAAAGATGAAATATGTCAATGTATATTACTTTCAAACATATAAAGATCACGGGACATGAGTAACGTCAACGGACAGAGTTGACGCCCCAAAACAAAAGTTCGGTGGCGCGCCATTTTGAATAAGTCAGGTGACTATCACGTGTTACTACCGTCATAGGGAAAGCTCATCTGACATTGTTCTTACTGTTTTCATAGGCAAGATAAGATGTGAAGTAAAGTGAAATGGAGTCCATGTATGTGTGTGCGTGCGTGCGTGCGTGCGTGCGTGTGTGCCTACTTGTCTGCTGGTACTAGTCAGGACTAATGCCGGTTTTGTGTGTGGGTGTGCGTGCGTGCGTGCGTGCGTGCGTGTGTGTGGCTGATTGTACAAGTCAGGACTAATGCCGGTTTTATATTGCTAGTCCACTGAGATACCATACCGCAGTTTAACATGAATACCCAACTCAGACACAGTATACCGACTCCGAGCCTACCAGCTCTTTTTACGTCTTTCGGTATGACGTGTCCCGTGTCGAACCACCGACCTTCCGCTCTCCGGACAGACGCCCCATCTGTACTAGAGCGTGGGGGCGGTCGGAAAAGTAACAGTTACACTGGGAGTAACATGTTCTTCTCTTGATCTGGCCTGCTGTGCACCATATGATAAAGAAATACATCGTCTACTGACCTAATTGTCTCACGACTAAAGTATGCTTAACGTGTTTAAAGAGGGAGGCAGAAGGTGATGAAAATGCATGTTGAAACCTAACCATAACTCTCAACAAGGAAATGGCGATGCAGAGCATCAACATCTAGCCGCAACTAGGCTCCCGTATATTTATGATGTCAAAAATGTTTGGAACACAGCACGATGTCCCATTATTTTCCACTACTCTGTACCTCCAGCTGGTTAATGACGCTCCACACTTATACAAGAGGGTGTCTAAATCGTAGCGAAATGATGAAGGCGATTTGAATTGGCCAACATTACCAAAACAATGATAGGCACTCTACTAGTTTGAAGTCGAGTCTGAAACTGGGGGAATCATCAAAACCCAATACATACATGTTTGAGAACAATACTCTTGAAACAAAACCTTTCTCGCGTTTACACTTTTCCCCAGCTCTCAAAGTGTGAAGGTATACACTAACTGAGCTCACATATCTTAAAGAAGTACTAATAGGTTTATATAAAATCTGTCACTGGACACAAACCCCGACTTCAGTTGAAATATCTCCCATGCAGGGAAAAGCGGAAAACGAACGTTTTTCTTCAGCTATATTACTTCCAACCCATGCTAGCCGTAAATGGCGACTATGCTTGTCGTAAGAGGCGACTAACGGGATCGGGTGGTCAGGCTCGCTGACTTGGTTGATGCATGTCATCGATCCCCATTGCGTGGATCGATGCTCATGATATTAATCACTGGATTGTCTGGTCCAGACTCGATTATTTACAGACCGCCGTCATATAGCTGGAATATTGCTGAGTGCGGCGTTAAATAACAAACCAAACCAAACCAAACCAAATCCTGTATAGGAAAGGCACAAGTTCTGCAGTTGCCTGATTTATATGCAAAGTTCTTTGAACAGAACCGTTTATATGATTTATGTTCCGGAAAGGAACCCTGCCTACATTTGAACGAAGTCCAATTCATATGGGAGGAAACACACAATTTCAAAATATATTTAAAATAGAACGAATAACAAGTCACAAGGTCAATATGTGTCTGATTTTTATGCAAACTTCCTCAATGACACTGTACATCTTATGAGGTAAGCGAACCAGGGAACGAACCCTGCCTTGTTTAACCTACTGAATCTTGGAATACACGCCGGTTCACCCAACGCAACGTAGAGACACCTAGGAGCGACATTTGAGACAATATTTGAGAAGAAAAGGTTGATTTATTTGTTTGTTGTTTAAACGCCGCGCACTCAGCAATATTCCAGCTATATCTGGACCAGACAATCCAGTGATTGACATCATGACATTACGGCAGGCATGGGTTGCTGACAATCTCATTAAAATCAGATCTTTGTTCTCGCTATCGCAAAACAACGGCAGCGAAAACTAAGATCTGATTTTAATGAGATTGGGGTTGCTGAAGACCTATTCTAGATGTACACGGGTCCAAAACAGCGAATTATCGTTGGGTCAAAGGACCTCCCGACATACATAGTCCTGTAGTTTCAGGACCAAAACGCAGTGTGGAGTCTGGACAACATTTGGTCAACCTAGGAGAGACAGAGTGAGAAATTCCATAGAGAGTCCGTGTTCGTCGCGAAGCATATCCTAGGGGCTGTTCCACAAAGCGATCTTAGTGCTATGATTGTCGTAAGCCTATGTTAAAGTATGGGGGTTACGATCATCTTAGCGCTAAGATCGCTTTGTGGAACGGGGCCCAGGTATCCCCTGTGGTGGTTTTACGAGAATATTGACAAGAGAGTGAAAACCATACTCACTCACTAACTCCCCTTCAATAGTCACTAAAGCGTTTGTAAAATATACTCAAGAATTCTTTTGCAAGAAGTGGCTGTAAGAAGGCATGTTTTCCTCTCATTATTGTAGCGAAATGTCTTCGAGAAATACTGGCGTCTATAAAACTTCAAGATGTATTTATACATCCACTTGAAGGTTTTCTTTAATAGACGTCACGTTAAATGAACAGATAAGAAAAAACAACACATTTTGATCATGACTGCATGTATTTATTTCCCAGTCCATTACCGGTAAGTCCAGTAGTCCCAAATTATCATCACCAACTATCGGCCCTCTTCAGACGCCTAGTGAATCAGCATACCGCATGAAGCAACACTTAGATTACTGGAATTTGCAAATAAGTTATCTTCAAATAGCATGCACGATGCAGTATACGGGACACTTTCCGCCACTTTGGTATCCTACCCCATTTTTGTCGCCCGCTTAAATAACAGGGCTTTGCGGGGCTTTGATATTCAATTTCAAGGTGTAATCATAATAAATTTTACCAATGCAAGAGGGGTATTTTTTCCGGTTATCGCCCTATTTTTCAATTAGTAATGCTGTCGCGTTCCAAAATCCAAATAGGTGCAGCGGGTGTTTACGTTGAGACACTGAATGGGGAGAAGTTAATCTTTGTTGCTTCACTGCTCTCAAACCGACACCATGAGTCCTACGTTCACACCTGATAGGGATACTGTGCTGGCTCACACTCTTACGAAAGCGGGAGACAACAATGTCTATACATGCCTACTTATTTTTATAATTAAATGAAGCTGAACATGCATCAGTTCCATGTCCATTTCAAATCCTATTCGTACATCTCCCAGATTTATCCCCAACCTGGACACTCAAATAGTTGTAGTTTATTTCTGGAAGAAGAATGCTCTTAACCTTGAAGACAGATGCTTAGTGTTGAATATTCTTGATCTTGATTAACAGGATCTTGTATTCGACCCTCCCTGAGACTGGTAACGAAAGGAGGCAAATCAAGACTGGTGAGAAGTGGGAGTTTTGCTGTTCTGTTGATTGTATTTCCGAAAAGACTTTTACAGTCGTCAAATGGAACAGCACCATTGATCTCATATTGATGGGTTGCCTCAGATGTCCAGAAGTGGGCACATTAGTGATGTTCCTCACATAACATGTTCTACATGGATTGATTACATCGGTTCCCACTGAAAGGCTTGGATCCATGTACTCTCCTATACGTTTCACTCACAGGAACTCGTTATTGGTCAGTAAATAAAAATATATATACCCCCTATATGTAAGTAGAGAATTACATATTGAGGGTATATATTTTATTTACTGACCGATAACGAATTCCTGTGGTTTCACTGTAGCCCTGAAAGCGTCCACATTAACTTTAACTTGATTTGCAGATGAACCAGCCAACAAAATGTCAGTCTTCTCGTCATTCAGTTCGAATTTGCTTACACATCTATACACAAAATTCCAATTTGAATTTCTATTACTAGTTACACAACATTGTATGGTGCATACTTCATGGTGTGGTGGGATTAGTCCCAGATTCATACCAAACAAGTCCAGTGCAATGATAGTAACACACACATTACTTCGGATCTAACCGAGGCTTCAGAACTACTTGCTGGGAGTAATCAATAGCAATACCTCACAGTATCATGATAACATTTATTAACAAATAGGGTTTCGTACATGACGTCAATACCACAAGAATGTTTTATCATGTTGCAGCGCATCCTATATCATATGACATCACCCTGGTCAACCAATCATAGAGCCACGTGGTACAGGCACACATTCTTATTTCCCAGGTCAACCACCCATGTACAGACACACATTCTCTAGGGTTGTCCCCAGGGCCAGCATCCCTTCTGAAACATCCACTTTCTCCATATGTCCACCATGACAACCTGTCTGAACTCAGGTATCCAGGACAACTGTTTCCCACAAACATCAAGTGTACACCCAAGCTGCCCCTAGCTACATTTAACCTGTTTATCCCTAGCTACGTGTAACCTGTTTATCCCTAGCTCCATGTAACCTGTTTATCCCTAGCTATGTGTAACCTGTTTATCCCTAGCTACGTGTAACCTGTTTATCCCTAGCTCCATGTAACCTGTTTATCCCTAGCTATGTGTAACCTGTTTATCCCTAGCTACATGTAACCTGTTTATCTCTAGCTACATGTAACCTGTCTATCCATAACTACATGTAACCTGTTTATCCCTAGCTCCATGTAACCTGTTTATCCCTAGCTATGTGTAACCTGTTTATCCCTAGCTACATGTAACCTGTTTATCTCTAGCTACATGTAACCTGTCTATCCATAACTACATGTAACCTGTTTATCACTAGCTACGTGTAACCTCTTTATCTCTAGCTACCTGTAACCTGTCTATCCATAACTACATGTAAACTGTTTATCCCTAGCTACGTGTAACCTGTTTATCCCTAGCTACGTGTAACCTGTTTATCCTTAACTACATGTAACCTGTTTATCCCTAGCTACGTGTAACCTGTTTATCCCTACATACTTCCCACTTGCCCCCCAAAATAACCTAGTTTCCCCAAAGTAGTATTTAGACGCCCCAATATAGCCTTGCTGCCCCTGTCCTAACTTTCCCCTACATATACCTAGTCCACATAAAACGTTACCCCAAAGTATATTAACTCCTGTGTATAATCCCTAGGTATAACCCAGATACATCTATACACAATCTCATTAAAATCAGATCTTAGTTCTCGCTACTGCCAAACAAAGATCTGAGGACATCCCATTACGGGTCACGACAGACCGACTTTTCGCGAACTTTGATTGACCAATGGAATGACTGATAAGAAGTCAACATTAGCCAATCAGAAGGCAGATTAATCAAGCTTTACAGCACGAGGTTCAAACTGGCGACTACGCTTTGAAACATATTTTGCCATATACTTGCTTAAAAAATTAAAAACTGAACAAAAGAACATTCTGGAATGGCTAATAGATGGTCTAGATTGTATGAATACAGTCATAAAGCCCATACCCCTGCTCGTGGGTGCTTACAGTGGTAAACATCTGACACCTGCATCACTTTGGGCTTTCCTCCCACATTAAGCTGACAGGCTGTGATATAACTGGAACCCAACTCACTCAATTACTTGATGTAATGAAATCTGCTGAAAATCTATTTATATCATTACCAAAGGTCAGACTTTATTCACATCTTCACATCATACTAGAATTGTTGCAAATGATATTTTCAAAGGAAACTTAAAAGTTTGTTATTCTTATTCATTGAGGCTTCTTATCAAATTATTTTAACTCAAATCAAATTATTTAAACACATCTCCTGCAACCAATAACAGGCTATCCACATGCTGGTTAATTAAAACCTGTTACACTTGTGTACTACCTCCATGTTGAAATGGGAAGCTATTATCTGAATACCTTTTCATTAAGGAATGTCATGATGGCCGACTTGGAACATTATCATGCAGTTGGTGATTAGGTAAGTTCCATATGCAGCATGCCATATATGAGCACCTGTTTTACCAAAACCATGGTAAACATCTTTGTCATGAGAATCACAAAACGCTAAGCGATAGCAGAAAGGTACCTTTCTCAAGAATTGACTTCAATATTTGTTTGCATTTATGGAGTTATATACATAAACACCAGTGTGGACATGGAGTAAACCCGGATAGCAGTCTGCACACCAGCTTCTATATTTATACCTTAATAAACGCAAACATATATTAAAATAAATTCTTATAAATCAATCAAAAGTAACAATGTTTCTCACTGCTTATTACGGCATTACAATCTGTAGACAGCACACAAAATCAGTAACATCGTTCAGCACAATAATGCAACACGAGCCCCACCCACTCTATTATGAGCACATAAGGAAACAGTGGTCTGGTAGTGGGCGTGACCTTTGTTTTTTCAGTTTATGGAAACATAAATACAAAAAATATTGCTTGTTTGGCCAATCAAATGCCTTGGAATCACTTGCATTTTATTCATACTGAAATGATGTGCATCATATTATGGTTGAAAATGGAAGCTTCTGAACTCGTTCAAATATTCTGCAATATCACATAAAGCATATGGTGACTGTCAAAAGTCTACTGCAAAACAACAGTCTGGAACAAGGCATCATACACGGTACGATTTACTGCAGTGTTTCACGGAACTGATGATATAGCACTGTGTCCAGCATGGTTGAGGTGACCCCCAATGTAAGCACTGACGTCACAGACAGGAGAATCTGTAACCATCACAGACTGTAGACAGGATGGAGGCATGGCAACTATTACCATGGTTACTTCTTGCCTGGAACACAAAATGTTACTTTGTTACCAAACACTGTATGAAGTTCTAATCAAATTAATTAATACGAAATTTTCAAGTGTCATTTGACATTCATACAAAACATGATGACATCATGTTACACACGCTAAGAACATCAGCTCAAAGTGAGTGACTGAGTATGGTTTTACACCGCTTTCAGAAATATTCCAGCAATATCACGGCAGGGGACACCAGAAATGGGCTTCACACATTGTACCCATGTCGGGAATCGAACCAGGGTCTTCGGCATGATGGCGAACGCTTTAACCACTAGGCTACCTGACCGCCCCCACCCCACATCAGCATAAAGGTGAATACTGAAGACCAAAATGGAACAACTTGTCCTGATCCTCTTTCCACCCTCACCGAAGTGAGTGAGTGAGTGAGTGAGTGAGTGAGTGAGTATGGTTTTACACCGCTTTTAGCAATATTCCAGCAATATCACGGCGGGGGACACCAGAAATTAGCTTCACACATTGTACCCATGTCGGGAATCAAACCGGGGTCTTCGGCTAACGAGCGAACACTCTAACCACTAGGCTACCTGACCGCCCCTTCCAAAGTCATTGTCACAATAGTTCAGTAGTTGAACACATTGAATCAACAGCCTGTTAATCATCAGTGGGAATCACTCTATAACCAACAGCAGTGTTGACCAGTGCCACTGACCAAGTTTGAGCCACTTGGGTGCTTTCCCTCCGGACTGTGCCCCCGACGATGACCCTGCTCTTGATGACTCCGTCCTTGATGTTGATGCCGCTGACTCTGGTCCTGCTGTTTCCGAGGAACTTGACTCGACGCTTGGAAGGCTGAAACAGGATAAGGACAACCATGTCTTGTCATGTTCTTAGCTGTCCCATTTTGGTACCACCATTTCTTCTTATCTTATTTCCGTACCTCACAAACATTGTACACTCCCATCCTTTATCTCAAAGCTAAATCAAACGTAAACTACAACAGGATATCACTTTGTATCTATCATCAACATTTCAAACCCACTCTAAACAACCTCTTTTGGAAATCACACTTTCATTGTTGCTTTATTCATTTTTAAATTTAGAAATTACAATGTTGTCCCATGTCCCTTCATTCCAGGTACTTGGAGCTGAACAGAGTTATCTGCCCATTTTACCTCTTGAATGCCAGTTGTTCTGCCTGTGTTCGTGTGGAGATCTCAGCCCTCACAGCTTCAGAGAGATGGTGGTCTACAGACAGTACATACCCCTGATCACACATCTAATATCATCAGTAGCATACATGTAGTAGTATTAGAAATCCAGGGATTTATCTAGATCTGCTCAAGAGCCCCCAAGTCAGCAGTTATATAAATATCAGAAACAAATCCCAAATTGGAAATACAAATTTCCAAATCATGTTATTAAAGTTATAACTAATGACTCTTGTCATGTGACTTGTATTTCACCATTAACCGGACCAATAAAGAAGAACAGGCTTGAATGTTCAGTTTGGCATTACTGCATTCAATGCTTGAGAAAATACTTGTGAATTTAAGAAAATAAGAATCTCAAAAATAATCCAAAATCAAACAAAATAAATTTCTACATGTATTCACAATTTCAACTTTCTTTGAAGATAAATCCCTGCTGACACAACATTAATTCTGTTTATATCCGATGTTAATCAAATCATATTTACCTAGCCACTATACTCTAGTATAGAAATATTTGCCCTTTTCAAGTTGTAGTTATAATGGTTCAAGAGCTTAAAACAAATAGTTTATCCCTTTCCAGATGTCAAACATATATTAAATATGTACCTTTGGCAACCTCACAGCCGAAGTAGATACGTGTAGCGGGGACTAGATGAGCCTGCAGGAACAGAGCATGCAGTGACCAGATAGAGAGGCATTACACAGTTCTCTCCCCTGACCTCGCGTCTACGTAATAATCATAGTAATCGTGGCTGGCTTGACAATTAAAGATGGGTATACAATATCAAGCATGATGACACATTTATTTTCTTAATGTAGAATTTTGATTCCAACAAATCTGACAAAGCATACACATAGATCTGTATACAGTAAAAGCAGGCCCTGTGTCCAGCTACTCTGCTTTCTGATCAGTTACTGTTTGGAATGTCTATATAGAATCTAAATTTACCAGATACTTATGACTTGCCAATCCAGAAATTTGTATACTTTAATGATTTTACTTGGAATTTTATTTGCCGAGGTCCCAATACTTTAAAACAGACTTACAACAATGGTCGCACTAACATAGCTTCATGGAACAGACCCCAGATCAACGGGGTTCAATCTGTTACATCATTACCCATGCTGCAAGGCTATCCCTACGTGATACCTCACCTCAATGAGAGTGGAGCTCCTGTCTTTGAGAACACACTTGGGTGGTGTGGTATCTGTAAACAATGTCACATGATCATAATGATGAAAGAAATAGTTCAAATTTTGCATCCCCCCCTAATTTGGCTGTGTCTACCACCCCAATACCCAATACCAAATGATCAGTCCCTCATTATAAACAATGTCACATGATCATAATGATAGAAATAGTTCATGTCATAAAACACTGATGATTGTGTAGTTTGTTCATCGCCCTCCCCTAAACGTGTAGTTACACAAGAAGATAATGATCAGCATTACACAAGTATCAATAACATTTCAACCATGACACAACTGTATATGTTGTTGATTTTTACACATAATTGTGAAGTTATTTTCAACATGTTCCAGACAAAAGAAATTGTCATGTGTGGAGTTATCGTCCTCATGATCCCCAGACAAACTAAGTCATTTTCAGGGTGCTTCAATCAACTTCTATCATAAGAGGCTTGTTTTTTTTATGGTTGTAATTAACATAGTGAAATAAATTATTATTTCAATAAAGATGAACTTATTGATGTTATTTGGCAAGTGCGTGCGTGCGTGCGTGCATGCATGCGTGCATGTCTGTCTGTGTCTGTGTGTCTGTGTGTGAAAGAGATTGGTCTTAGGACTGTATCATATCTTCATGACGCCCATATTTTACTTAACAGTGTTCATGTTCACATTTAATAAATGACCAGTCCCTCAAGATTTTGTGATGGTGAAGGAGCACCTGTTATGGTGTTCACTTACAGAGGTAGAACGGGGTTGTCTTGTCCTGTAGATGTTCTTTAACAAACTTCTGAACAGCAAACACTGCAAGAACATAAAACATGTCACAACGTACAACAAGTCTAGGGTTGTGGATCCTGTATCAGGGGTTGTTTGGTTGGTTGGTTGTTGTTGTTTAACGCCACACTCAGCAGTATTCCAGAGGTCTATAAATAATCTAATCTGGACCAGACAATCCAGTGATTGGCATCAAAAGCATTGTTCCAATCAATTGGGATATGATGACATGCATCAAACCAAGTCAGCGAGTCTGATCACCCGATCTCGACAAGCATAGTCGCCTTTTACGGCTGTGTTGCTGAAGACCTATTCTACCACGGATGTACACGGGCCCAAAACAGCGAATTATTGCTGGGTCAAAGGACTTTTCAACATAAACAATCCTGTAGTTTCAGGACCAAAACGCAGTGTGGAGTCCAATAATGTTGTGTTCCTGACAGTTACCAACCTTACACTCCCACCAGGACATCTACAGACATACTGCAAAGAACGTCAGTGCTTGATTTATCACCATGGTGATATGAAATGAACATGACATTAATTTTTCGCGTCATTCCAATATAGATTCCACAATAGCAGATATTCAAGGGTTACAGGAACCAAAACAGCAAGCGAAGTGTGAATGTTAAACATTTCTATGATAACTCTGAACAACCCCTGGCCAACAGACAAGTCCTTTCCAACCAACTGATCCCCAAGTCCTATCCAACCAACTGATCCCCAAGTCCTATCCAACCAACTGACCACCAAGTCCTATCCAACCAACTGATCCCCAAGTCCTATCCACCCAACTGACCACCAAGTCCTATCCAACCAACTGACCACCAAGTCCTATCCAACCAACTGACCACCCAGTCCTATCCACCCAACTGACCACCAAGTCCTATCCAACCAACTGACCACCAAGTCCTATCTAAACAACTGATCCCCAAGTCCTATCCAACCAACTGACCACCAAGTCCCATCCAACCAACTGACCACCAAGTCCTATCCAACCAACTGACCCCCCAGTCCTATCCACCCAACTGACCACCAAGTCCTATCCAACCAACTGACCCCCAAGTCCTATCCACCCAACTGACCACCAAGTCCTATCCAACCAACTGACCACCAAGTCCTATCTAAACAACTGATCCCCAAGTCCTATCCAACCAACTGACCACCAAGTCCTATCCAACCAACTGACCACCAAGTCCTATCTAAACAACTGATCCCCAAGTCCTATCCACCCAACTGACCACCAAGTCCTATCCACCCAACTGACCACCAAGTCCTATCCACCCAACTGACCACCAAGTCCTATCCAACCAACTGACCACTAAGTCCTATCCACCCAACTGACCCCCAAGTCCTATCCAACCAACTGACCACCAAGTCCTATCTAACCAACTGACCACCAAGTCCTATCCAACCAACTGACCACCAAGTCCTATCCAACCAACTGACCACCAAGTCCTATCTAAACAACTGATCCCCAAGTCCTATCCAACCAACTGGCCACAGGTCCTATCCAACCAACTGACCCCCAAGTCCTATCCACCCAACTGACCACCAAGTCCTATCCAACCAACTGACCACCAAGTCCTATCTAAACAACTGATCCCCAAGTCCTATCCAACCAACTGGCCACAAGTCCTATCCACCCAACTGACCACCAAGTCCCATCCAACCAACTGACCACCAAGTCCTATCCAACCAACTGACCCCCAAATCCTATCCACCCAACTGACCACCAAGTCCTATCCAACCAACTGACCACCAAGTCCTATCTAAACAACTGATCCCCAAGTCCTATCCAACCAACTGGCCACAAGTCCTATCCACCCAACTGACCACCAAGTCCCATCCAACCAACTGACCACCAAGTCCTATCCACCCAACTGACCACCAAGTCCTATCCAACCAACTGATCCCCAAGTCATATCTAAACAACTGATCCCCAAGTCCTATCCACCCAACTGACCACCAAGTCCTATCCACCCAACTGACCACCAAGTCCTATCTAAACAACTGATCCCCAAGTCCTATCCAACCAACTGATCCCCAAGTCCTATCCAACCAACTGATCCCCAAGTCCTATCCAACCAACTGACCACCAAGTCCTATCTAAACAACTGATCCCCAAGTCCTATCCAACCAACTGATCCCCAAGTCCTATCCAACCAACTGACCACAAAGTCCTATCCAACCAACTGACCACCAAGTCCTATCCAACCAACTGACCACCAAGTCCTATCCAACCAACTGACCACCAAGTCCTATCCAACCAACTGATCCCCAAGTCCTATCTAAACAACTGACCACCAAGTCCTATCTAAACAACTGACCACCAAGTCCTATCCAACCAACTGACCACCAAGTCCTATCCAACCAACTGACCACCAAGTCCTATCTAAACAACTGATCCCCAAGTCCTATCCAACCAACTGACCACCAAGTCCTATCTAAACAACTGACCACCAAGTCCTATCCAACCAACTGATCCCCAAGTCCTATCCAACCAACTGATCCCCAAGTCCTATCCAACCAACTGACCACCAAGTCCTATCCACCCAACTGACCACCAAGTCCTATCTAAACAACTGATCCCCAAGTCCTATCCAACCAACTGGCCACAAGTCCTATCCAACCAACTGATCCCCAAGTCCTATCCAACCAACTGACCACCAAGTCCTATCCACCCAACTGACCACCAAGTCCTATCTAAACAACTGATCCCCAAGTCCTATCCAACCAACTGACCACCAAGTCCTATCCAACCAACTGACCACCAAGTCCTATCCAACCAACTGACCACCAAGTCCTAGCCAACCAACTGACCACCAAGTCCTATCCAACCAACTGACCACCAAGTCCTATCCAACCAACTGACCACCAAGTCCTATCCAACCAACTGACCAGTTTCCCTGGGTCTGAACATCCCCTGAAGCACCAGTTTGTCCGGAAACTGGACCCGGATGACCACCTTCTTGTACTTGCTGTATCTCTCCTCCAGCCTGGCCTGCCGCATGGCCTGTGTCATCAGGGGGGCGTCGGCCTGGCAGTCCCTGCAACACAGGATCATCTGATGAACAATCTCATCTCAATCCAAAACCACAGGAGGTATTTCTTTCATGGTTACTTGGCATGACATTACCGACAATATCTTATGCAACAACCTGTTAAGTATATGGCCAGAACTACAAGTAGTCGATCAAACCATACGCTAAAAGTTACACAAAGGGGTTGTTTGTAATGCATTGGTATATATACTTCTCAACTCCTTCACAAAACTGAGTGAGTGAATGTTGTTTCATGCCACAGTCAGTTTTATTCCAGCTACAGATTTATTACTGTGTCCAAGACCACCACATTCATAGTCCAGGCAGGACACAGCAAACGTGGTGAATCCAAGTCTGCTCTTACAGGCATGAGGAAACCTACCCGGGACAGGGAACCCCACAATCCTAAATTTGGCCTCTTAAGGAGGAACTGTAGAAGAACAAGAGTTTGCAACTAACGTGGCTATATCCCCCACCCCTGTTGCAGAATTTATGACATAATTAAGTCTAAACAAACCCTAACCTTTTTTAACCGAGGTGGAACTTGTCATGGACATTGTAAAAAAAAGAAGAATTTGGAACCTAAGTCCATCTTGTTGCCATGGAAACGTAAAAAATAAAAATTTCTAAAATTTCTAAATAGCAAACGGCACCAGTTCAGCATGTACTTGACAGACCTGCAAAGTTTCATGAAAAAATATTGAACGGTTTCTGAGTTATGCTCCGGAAACGAAACGTGACGGACGGACGGACGGATGGACGGACGGATGGAGCCCGTTACTATATCCCCCACCAACTTTGTTGGGCGGGGGATAATTAGGAAACATTATTGGATTGTCACTGATTATAGTCATGTAGTCAAAGTTTGATGGGCTCTTGAGAGGGCCTGGGGTCTACGGCCTGGTGCCTGTCTCCAGTCTAGTTCAAGATGCTGTAGTACCATGTGTAGAACGGAGACAATTTTTATAATTATGGTGATCATTAACTGTTACATTGATTTATCATCTAAAACTGGTCCCAACAGGAGGTATTGCTTCAGTGAAATTGCATCACAATGCTTTGCAGACCATTGGGACATCATCGGTTACCATTTCATCACAATGAAATGACATCACTATAATCTCTCTGCAACAGAAGCTGGTTAGCAGTACTTTTTACACTTAGGTACTACATATTACGGTTTACAACCTGAAACATGACGAAGAATGTTGGATGGTAAAAAGACTCTCACGCTCTTGTCTTTTGATATCAACACTTTAACAGTTCAAACTCTTCTGCAACCTCAGAGTTTTCCAAATTTTTATTGATCTGTGTAGATATATTTGATATCAAAAGACACTAGGGTGACATTTTCTATTTACAAAATAGGAGTCAGAATATACTCTGAGATGCTGTTAGGCTAGCCACACTAAAGAAAACTGACATCAATAAAACTTGCCAAGCAAAGAGCCAGGTAAAAAACATTTCATTTCACAATATATTTATTACTCAAGAGAAGTTAGAGAACACCTTGATTCTTTCATATTACAATACAGTGGTCCCTCGCTATTGTGCTCTTCAATATAGCGATAACATGGTTATAGCCCGCAGTAATGCATCATGATGCATGGCTCCTAATATTTACTTACATTTTTAATAAATTCAAGTTTTCCAATGACACAGAGTTTTCCCCTTCTCAAAAAACATCATCAGCTGATCACAACAATCATGTAACACCGGAAATACCTGTCACAAATCTAAACTGAATTACGTAATTTAATCCCATTATTATACTATCTGGTTATAAAAAGGTGTTCATTTTTTATCTGGACTTATGTTTGTAATGTATTACATTAATTTTAGTCAAAATTTCATTGTAGTTAATTGGGTGTTCTTTGACATCTTTTGAGTAGCACAGATGCAGTAATACATAAACGACAGAATGAATAGATTAGCACACAGGCCAACACAAATTACTTTGAATTCCATTCCAGAACGTAAACGTTCACAGCAACAATTCTGCAAAAATATACAAAGGCATTTTCTTGACTTTAGATAACAATAGACAGTAACTTACACATTTTTCTGGAGGTCGACCATCATTTTCCGAACATCTGCATCGGTGACATCAAAGAAGTCATCAGGCAGATCAGCTGTGAAAGGAGTCTAATTTCTGTAACTTGTTACCATGGCAACATCACCAACAGTCAACTCTTCAATTCCTTAGTTATTGTTGCACATGCCAATTAGCATTTGATAGGCTTAAAATGGACGACAAGCCAGGTTTTTGACAACAAGGTTGTTAATTAGATTGTTTTGACAACAAATCTGTTGGATTATCTTGGTTTGACAACACATATTCTTGTTGGCATTTATACACTACAAACATGTCGATTAACAAGACAAAGAAGTCTCTACCAATGTCAAAGACAATCTGTTATATCAGCCATTGTAATTAGTAGTTTTCAGCCACTGTATTGTTTTCTAATACATCATACTGAACATTTTTGGCTGCAAATGCCTGAGTCTTGCAGAAGATTTTTTAGGGTGTTTGTTTTAAAGACAATTATTTGTCAAAATTACTACAGAACACCAACAATAAGTTTATGTTTACACAGATACAGAGCCCCACGTACCATCTGTCCCAGGCTGAGAACTAGCAACAGGCACATCCAAGTCAAACAACACAGTTTCTCTGTCACAAGGCTGAAACACATCAGCAGAAAGTTGATGCTGGTTGAGAAAACAAATACTCTTCTGTCCATATCCTTTCATGTTTTCGTGTATTAATAAAATATGCATATAGGAGTTCAGATGCATCCACAACCATCTAGTGTATCATATTTCCATTCTAAAGAGGGATGGGGAGACTGAGGTATGCATTGAGGCGAGGCATAAGTTCTTATTTCCACGTGTAATGTCATTCGAAAAAGGTTTAAAACATTTATAGGGTGGGAAATAGGTCTACAGTGTTCCGATGAATACAGCAAAACTCGTTTCTCTATGTACATAACAAATATATAACCTTCTTATCCACTACACATTTATTAGACATTTCAAATATCTTTCCTTTGTCACAATTTCCTGATACGACCTACAACTTAAAAATTTCAAGACAAATCAAAAGATATCCATGACCGTTATCAAAATGTGGACAACATTTACGTGAAGAATGTGAACATACCTTGAATTCCTCTCGGTTCACATCACTGAAAGATAAAATATAACAATCTTTGTCACAAACAGCCTAGTCTTTGATTAGCATCAGCTAGCCTCAGAATAGATGGAAGTACAGCGATCTTCACATTTCCAAGGTTTGTTAGCATTATTATATACAGAGTCAGCATAGACATGCTAAAAAACATGACTGAGTTTTTTTCTAAGATTTGAAACGCATGATACACCTGACAATACCTTAGTTCATTGGAGTAGACAGATTTCCCCTTGGAAGACTCTGGGAACTGGAATTATACCACATTGAAAAAGGATGAATACAGTCAAAATGTGATACCCCTGTCATCCAATTCTGAAATTATGCTAGATATTAAGATCACATACCGTATTCGACGTAATAAGTGCCCAGGGCGCTCTCAAAATTAGAAATAGGGGGCTCTAATTAGATTATTATTTTGGGGAAAAAATCAGAGTTATAAGATAGTAGATTTCGTGGTTTATGCTGACAGCCTGAAATGTTTATATACGACAGATAGATTTTTCCAGGACTTAAATGCCCATAATTAAGGGTACATATAACACACGAGTGCGTATTATACACGAATAAATAAGTCTTGTGTACATTGATCAATCGGAAGGGGTGCTAATTGAGATTGTTCACTAGCCAATATATTAGCAAATATCGCCATGGGCGCTTATTACGTCGAATACGGTATATGATATATATACAGGAAAAGCAGTGGAAGACTCTGCAAGTTATTCTGAGTAACTGGGTAACTGATCTGATGTTGATCGTTATTGTAAAGAGGGACAAATGACAATAGATGGGTGACCTTGAAGTCTGTGAATTGTGGTTGTGGCAGTGCTTGTCTGGGTCTTGCGGCTGCAGCATTCTGACTGGACGGCATCTGTACTGACCCCCCAATGAGACGCTGCATCATCCGCTGAGCAAGGGCGCGGGCCAACTGGAGAGAAACATGTAGCCATGCTGTATACACTATCAAACTGCAGCTGGTAGAATTGTAGTTGAAGTGAGCGAGTTTTGTTTTACGCTGCTTTTAGCAATATTCCAGCAATATCATGGCGGGGACACCAGAAATAGACTTCAAACATTGTACCCAAGTGGAGAATCAAACCCGGGTCTTCGGCGTGACAAGCCAGCGCTTTAACCACTAGGCTACCTGACCTCCCCAATTGTAGTTGAAGACATTCACACAAGATGCAACATGTTACATGCAGTCAGCATTATATTACTACTAGAATTATCACAGCACAAGCCCGTAATAAAGTGTGCATGTGTCTGGTGTACTAGTTCGTACCAATGACCAGTCCTTGTTTTATCCCCTTAATGCCGAGTGTCAGGCAGGGTAAAAATAAGTAAAATCTTTAAGGCTAAAAAAAATAATTGTCTTGGTTCTCAGGCACCACCTGCATCATCATAAAGTCTGCCGCATGTTTTGTTTTGTTTCCATTTTTAAATTTTTTTAAAAAGTCCTTAATCTTAATCACAATGAAAACAAAAAATTGAAAATGGACACAAAAAGGAAACGTGCAATGAACTTTATGATGATGTGGGCAGTGCCTGAAAACCAAGACTATTATTTTTTTTAGCCTTAATGTCTTTTGGTATGACGCAGCCAGGGATCAAACCCAACCTTCCAATCCAATCATACATACCTTATTGTTGTCCTGCAACTGGCATTAGCATAATGATTATGATATATTCAAAATCACATTTCACACACAAAATTCTGCTGTCTAAGATACTTGAAACTTGAACAATTATGGACCATATGAATGTGTCCATTTCTTGAATAAGAAACAGTGAGTATAACTGTCAACATGATTTACCCGTTGTTGATCTGGTGGCAGATCATTGAAATCATCCGGTGTGAAGATCTCCACACCTGGTATGTTCATACTCCGCAGCTGCTCAATGCTACTCTGTCCATTGGCAGGTACTTGATTCTGGCTCCGTACACTGCTCTGTCCACTGTTACATATCGCATTGGAATCACTAGCATCCCCAGTGGACACAGACATCACAGATGCAGCAGTGTCTACCTCCATTGCTTCCTGACCAGACAAACTTGTTTCACTCCTTGTCTCCTTGTTATCACAAATGTCTGCCTCCATATTGGTTTCCAGTCTCTCTGGGATCACCCTGCTACTGCCACCAGATGGCGCTGCTGCCTGACTCTCCAATGATGAACTTTCCTGCATTTCAGCATGTTTCCTTGCTGCAATTTCTCTAAGACGAGCCTCCTTTACTTTCTCCTTGTCTGCTTTGGCTATTAATCCTGCTATAACAGAGTCTTCAACTGGGCGATGGACAAGTCTACAAAAGTAACGTTCCAAAGTCAAGTGACCGGTCACTTAAGGGACTGGTTATTTATTATAGGGGTGGGTGGGCGGCTGGGATTGGTCTTTTGACCATATCATATTTTGCTGACACCCCCCGCTCCCTCCCAATTCACCCCATTTAATATTTCATGTAACATTTATATTTCCTCCACCCCCCAATCCCTAATCTCACACCATCACCCCCAATAATAAATGTCCAGTCCCTAAACAGTCTTGCATTTTCTTTCAAAGATGCGTTGAATAAACCCACACCAATGCAGAAAACCCATACAGAATATTAATGTCTTTATCATCCCCAACAGTGTTTGTTCCACACAACACCCACTGCCAGAACTCCAGGTAATTTGTCTCAGTCTTTTACATATACTTAATTTTCAGTACAACAATTTGGTTTGAATCATTACCCCACCTTATGACAGCCTTGCCTCCTGTAAGTCCAAGTTTGCGTAACGTTGTGGATTGCAGAGCGCACTCACCAATCACCTAGATCAGAAAAATAGCATCATAACGCAAACCACAAAAGGATACCCCTGGTTCCATCTACTCAACAGAAAGACTTTTTTTAAGTATATGTGCTACCTGTAACAATTATGGACAAAAAATCCTTGGGTTCCACTCATGTTTCTTAGCAACATGGGTTATTATGAGCACTATCATAACAATAGTGCAGAAAAAGAGAGCATTTTTGACAATTTCCCAACTTTGTGTGGATGAACAGAGGATCAGATACCATATATCTGTATGAGTTTTAAGTTCATACCAACCTCATCTCTCCTTTTATCAAGAATTCACTTTGTATAACATTTTTTATGATAAACAGCTGTACTGACCTCTTCCGTCATGTAGATACACACTGGATGAGTTGGTGGTGTCTGACTAGTGTCAACAACTGTCAGCTTGCCTGCATGCTCTCTGAAATCGTGGATAGTTAACCAAATAATAAATTTCAAGCGAAGTACCCAGACATCAATATCTGCAACATTTGCATATTTTCATACTTTTATGTAGTCATAATCATAAATGTTTATTTTATCAAAAAAATGTACAACCTAAACACACTTACCCACATATACAAAATAACCTAACTTTGATCATTGACTTAATAACAATAGATAATTTCTTTTACTGAGACTGATACTACTGAGATCGCTCCATTACTGAACTTTCCCTATCCTGCATCGTCCAGTCTCCAACAAAGCAACCTTACGGCTATAATTATCAAAAGTCTGTGTTAAAGTATGGGAATCACAAAAGTTGTAACTCAATTATCACTTCATAGAATGATGTTAAGGACAACTCGACGAAACAAGCACTGCGTCACACCCAGCGTCTTCAAGTTGTTAGCCCTCCATGTCATCTACTCACCCAGACTGTGCCTCCCAGTGCTGAAGAATATCCCACAGGCTTGTACCGGGAAGAAACGAATGCTGCAGCCTCTGACCTGATTTAAGCTGAAGAGCAATTCCAACATTTTCCTCTGCCCTAGACTTTTCCAGTTTTTGAAGTTCCAACTTTGCGTTGTTTGGAAGGTTTGCATATCGAAAAGAGAGGCTCAAATCAAGATCCTTCCTGCCATGGCTGTCAAAGAAGTTATCAAAATGTGAAAATGTCACATTGCATACAAACATATGCAAATTGATAACAAACTAACACTATGTTTCACTATATCCATCTTTGTAACTTAAAGAATGTTAATTTCCTAAAGTGATTGTATGATGATATATGTGTGTTTTGTCAGCTGTGATATTTCCACAGACCATTTTACATAAAAATTGATATATATCAACTACTTTTTCCACAATCAGGTGACCAAGTACAATCTACTGGGGAAATAGTTTGTGTTCCTTGTGTGAATTATTATTTTGTCTTCAATCAACAGGAAACGATTGCTTTTTTGACAAGATGTAATCAAACTGGAGTCATATATATCCAATTGTTTAAAACAAGTTATGCTATGAACTTACACAAGTTTATAGTCTTCTGCTGGAATGAAGCCTTGCTTCTTGCACACTTCTTCAAGTACCTTGTGTTGGCAAAAATCTTATTAATGTGTTATCAATAGATATTGTACGATTCGTCACAAATATATTCAATATAATTAATTTAATTGCATATTATTGTGTAATAAAACAATGACCAATACAGTTGTGTTTTGACTGCATACATTTGAATACATGACAAAATATGGTAATTTAAAAAATCATGTCATCAGTTAACATTCCTGTTTTTGAGCATATACTCTGTACCAGTGATGTTCTGCTACGTCTTTCTGCTACGTTTGACATTTCTTCCGGAAATTTACATAAGTAAAAGTAATTTATTTTCAAAATCATCTCCGGGTCCAATCTTTGTTGTTCTAAAATCACGGAAACGTGACTTTGCAGAAATAAACTTTGACAGGGTTTGTTGATTATGTCGCTTAGACAACAGTGGTGTGTGTGGTCAGAAAATTTTAGACTACGGTGTTTAACTCACTTGTAAAAGTTTTGAATTAGGTGTTATTTTAACATTTTGACGTCGCCCATTCGGGCAAAGCACTTGCACCGTCGCCATTACTTTTCTTAGAGTTATCTGCCCTTCCTCCTGGTTTGTTACACGTACATTTATTGGCCAATCGATTTATCAGACCCAATGAAATGTCTCGAGTTATAAAGCTTTAAACAAATCGTAAACACGACAGAAGCGGTAGAGTTCGAGTTTGTGACCACAGACTTCTGCATGTTTTTTGTTGGAAAAGTGCTATTTTCGTGAACCATCGAACGCATTTAGATTGAACGCCCACCTTTGGAAGAGGGTAATTGAACAGATATGCTTATAGGATAACTCTGTGGAAGGATTAAGTAAATACCGTTTTCGTTTAGTCCTCGACATGTGTCGACTTGCTAACTAACCATGATTTTCAGTGTATCCAACGTCGTTCGATGACGCTTCCGTGCTCGCCTCGTGGATTAAACTAAACAGTTTGCTTTGAATTACGTATTCACATGGTAATACCATCTTCTGGCTTTTATCATCAGTAAGACAATATATTCCAAGAAGTATTTCATTTTGATATCGACATTGAAACAGTTTTTTAGAATACCTTTCCCACATCAACAACTTCAATAGACCCGTGAGCGGCTTTGATTGCTTGACATGAGCTACATGCCTGGGGACGAACAGCCATTTCATATGCCATTGTAGAGTTGAATTTGTACCTGTAATTTGTTTAATAATGTGATGTAGCAATTAGGATGCATGCTGTTCTAGCCTAGTCATATGGTTCTTGACATTGAATGCTTCTACCGAGCAGCTCTTGACTGATGTTGTCATTAGAATTAACCATCTACATGGAGCCTTTGATTCGAACCATACCTTGATTTGTTTATATGTTTCAGTGAACCAAAGCTATGGACAGCTTTCGAGGTTCTCCCAGTGAATTGACGGAAGCAGGTACCGGTATGTATTATATATCTATACTCGTAGTAACATTAACAAGTCTTCACTTTCATGTTCAAACACACATTTACATAATCTATGGGACCACCTCCATGGTCTGTGGTAGAGCGTCTGTCCAGAGAGCAGAAGATCCCCGTCCGGGTCATGTCAAAAGACGTTAAAAGATTCTACTTGTTACCCTGCCTGGCACTAGACCTTTAAGGAGTAAAAAACAAGGAGTGGTCATCTCAGAGTCAGTATACTGTGTCTGAGTGGGGTATCCATGTTAAACTGAAGCATGGTATCTCAATGGGCTAGCACTATAAAATCGGCATTAGCCCGGACTAGTACAAGCAGCCCCACACACAGATGTATGCACTTCGCAATATAAGTGCAACAATCTTGAACACGGCGTTAAACACCATTTCACCACACCTTACATAATCTATGCATTAAAATATGTAATACATATACATGGTACAGGAGGTACCTTGCTGCTGTATGCTAGGTTGGAGGTAAAAGTATTGAAGACTTGACCATGTTGATTATATGTTTCTAGTTGGATAGCTTTATGACATGTCAGAATGTTTCTTTTTCAGTGTCTCTTGCCAACAGGCTGCTTAGGCAGTGTAACAGTTCAAGGGTAGTTAGATGTGTGGAAGACATTACTTCGTCAGTCCTGGTTGATCTGTTCACAGGGTTCCTTGCGGAATCACCCAAAGGTAAATGTGCTGTCTGGTCCCAGCTTTATAAACCATAACATAAACATGATAAATATGATAAGAAGGGTTGAACAGCAAGAGTCGTAAGTTCTATAGTTGCCGTGAATGAAGAATAAAATAACAGCTGTATTTGAGGCTTGTATTAAGCATGTTAAGTGACTACCAACATCTGTTTCCAATTGGAGTTTTCTAGTTTTGTCCTTAAGGCAATGTCAGGAAGAATGTTTAAAAATTCTTCAAATTTTCAGGATATTACAATGCTGCCCCTCTAACACTAGTAACATCATGATATAGTATCATAAATGGTAAACAGCATTTGCATTTCAGCCGTTGGAAGTAAATGAAATAAATGGTAGATAATTTGTTTTACTTTTAGTCATAGTGAGAACCAGCATCATTATTTATTAGCATGTGATCAGGAGTATTTTAGTTTTGTATTTCCACAGCTGGTAAAACATCTCAAGATGAAAGTTTTCAGATTCTTAAAATTGTCAGCATTGTACAATTGGCGCTGAATTAGACATTTACTTCTTATGTAGGGCTCATCACCAGCCCCATCACTCAAGAAGATGAGACCCACAACTGTCAGGTGATCATTGATCAGCTGGCTGTCAACCTCCACACCTCACTGTCACACATCCGCGGACGCAGCATTGTGGACGGGGATGCGGTTGTCATACAGAATCTCCTGGAGATCATCGCGATGCTCGCAGACATCATTCTCAACAAAATAGACAGCGACTTCTCCACTGACCTGGATGGTAAACACCATTATCCTCTCCATTCCCATCATTCATTGAACATAACTGTTTCAAGAGGGACAAGACCCTGACTGTTTGATTCAGGTCACTTAAACCCCACTTTGTGTGTCTGCTGATCTTATGTTTTATTAAATGGATTCAGCTGTTAATGATTTCCATCACTCTACACAGATGCAGTGTCTCAAGTCAGACATGGCACTAATTACATCTAGCCTAAGATTGTATGAGCAGTGAGCACAGGGCCATAGAATTCCCCCTAATTAAATGTAAGAACTTAGGTTTCATGTGTCACTGTCAGTCCACGTTTATGATTACTATTAGCATTCTACCTCATTTACTATCTTTTCGACAATTGTAACTGGATTTATCATGATAAGTGTTCCTTTCCATCATTCCTGAGGAAGTTGTACTTATACAACGAAGTGCATGCATGTGTGTGTGTGTGGTCAGTGTACTTGTACTAGTTCGGACTAATGCCGACTCTATAGTGCTAGCCCACTGAGATACCATGTTGCAGTTTAACATGAATACCCAACTCAGACGCAGTATACTGACTGAGACGACCAGTCCTTTTAGCCCCTTAGGGCTGAGCGCCGTGCATGGTATTAATGTAATGTTTGTTGTTGACAGATACACGCAACTCTGGCCTCTTTGTGCCCTCCCATGATGTGACTGATGAGCTATCAAGTCGTGAAGTGAGATGGGATAGGCCCTACGGCCCCACAAATGGAAACCTACCTACAGATAAGCCAGCAAAAATAACAGACTTTTATTCAAGGTAAATTTGTTTTCATAATGAACTTAACAATAGTGGTTTTCTATTAATTTTGATAAACACTATTTGACAATCCAATCATAATAAAAAGATGAAGACAGAAACAAGTATATTTTTAAAATTATCCTGTGCTTTTCTTCTTCTTTTGATCCTGGTGTGGAAACGTCTACCACTGTTACTGTACATGGCTTGCATTAGTACATCACGCTTAATCCACATGATATTTCTACAAGAGTACTATCGCCCTAACCAGTGTATTGTTCAGCCTACGTTAAGTGAGTGAGTGAGTTGGGTTTAACGCCGTTTTTAACAGTATTCCAGTTATATCGCGGTGTGTCAGCTTCATGTGGGAGGAAAGCCCGAAGTGATGCAGGTCTCAGACGTTTACTACTTGGGTGAAACCCATGAGCACGGGTATGGTGCTGACAAACCTAGAAACATAATTGGAGCCAACCCGGGTTCGAACCCACAGTCAAAGGTTTCTGGTGTACCCAAGGGACGCAACTCTGCACAGCAAATCGCAGCACCTTAAACGACTGGGCCACCCGTGCCCCTCAGCCTACGTTAAACCTAGAAGGATTTGTGGGAGCTTTCGTTGAACCCTCACCATGAGGTTCGACAGAGATGCAACTTTTATGAACAGGATTATCACCGGTCTTAAGATTGACAGACACCCTTGTCTTAGCAGGGAAGATCACATCAACATAAGAATGGTCATTAGAGGATCGACAGAGTCATCATGGGTTACCCAGATCGCGCTGGATTGTCACATTATGGGTATTTGTGTGTGTGGAGCATTGACAATGTGTTCAGCAAGACTGCTGTATTTCCTGTTCCTTTGCAAGGGTGATCAACATATAATGTGTCAAGATTTCTCAGTTTTGTAAACAAGACCGATTATGCTGGAATGTACAGTAGTACTTCTATGACTGCACGTGGAGTCATTCACACCTACTTTCGTCGTCACCTTGATACAAGAATGGGGAGCACATCTATACGGCACACAGGGGATGGAATCCATCGCCTCTTCCACCAGAACTACACATCGGCATACAGACGATCAACTTGGATAGACAAGTCATCCCACACTTATTGACGATTGGTAGTTGGTGAATATAGACATATTGATTTGACATTTGCTCCCAATGATCTCTACGTTCCTTCAAGGCACAGTTTCTGGTGACACTGCAGCACTTCCGCATGGTCTCGATCACCCTGCTTCGTGGATCATTTGACTGGAGAATTATAAATTAAGCCTCAATCTACAAGATGCAGCTTTGATTTTTTTTAAACTTTCCACGAAGATTCCGTCAATGCCACACAATTGGTTGGGGAGCTCACTTATGAGATCTACGTGTGATCGGGCGTTGGTGTGCAGACAAAGTCATCTACATGTCAACAAATCAAAGATCAAAAGCAGCTGTGTTAGTGATTACATATTAAACGACCTCTTCACAACCCAATTCAACCCGTCAGCAGACATGCTTCATCTTTGCGTTTGGCACATCTGCAGAAATCACTTATTGCCAAGGGTTATTCTCGGAATGTGGCTCAAACTATCATTCAAGCGCACAGCACTTCCACTATACCTCTGTACAGTTACAAGTGGAAGACGTTTGAAGGCTATTGTTCACCTCGAGATGTATCACCTCTGTGTCACCTCCACAAATAGCTGAATACTTCAACATTTACATACTACTTCCTCTAAATCATCATATGACAACAAGTGGAAAACCTTGGAAGTATATTGTAAAGCCATCACTATCCCGAGTCTGACCACTCCGTCACCTTAACAAATTGCTGAGTATCTTCAGCACTTGCATTCTACAAGGAAGCTCAAGGGATCGGCATTGGCTACTTATCTAGCAGCTATTAACTCATTGCTACCACTACGGTTTCTTATATTTCCACGGTAGCTGAAATTGCAGGCTTTCTCTGGATCTAAAAAACTTGCTGATCAATCTTCCCAATTTTGACCTCTCAATGTCAACAGAGTCCAGTGCGAGAAGCAACGTCATAGGAAAGTCATTCCCAGCTACACCAGCCTCGCCACTGGCAGGGTATGTCGGTGATCAGGTCGCTTTAGGTCGGATTGCACAGGAATGCAGTGGTGCATGACCCATTGTTTAGGTGGTGACCAGGGGAAGGCTGTGATGTGTTCGGGTGAAATGTCTTTTGAAGCTGGTAACTTTGTTTCAGGATGTTCGAAAAAAGAAGGAAGAAATGCTTAGTGTGAGATAGGATAGGCATTTAAATATACAATTTATTGTAAAATTTTCAATTTAGTATAAGTAAGCTTGAGCAAATGTTGAACACCTATATTACTTTGTCATTTATATGTTATGATCATGATGATGGATAGCCAGGAAATAGTTGTGAATAATACAAGATGTATCCAATGTTTGTCTGTATACACTGTTAATGTCACCTCTTCAGACACTCACCTACGGATGATGAGATTGCTTCCATTCCGACAAGATCTCCCAAACCCCTGGTCTCACAGGGTACAGGTGAGGATTGTAGAGTAGATGAATCTCACATAGGAGAATAAGCCACTGGCACGCCCTGCATAGTTGTCTGCTTTGTCTTCTTGAATAAATAAGAATGGGAAAAGAATGTTTCTGTTACACCAGGTGTTACACTGAAGGCATGGGGGTCAAGGGAAAAGAATGTTTCTGTTACCCCAGATGTTACACTGAAGGCATGGGGGTCAAGGGAAAAGAATGTTTCTGTTACACCAGGTGTTACACTGAAGGCATGGGGGTCAAGGGAAAAGAATGTTTCTGTTACACCAGGTGTTACACTGAAGGCATGGGGGTCAAGGGGGGTCAAGGGAAAAGAGTGTTTCTGTTACACCAATGTTACACTGAAGGCATGGGGGTCAAGGGAAAAGAATGTTTCTGTTACACCAATGTTACACTGAAGGCATGGGGGTCAAGGGAAAAGAATGTTTCTGTTACACCAGGTGTTACACTGAAGGCATGGGGGTCAAGGGGGGTCAAGGGAAAAGAGTGTTTCTGTTACACCAATGTTACACTGAAGGCATGGGGGTCAAGGGAAAAGAATGTTTCTGTTACACCAATGTTACACTGAAGGCATGGGGGTCAAGGGGGGTCAAGGGAAAAGAGTGTTTCTGTTACACCAATGTTACACTGAAGGCATGGGGGTCAAGGGGGGTCAAGGGAAAAGAATGTTTCTGTTACACCAATGTTACACTGAAGGCATGGGGGTCAAGGGAAAAGAGTGTTTCTGTTACACCAATGTTACACTGAAGAAGGGGGGTCAAGGGAAAAGAGTGTTTCTGTTACACCAATGTTACACTGAAGGCATGGGGGTCAAGGGGGGTCAAGGGAAAAGAATGTTTCTGTTACACCAATGTTACACTGAAGGCATGGGGGTCAAGGGAAAAGAGTGTTTCTGTTACACCAATGTTACACTGAAGAATGGGGGTCAAGGGGGGTCAAGGGAAAAGAATGTTTCTGTTACACCAATGTTACACTGAAGGCATGGGGGTCAAGGGGGGTCAAGGGAAAAGAATGTTTCTGTTACACCAATGTTACACTGAAGGCATGGGGGTCAAGGGAAAAGAGTGTTTCTGTTACACCAATGTTACACTGAAGAATGGGGGTCAAGGGGGGCCAAGGGAATTTTTATTTCTGTTACACCAGATGTTACACTGAAGGCATGGGGGTCAAGGGAAGTCAAGGGAAAAGAGTGTTTCTGTTACACCAATGTTACACTGAAGGCATGGGGGTCAAGGGGAAATACCAAAGTAGGCACAACTTATGGATAACAACTTCTGTAATTACTGTAAAGGTGACATTTTGGTATAGATCCTTGTACCCTTGTCAAGCAAGGCTGAGACAACTCAGTCCTTATTGACAACAGTATAAAGATCTATACCGATACATCGCCTTTACAGTACTAAAGAAGTTGTTATCCATAAATTGTGCCTACTTTGTCGACATCAGTCAACCTAAGAAATGCCTTTCAAACAATTAGCCCAGTACTCTACATCATTTCTTACATTGTGTACAATGAATTCTCCTTCCTTCTGTCATATCATGTTACTTTTGTAGATATAAAAGCTTGCTTGTTTTGCTATAATTGTTGTTCCTGCACCATAGCATGTATTCGCTTGACAGCCCTAGAAAGTAGATAGCATAGACTAGAATCCTTGCACTGTGCAGCATGTATTCGCTTGACAGCCCTAGAAAGTAGATAGCATAGACTAGAATCCTTGCACTGTGCAGCATGTATTCGCTTGACAGCCCTGAAAGTAGATAGCATAGACTAGAATCCTTGCACTGTGCAGCATGTATTTGCTTGACAGCCCTAGAAAGTAGATAGCATAGACTAGAATCCTTGCACTGTGCAGCATGTATTCTGTGATGTGCAACTGTACATGAAGGCGCCTGATTACAACAAATACGGTTACAGTGTGAAGTATTCTCTTGTCAGGGCCAATGTCTAAGAAGCTGTATGACAAAACCTCTGACCTTCTAGAGAGAGCAAACAATTTACTGCTACGAAGTCAGGAGCTGAACCTAGCCCACGGAGCCTCATCCCGCCGACTGTCCCCACCTCCTACCCATGTCAAGCAGAACACATGGGTATCGCCAGGTCAGTACCACTGGTGTCTGTGGCTGTCTAGAAGTTGCGTTTGTAACTCTATCTAAATTCTGGATACCAGTATGTGACGAGATTAAACTTGAGAGTATCACATCTGAAGTAGACATGTTAAAAACATTGTAAAATGGATCATCCAGTCGTATCATAACTGCATTAAACATGGTAAGGAATTAAGAATGTTGTAATATTGTGTCAGCCAGTCACAGATCTACTTGTATCTGGCTGTTTCCAGACCAAACTGTGAAGAATGTCTGTGGTCTCAGTGTTCCTCCTGTATGTTCGGTTACCAAATCTAAGGCAGTAAGGAAGCTAAGCAATCATTTCACAATGATTGACATTCAAAATATTTCATCACTGTTCATGTGTTCATTGTTTAGGCCGACTTGATTCGACTGAGGAGCTTGTGCAAGATGCACACAGAATACAACAGCGTCTTGATGATACAGATGGACCATTGCACAAGCTGTATTCTGTAAGTCATCATGTAAGACTTCAAGTTGAATTGCAGTTCCTCTAGGAGTTCTGGCTTCCTAGGGGGCAGTAGGTTAGCCTAGTGGCTAAGGCGTTCGCTTGTCACACCGGAGACCCGGGTTATCCTCATGGGTGTCCCCTGCTGGGATATTTCTGGAATAATGCTAAAAGCTGTATAAAACCATGCTCACTCACACTGGCTTCCCAGACTTTTCAAACAAATGCCGTCTTTCAGGCACATCAATGTATTTGACGCTTTGTATATTGTGTTCTGTTTGCTCCTGGCCATGTTAGTGACAGACCATGGCTGACTGTTTCTGTTGATCCACAGAGGCCACATGCTGACCTTGCATCCAGCAGCACCACCGGCACCTTCGACCACCTCGGGGTGCGTCCCAAGAGGAGGCAGGATGGCCCCAGCACGACAGTGGAGGCGTCTAAAGATAAATCCAGTGGTACTGTGGCTCAGCATCGTACCATCACGCATCATTTGTACCATCATTACCCATCTTATGTGTCAGGTGTGCTCAACATGTCTCGCTTTTGTGGATGTCCTTTATCGTTGCTTTTCCGTCTTGTGTTGTGTCTCCTTTTGTGTCCTATTCTTTAGTGAGTCAATGTCTCATGCTCAAGACCTGGGTTAGATTACACATAGGGACTCATCGGGAAACGGTTTATATCACAGGCATAAGTTTGTGTACCTCTTGACTGTAAATGTGTCATGTGACAAGGAAACCCAGGTCTTTAGTGTGCCAGGGAAATGATAAAACTATTAGAAACTATTGATGTTATAATGTCCAGATAATATTTATTTATTTACTAAATTGTGACCATCCGTTAGGATTCCCGGTAAGAATTGGTCCCTCGTGACTTAACGGACTTGGTTGATCGTACCCCAGTGGCATGGAATTTTGCTCACGCTATCAATCACTGGCTTGTCTTGTCCGGACTCGGTTATTTACAAGAGGCCATCATACAACTGGAATATAACTGATTGCAGCATTAAACAGCACACACTCAAACAAACAAACAAAACTGTGACCATGTATGTATGTTTCCTGCAGAAATTCTGTAAATATCTGGTTGCTGTGATCATGTCAGTTTCTTTACATATTTTAATAATATCTCAACATCTTCATACAACTCTCGTACCTGTCTGAGCTGATATTTGACTGTCGCTGGGACAAAAGTTTGAAACAAGATTTCAGCTGTTACCCATGATCCTCTCTGTGTAGATTTCTCTGCGTCTGCTCCACTGCCAAGTAAGCACCAGACTCCAGAGAAAGATCGGCTCCGGGCAACAGTTGGACCTGTGGATTACACAGACAGGCAAACACAAGCCAGGGCGACGTCAGGTGTGACAAAAACGACAACTACATCTTCGTCAGCTACTGCTGGAACACTCAGGTCAGGAACATACTTACTGTTACTTCAGCAATTTTCAAAAAATATATCGTATCAGTAGGGCATGGTTGACTTTGTTTCACTATTTTGACCGAGTTAGGATTCCAAGATAGAATAGGTCTCCAGTTTCCCTTGCTTGGTGACCACAACTGCTGCTGAGGGCCAATATGAATGTACCTGACAACCAGAGAAGATTTACTCTCTGCATAATAATACCCCACCAGCATTGCCGACCATGGTTTGTCTGGTCCAGACCTGACTACTCATATACTGTCCTGGTATGTTGCACCATGCTCTCACTCCCTCACAGTGGAAGGTTGACATAGGCCAGAGAAGGACTTCAAATCGGCGGTCTGTCATTGAAAAGGCTTTAAATATTAATTTGCGTTGAAAAGGCCTTGAATTTGACAACAATGTTTTCATACCAACCTGCCCAACAAGTGCTTTAGGAGAAGGCTGTAATAAGTGCTGCACTTGTGCCCAATCCCTTTGTCTTTTTGGACAATAAAATATGTTTAATAATAAGTGCTTCAACCCCTCCTTTTCTGACTGGGGGTCAAGCGTTCGTGAGGACCAATCAGACATAGCCCCCGCCCCTGCCTCCTGTGTCAGGGTGTGTAAACCCCCTCCCCCTGGTAGATTGCAGCCATCCAGAACTTTGAGGGCATCATCTGTATAAACAGCTTGACGGGGACCTGCCCCAGATTCCCCCTTTTGTTGGGACCATGAGTGTGTTATTTGCTGATCTCTGAGCCCCCTCCCCAGCTCGGCCATCTCACAGTTTTCTGAAATAAGAAATAGTGTTGTGTAAGAATATCTCAAATATTTTACCTCAGTCCTTTGTCATGTGTATACATTGTCTCCTCCAGTTCCCGTCCTCTGGCTGCCAAGGGTCTAGCCTCCTCCTATACAGACCTCCACAGTCTGGTGTCGCAGACGGCAGCTTACGTCCGTGCTGCAGTTCGAACCAGCCCGATCAGATCCAGATTAGAGCGAGATGCTCTTACAGACTACCAGACACCCCTAGATAGAGACTTGGTTCGAGACTATCCTACAACTAGCAGACTTGGCTATGGGTACGTATCAATATGGTAATCATAGTATATGTTGACACATTTTTCCCACTGATATGTCAATGTACATTTCACTGTGACACGTTATGAATTGTTTCCTTCAGGGACCCAATTACGTCGACAGCCCCAGAAGCAGAGGACCGTCACCTTGCACACGACCTTAATGCTGCTCCTAAAGATGTCGCTGCAACAAGACGAACAGAAGATGTCATTCGCTCAAGGCTGGACTACAGTGCAGTGAGTCACATTGGCTAGATTCCCACTAGTGAACTTGTTACAGCATGCTGACAGTTGGCTAGATTCCCACTAGTGAACTTGTTACAGCATGCTGACAGTTGGCTCGATTCCCACTAGTGAACTTGTTACAGCATGCTGACAGTTGGCTAGATTCCCACTAGTGAGCGTGTTACAGCATGCTAAACAGTTGTCTAGATTCCCACTAGTGAGCGTGTTACAGCATGCTGACAGTTGGCTAGATTCCCACTAGTGAGCGTGTTACAGCATGCTGACAGTTGGCTAGATTTCCACTAGTGAACTTGTTACAGCATGCTGACAGTTGGCTAGATTCCCACTAGTGAACTTGTTACAGCATGCTGACAGTTGGCTAGATTCCCACTAGTGAACTTGTTACAGCATGCTGACAGTTGTCTAGATTCCCACTAGTGAGCGTGTTACAGCATGCTGACAGTTGGCTAGATTCCCACTAGTGAGTGTGTTACAGCATGCTGACAGTTGGCTAGATTCCCACTAGTCAACTTGTTACAGCATGCTGACAGTTGGCTAGATTCCCACTAGTGAGCGTGTTACAGCATGCTGACAGTTGGCTAGATTCCCACTAGTGAACTTGTTACAGCATGCTGACAGTTGGCTAGATTCCCACTAGTGAACTTGTTACAGCATGCTGACAGTTGGCTAGATTCCCACTAGTGAACTTGTTACAGCATGCTGACAGTTGTCTAGATTCCCACTAGTCAACTTGTTACAGCATGCTGACAGTTGGCTAGATTCCCACTAGTGAGTGTGTTACAGCATGCTGACAGTTGGCTAGATTCCCACTAGTCAACTTGTTACAGCATGCTGACAGTTGTCTAGATTCCCACTAGTGAGTGTGTTACAGCATGCTGACAGTTGGCTAGATTCCCACTAGTGAACTTGTTACAGCATGCTGACAGTTGGCTAGATTCCCACTAGTGAACTTGTTACAGCATGCTGACAGTTGGCTAGATTCCCACTAGTGAGCGTGTTACAGCATGCTGACAGTTGGCTAGATTCCCACTAGTGAGCGTGTTACAGCATGCTGATAGTCGGCTAGATTCCCACTAGTGAACTTGTTACAGCATGCTGACAGTTGGCTAGATTCCCACTAGTGAGCGTGTTACAGCATGCTGAAAGTTGGCTAGATTCCCACTAGTGAGCGTGTTACAGCATGCTGACAGTTGGCTAGATTCCCACTAGTGAACTTGTTACAGCATGCTGACAGTTGGCTAGATTCCCACTAGTGAGCGTGTTACAGCATGCTGACAGTTGGCTAGATTCCCACTAGTGAACTTGTTACAGCATGCTGACAGTTGGCTAGATTCCCACTAGTGAACTTGTTACAGCATGCTGACAGTTGGCTAGATTCCCACTAGCGAGCGTGTTACAGCATGCTGACAGTTGGCTAGATTCCCACTAGTGAACTTGTTACAGCATGCTGACAGTTGGCTAGATTCCCACTAGTGAGCGTGTTACAGCATGCTGACAGTTGGCTAGATTCCCACTAGTGAACTTGTTACAGCATGCTGACAGTTGGCTAGATTCCCACTAGTGAGCGTGTTACAGCATGCTGACAGTTGGCTAGATTCCCTCTAGTGAACTTGTTACAGCATGCTGACAGTTGGCTAGATTCCCACTAGTGAGCGTGTTACAGCATGCTGACAGTTGGCTAGATTCCCACTAGTGAACTTGTTACAGCATGCTGACAGTTGGCTAGATTCCCACTTGTGAACTTGTTACAGCATGCTGACAGTTGGCTAGATTCCCACTAGTGAGCGTGTTACAGCATGCTGACAGTTGGCTAGTTTCCCACTAGTGAACTTGTTACAGCATGCTGACAGTTGGCTAGATTCCCACTAGTGAGCGTGTTACAGCATGCTGACAGTTGGCTAGATTCCCACTAGTGAACTTGTTACAGCATGCTGACAGTTGGCTAGATTCCCACTAGTGAACTTGTTACAGCATGCTGACAGTTGTCTAGATTCCCACTAGTGAACTTGTTACAGCATGCTGACAGTTGGCTAGATTCCCACTAGTGAGTGTGTTACAGCATGCTGACAGTTGGCTAGATTCCCACTAGTCAACTTGTTACAGCATGCTGACAGTTGGCTAGATTCCCACTAGTGAGCGTGTTACAGCATGCTGACAGTTGGCTAGATTCCCACTAGTGAACTTGTTACAGCATGCTGACAGTTGGCTAGATTCCCACTAGTGAACTTGTTACAGCATGCTGACAGTTGGCTAGATTCCCACTAGTGAACTTGTTACAGCATGCTGACAGTTGTCTAGATTCCCACTAGTGAACTTGTTACAGCATGCTGACAGTTGGCTAGATTCCCACTAGTGAGTGTGTTACAGCATGCTGACAGTTGGCTAGATTCCCACTAGTCAACTTGTTACAGCATGCTGACAGTTGGCTAGATTCCCACTAGTGAGTGTGTTACAGCATGCTGACAGTTGGCTAGATTCCCACTAGTGAACTTGTTACAGCATGCTGACAGTTGGCTAGATTCCCACTAGTGAACTTGTTACAGCATGCTGACAGTTGGCTAGATTCCCACTAGTGAGCGTGTTACAGCATGCTGACAGTTGGCTAGATTCCCACTAGTGAGCGTGTTACAGCATGCTGATAGTCGGCTAGATTCCCACTAGTGAACTTGTTACAGCATACTGACAGTTGGCTAGATTCCCACTAGTGAGCGTGTTACAGCATGCTGAAAGTTGGCTAGATTCCCACTAGTGAGCGTGTTACAGCATGCTGACAGTTGGCTAGATTCCCACTAGTGAACTTGTTACAGCATGCTGACAGTTGGCTAGATTCCCACTAGTCAACTTGTTACAGCATGCTGACAGTTGGCTAGATTCCCACTAGTCAACTTGTTACAGCATGCTGACAGTTGGCTAGATTCCCACTAGTGAACTTGTTACAGCATGCTGACAGTTGGCTAGATTCCCACTAGCGAGCGTGTTACAGCATGCTGACAGTTGGCTAGATTCCCACTAGTGAACTTGTTACAGCATGCTGACAGTTGGCTAGATTCCCACTAGTGAGCGTGTTACAGCATGCTGACAGTTGGCTAGATTCCCACTAGTGAACTTGTTACAGCATGCTGACAGTTGGCTAGATTCCCACTAGTGAGCGTGTTACAGCATGCTGACAGTTGGCTAGATTCCCTCTAGTGAACTTGTTACAGCATGCTGACAGTTGGCTAGATTCCCACTAGTGAGCGTGTTACAGCATGCTGACAGTTGGCTAGATTCCCACTAGTGAACTTGTTACAGCATGCTGACAGTTGGCTAGATTCCCACTAGTGAACTTGTTACAGCATGCTGACAGTTGGCTAGATTCCCACTAGTGAACTTGTTACAGCATGCTGACAGTTGTCTAGATTCCCACTAGTCAACTTGTTACAGCATGCTGACAGTTGGCTAGATTCCCACTAGTGAGTGTGTTACAGCATGCTGACAGTTGGCTAGATTCCCACTAGTCAACTTGTTACAGCATGCTGACAGTTGTCTAGATTCCCACTAGTGAGTGTGTTACAGCATGCTGACAGTTGGCTAGATTCCCACTAGTGAACTTGTTACAGCATGCTGACAGTTGGCTAGATTCCCACTAGTGAACTTGTTACAGCATGCTGACAGTTGGCTAGATTCCCACTAGTGAGCGTGTTACAGCATGCTGACAGTTGGCTAGATTCCCACTAGTGAGCGTGTTACAGCATGCTGATAGTCGGCTAGATTCCCACTAGTGAACTTGTTACAGCATGCTGACAGTTGGCTAGATTCCCACTAGTGAGCGTGTTACAGCATGCTGAAAGTTGGCTAGATTCCCACTAGTGAGCGTGTTACAGCATGCTGACAGTTGGCTAGATTCCCACTAGTGAACTTGTTACAGCATGCTGACAGTTGGCTAGATTCCCACTAGTGAGCGTGTTACAGCATGCTGACAGTTGGCTAGATTCCCACTAGTGAACTTGTTACAGCATGCTGACAGTTGGCTAGATTCCCACTAGTGAACTTGTTACAGCATGCTGACAGTTGGCTAGATTCCCACTAGTGAGTGTGTTACAGCATGCTGACAGTTGGCTAGATTCCCACTAGTGAGTGTGTTACAGCATGCTGACAGTTGGCTAGATTCCCACTAGTCAACTTGTTACAGCATGCTGACAGTTGTCTAGATTCCCACTAGTGAGTGTGTTACAGCATGCTGACAGTTGGCTAGATTCCCACTAGTGAACTTGTTACAGCATGCTGACAGTTGGCTAGATTCCCACTAGTGAGCGTGTTACAGCATGCTGACAGTTGGCTAGATTCCCACTAGTGAGCGTGTTACAGCATGCTGATAGTCGGCTAGATTCCCACTAGTGAACTTGTTACAGCATGCTGACAGTTGGCTAGATTCCCACTAGTGAGCGTGTTACAGCATGCTGAAAGTTGGCTAGATTCCCACTAGTGAGCGTGTTACAGCATGCTGACAGTTGGCTAGATTCCCACTAGTGAACTTGTTACAGCATGCTGACAGTTGGCTAGATTCCCACTAGTGAGCGTGTTACAGCATGCTGACAGTTGGCTAGATTCCCACTAGTGAACTTGTTACAGCATGCTGACAGTTGGCTAGATTCCCACTAGTGAACTTGTTACAGCATGCTGACAGTTGGCTAGATTCCCACTAGCGAGCGTGTTACAGCATGCTGACAGTTGGCTAGATTCCCACTAGTGAACTTGTTACAGCATGCTGACAGTTGGCTAGATTCCCACTAGTGAGCGTGTTACAGCATGCTGACAGTTGGCTAGATTCCCACTAGTGAACTTGTTACAGCATGCTGACAGTTGGCTAGATTCCCACTAGTGAGCGTGTTACAGCATGCTGACAGTTGGCTAGATTCCCTCTAGTGAACTTGTTACAGCATGCTGACAGTTGGCTAGATTCCCACTAGTGAGCGTGTTACAGCATGCTGACAGTTGGCTAGATTCCCACTAGTGAACTTGTTACAGCATGCTGACAGTTGGCTAGATTCCCACTTGTGAACTTGTTACAGCATGCTGACAGTTGGCTAGATTCCCACTAGTGAGCGTGTTACAGCATGCTGACAGTTGGCTAGTTTCCCACTAGTGAACTTGTTACAGCATGCTGACAGTTGGCTAGATTCCCACTAGTGAGCGTGTTACAGCATGCTGACAGTTGGCTAGATTCCCACTAGTGAACTTGTTACAGCATGCTGACAGTTGGCTAGATTCCCACTAGTGAACTTGTTACAGCATGCTGACAGTTGTCTAGATTCCCACTAGTGAACTTGTTACAGCATGCTGACAGTTGGCTAGATTCCCACTAGTGAGTGTGTTACAGCATGCTGACAGTTGGCTAGATTCCCACTAGTCAACTTGTTACAGCATGCTGACAGTTGGCTAGATTCCCACTAGTGAGCGTGTTACAGCATGCTGACAGTTGGCTAGATTCCCACTAGTGAACTTGTTACAGCATGCTGACAGTTGGCTAGATTCCCACTAGTGAACTTGTTACAGCATGCTGACAGTTGGCTAGATTCCCACTAGTGAACTTGTTACAGCATGCTGACAGTTGTCTAGATTCCCACTAGTGAACTTGTTACAGCATGCTGACAGTTGGCTAGATTCCCACTAGTGAGTGTGTTACAGCATGCTGACAGTTGGCTAGATTCCCACTAGTCAACTTGTTACAGCATGCTGACAGTTGGCTAGATTCCCACTAGTGAGTGTGTTACAGCATGCTGACAGTTGGCTAGATTCCCACTAGTGAACTTGTTACAGCATGCTGACAGTTGGCTAGATTCCCACTAGTGAACTTGTTACAGCATGCTGACAGTTGGCTAGATTCCCACTAGTGAGCGTGTTACAGCATGCTGACAGTTGGCTAGATTCCCACTAGTGAGCGTGTTACAGCATGCTGATAGTCGGCTAGATTCCCACTAGTGAACTTGTTACAGCATACTGACAGTTGGCTAGATTCCCACTAGTGAGCGTGTTACAGCATGCTGAAAGTTGGCTAGATTCCCACTAGTGAGCGTGTTACAGCATGCTGACAGTTGGCTAGATTCCCACTAGTGAACTTGTTACAGCATGCTGACAGTTGGCTAGATTCCCACTAGTCAACTTGTTACAGCATGCTGACAGTTGGCTAGATTCCCACTAGTCAACTTGTTACAGCATGCTGACAGTTGGCTAGATTCCCACTAGTGAACTTGTTACAGCATGCTGACAGTTGGCTAGATTCCCACTAGCGAGCGTGTTACAGCATGCTGACAGTTGGCTAGATTCCCACTAGTGAACTTGTTACAGCATGCTGACAGTTGGCTAGATTCCCACTAGTGAGCGTGTTACAGCATGCTGACAGTTGGCTAGATTCCCACTAGTGAACTTGTTACAGCATGCTGACAGTTGGCTAGATTCCCACTAGTGAGCGTGTTACAGCATGCTGACAGTTGGCTAGATTCCCTCTAGTGAACTTGTTACAGCATGCTGACAGTTGGCTAGATTCCCACTAGTGAGCGTGTTACAGCATGCTGACAGTTGGCTAGATTCCCACTAGTGAACTTGTTACAGCATGCTGACAGTTGGCTAGATTCCCACTTGTGAACTTGTTACAGCATGCTGACAGTTGGCTAGATTCCCACTAGTGAGCGTGTTACAGCATGCTGACAGTTGGCTAGATTCCCACTAGTGAACTTGTTACAGCATGCTGACAGTTGGCTAGATTCCCACTAGTGAGCGTGTTACAGCATGCTGACAGTTGGCTAGATTCCCACTAGTGAACTTGTTACAGCATGCTGACAGTTGGCTAGATTCCCACTAGTGAACTTGTTACAGCATGCTGACAGTTGGCTAGATTCCCACTAGTGAGCGTGTTACAGCATGCTGACAGTTGGCTAGATTCCCACTAGTGAGCGTGTTACAGCATGCTGACAGTTGGCTAGATTCCCACTAGTGAACTTGTTACAGCATGCTGACAGTTGGCTAGATTCCCACTAGTGAGCGTGTTCCAGCATGCTGACAGTTGGCTAGATTCCCACTAGTGAACTTGTTACAGCATGCTGACAGTTGGCTAGATTCCCACTAGTGAACTTGTTACAGCATGCTGACAGTTGGCTAGATTCCCACTAGTGAGCGTGTTACAGCATGCTGACAGTTGGCTAGATTCCCACTAGTGAACTTGTTACAGCATGCTGACAGTTGGTTCTCGGGTCTTCCAGCATTGGGATGTGACACCTGCCTGCATCAACCTGCACTTCTGACATGAAGTTGTGGTGTTTTTCAAAATGGAAAACAATAGACCACCATTGGAGACCTATTTTAAAAGCCATTGTTAGGTTTTGCTACATCTAGGTCTGCTTGCTCAAAGCGATCTTAGCACTAAGATCATCGTAACTCCCATACTTAACATAGACTTACAATAGTAGATTGCTTTGTGCAGGTGGTCCCTGGACTGTACATGTGGATAATGTATTCCCCATACATTGTACATCTATTTCCACACTTTGTGTTTAGGTTTCACCGGGTGCTGCTAGCAGGAAAGTGTCCTTCCTAGATGACCGATCCTACAACAGTAGCGATGTCAGTCGTGAGAAACCCTCCAGAAGCACACGGTAAATACTACTGGAAGTAGCTTTTGCATGTGAAGTTTAATTCAGCGGTGATAAATGCTGTTGGTACTGCTGTCAAAACCAGATCACTAATCATATTTTTACCATTTAATATCAACTGAACAGGAATTTGTCTTTATTCATCCAGGGGTCAAAGTGATGATATAGGTACGATTCGCGTTGACATTCAGCCTAAACGCCGTCCAGCGAAGTCATCGACTGTCCCAACTCGGGCTGGGGAGAAATATGGCAGCTACACTGACCTTGGCTACCTTAGTGACACAGAGCTGGAGAACGGCAAACAGGATGATCGCCTCAGGAGGAGGTGAGGTCTTCACTCTCTGTGCTCAGATCATGTCATGTGTTACATTACTGTTTTCTGGCCATTGAGGGGGCGGCCTGGTGGCCTAATGGTTAAAGCGTTTGCTCGTCACGCTGGAGATCCGGGTTTGAGTCCTGACATGGGTACAATGTGTGAAGTCCATTTCTGGTGTCCTCTGCCGTGATATTGCTGGAATATTGCCAAAAGTGGTGTAAAGCCATACTCACTCAGTCACTCTGGCTATTGAGGTGTACTGTATTGCACAACATTAAGAAGCAAAGATGAATACCGATAGATTCTGGTGTCACCTGAGTTTGTCAGAATGATTACAGGGGGTCACAGGTAGCCCAGTCGTCTAGGCACACTAACTTGTTGTGCAGAGTTGCAACCTCTGAGCACGAAACCTATGATCGTGGGTTTGAATCCTGGTTCACCCCGATTATGTTTCTAGATTTGTCAGCACCATACCTGTGCTCATGCAAAGTGGTAAATGTCTGAGACCTGCATCACTTAAGGCTTTCCTCCCACGTTAAGCTGATATAACTGGAATACCTTTCGTAGTGGCGTTAAACCAAGTGCACTCACTCATTCAAAATGGTTCAAGACACGTCTCTGGTGAGAAAGGTTTGGGGCGTTCAAGAAAGGGTGGGTGCTTTCTCTGTTTGTAGTATGTAATGTTTCGTGGTATGATCTCAGTTTGTTAATTCAGATCAAAATGTTATTGGTTGAATCTTTTATGACATTATGAATGTATTTGAAATGAGACTGGCAACATTGTTGCAGGTTCCATAGAATGATTGACAGTGCTCTGACTGGGGAGGGCAGAAAGCCGTCTGTCAGCAACAGGAAGGCCAAGTCTGTCAGCAAGCAGGTGCGCTTCCAGGGGGGGAAGCAAAAGACCGCATCTTCCAGCATATTGTCACAACCTAGCAAACCCAAAAAACAAACACGAGGGGTACTTTTGGACACAAGAAAACATTTATTGAAAGAAAACAAGACTCAGAAGAAGAAAACTCAGGTTTGTTGATATGTTTGATAGTAAGTAGTAGGTGCTGCCAAAGGAAAATCGAACATAAGCATTAACATACTAAACTTGAAATATTTTGTCTTTTGATAATAAAAATACTATCCGAATCAAGCCTTAAAATATTTTGGCTGTGAAACTTGGTCAGAAGACTTGCAAGGGGCACACAGTGTAGATGACTGTGACAGGTGTGAATGTGTGTCCTGCAGATCCTCAAGCAGATGTATGAGGAAGACCTGGAGGACCTAGAGGAGGAGTTCCAGGAGCAGGCGGCCCGCGGCAGGAAGGAAGCCAAGGAGACTGTACGTTCCACCCACATTATCTCCTTTAATGCGTGTGTAGTCCCACTGAAACATATGTAACATTTCCCATATTTCCTCAAGTTAGCATTGTCATGTGTGTTATAAAGATTGTGTTAGATAGCAAAAAAAATCTCTAACCAGGGACATTCTATGGAATAGACCTGGACAGAGGGATATTCTATAAAATATTCCTGAAACAGAGGGATATTCTGTTGAAGGTCCTTGCCAGGAGGTTATTCTACGTAAGGAAGGCCCTGTAAAAACGAAAAGATGTAGTTATTAGAGGTTTGTAAGGGCATTCGTACCAATCCTCACCCCTCAACTGTTCAACGTGCGAAACCCAAATGGCTCTCTGTGCTGATTTTCCTGTTACCTTCTGCTTTGTTATGGAACTCTGTTAATATTTCAGGAGAATGATTTTAAGAAGAAAGTGCTGAAGAAAAATAAAGTTGGAGATACCCGAAGACCAAGGGTACAACAAGCAATACCAAAAAGATCGGAGGTGACAATAAAAGGTGAGGCATTATGCAACTCCCTGTGTGTGATCACTTTGTCCTACATCCCTGTGTGTGATCACTTTGTCCTACATCCCTGTGTGTGATCACTTTGTCCTACATCCCTGTGTGTGATCACTTTGTCCTACATCCCTGTGTGTGATCACTTTGTCCTACATCCCGGTGTGTGATCACTTTGTCCTACATCCCTGTGTGTGATCACTTTGTCCTACATCCCTGTGTGTGATCACTTTGTCCTACATCCCTGTGTGTGATCACTTTGTCCTACATCCCTGTGTGTGATCACTTTGTCCTACATCCCTGTGTGTGATCACTTTGTCCTACATCCCGGTGTGTGATCACTTTGTCCTACATCCCTGTGTGTGATCACTTTGTCCTACATCCCTGTGTGTGATCACTTTGTCCTACATCCCTGTGTGTGATCACTTTGTCCTACATCCCTGTGTGTGATCACTTTGTCCTACATCCCTGTGTGTGATCACTTTGTCCTACATCCCGGTGTGTGATCACTTTGTCCTACATCCCTGTGTGTGATCACTTTGTCCTACATCCCGGTGTGTGATCACTTTGTCCTACATCCCTGTGTGTGATCACTTTGTACTGACGTCGGTAGCTGATCACTTTGTACTGACGTCGGTAGCTGATCACTTTGTACTGACGTCGGTAGCTGATCACTTTGTACTGACGTCGGTAGCTGATTACTTTGTACTGACGTCGGTATCTAATCACTTTGTACTGACGTCGGTATCTGATCACTTTGTACTGACGTCGGTATCTGATCACTTTGTACTGACGTCGGTATCTGATCACTTTGTACTGACGTCGGTAGCTGATCACTTTGTACTGACGTCGGTAGCTGATCACTTTGTACTGACGTCGGTAGCTGATCACTTTGTACTGACGTCGGTATCTGATCACTTTGTACTGACGTCGGTATCTGATCACTTTGTACTGACGTCGGTATCTGATCACTTTGTACTGACGTCGGTAGCTGATCACTTTGTACTGACGTCGGTAGCTGATCACTTTGTACTGACGTCGGTAGCTGATCACTTTGTACTGACGTCGGTAGCTGATCACTTTGTACTGACGTCGGTATCTGATTACTTTGTACTGACGTCGGTATCTAATCACTTTGTACTGACGTCGGTAGCTGATTACTTTGTCCTACATCCCTGGGTGGTGGGGTAGCCTAGTAGTTAAAGTGTTGGTTCATCACTCTGAAGGCCTAGGTTCAATTCCCCACATGGGTACAATGTTTGAAGCCCATTTCTGGTGTCCCCCACCATGATGTTGCTGGAATATTGCTAAAACAGTGTAAAACCATTCTCCCTTCCTGATGTATGTGATAAGGACAATGATATGCTCTGGTGGCACAGTGTGTTAATCTAGTGGCACAGTGTGTTAATCTAGTGGCACAGTGTGTTAATCTAGTGGCACAGTATGTTAATCTAGTGGCACAGTGTGTTAATCTAGTGGCACAGTGTGTTAACTGTATGTCACTGCTCTCTCCCACAGTGGTGCCCACCAAGAAGCCCCGGACCCACAAGCCAGCTGTCAGCACCAAAGTGAGGAGACACAGCTCCGGGGCGGGGACGGCCAAGAGGGCGAGTAAGTTGGTATAGATGAAGATAATCCTTGTATTTCTTTGCTTTTTGAAACAGAAATACTTGAAACATCGAGTCATTCTTCTCTGGGGTGACTCATTGCATTTAACTTCTTAAATTCTATCCTTGTGACAGATCTGTATCAGTAGTGTTATTAGTAAAAAGATTAAAAAGGAAACAAAAAAAACATTGTGGCACTATCATCGAATATCCCTGCATGTGCACTGACCTACTACTACTTGAGCTCACACCCTACTCCGCAGAGGTAAGGCCAACCTTCCAGGTCGACTAGGGGTAGGGGTTTCTTTCCCTACCCAGCCCCATCCCTTTGAACCTGTGGGTTGTAGGTAGGGTACCTCGTGGTTAAAACGTTTGTTCGTTCGTCACGCTGAAGACCCGGGTTTGATTCCCGACATGGGTACAATGTGTGAAGCCCATTTCTAATGTCCCCCACGATGTTGCTGGAATATTGCTAAAAGCGGCATAAAACCATACTCACACAATCACTGTTCAAAACTGTCACTTGATTCGCTGGTTTGTGGATAGCGTCTGAGTTTGTCGTTGGTTGTCTCCAGTGAGTCTAACGGAGGATGAAGACTTGATGCCGGTGCTGCTGGAGGAGTTCCCTCACCTGTACCTGTCCGAGCACACCTGGCATGAACTGTGGAGGCGGGGCATCTCTCAGATCGAACAACTCACTCGCACATATGAGGAAAACAAACGCAAGAAGAGTCTGGCTCAAGAACAGGTTTGTGTTTCTAGATGTCCTTTGTCAAGAAATGTTGGTAGCATGTCGTATGCTACTTTCAATTTTGATATAACATATATAACATATAACATTGTTTATTCACAATATATATGTCTAAAATTAAACATTTTGAGGCATTATGTGTGTTTGGCACAACCAATATGAAACAGTTTAATTGATATTTACCTCTACCATAGACAGTCTTGAATGATCACCTTGCAGACATGAAGGTAACGTCTGTGTGTTGTGCAGGTGGAGGGTGCAGAGAAGAGACATGAAATCCTGACGAGGATGGTGCAGAAACAGCTGGAACACTCCAAGCGTCTGGTCAGTCCAATATTATTACCTACAACCCACACCAAGCGTCTGGTCAGTCCAATATTATCACATACAACCCACACCAAGCGTCTGGTCAGTCCAATATTATCACATACAACCCACACCAAGCGTCTGGTCAGTCCAATATTATCACATACAACCCACACCAAGCGTCTGGTCAGTCCAATATTATCACATACAACCCACACCAAGCGTCTGGTCAGTCCAATATTATCACATACAACCCACACCAAGCGTCTGGTCAGTCCAATATTATTACATACAACCCACACCAAGCGTCTGGGTCAGTCCAATATTATTACATACAACCCACACCAAGCATCTGGGTCAGTCCAATATTATCACATACAACCCACACCAAACATCTGGTCAGTCCAATGTTATCACATACAACCCACACTTCCTGCAGAAAATTCATCAACCTAATGGTATACTGTACATTATCATACCTCCATGTCAGAATGATAAGATCTGATTAGTCCACGTGATCTTGATAATATACTGTGTTTCACGCTCAGCAGGGGAATAAATCTCTTATACCCCGCCATGAGCATGTTAGGCTGCATGTGGATCTCTGAGAAATAAATAAATCCCTTATACCCTGCTTTAAAGCAAAAAGCTGCACGCATTTTCCAAGTCAGTGGAAGTCGCATGACATAACGCAAGCTAACCATAGCTGAAATGAACAGCTGTTTTCTATCAATTTTGTATTTGTTTGATTTCTTTTTTGATGCCATATTAAAACATGTCGGTAAGATAAATTTGTTGAAGATGTATCATGAGGGGTACATGGGGTTTTATGCATCCCACGTGTTCATACCAGATTAGGATAGAAGACATTTTTTACTTGTTTAAAGTGTAACTTCATAATTTCATGCAAGTAAGCGCTATATCAGTGACTGTTTATTGCTTGTTTACCTGACCCATGAAGATCCAGGTTAGAATAGGTCTTCAGCAACCCATGCTTGCTGTTAAAGGCTACTATGTCTGTCTTGAGAGGCGACTAATGGGATTGGGTGGTCAGGCTCGCTGACTTGGTTGATGCATGCCATCATATCCTAATTGCTTAGATCGATGCTCATGATATCAATCACTGGCTTGTTTGGTCCAGACTCTATTATTTACAGACTGCCATCATATATCTGGAATATTGCCGAGTGCAGCATTAAACAACAAACAAACAAACAAACAAAGCTTATTTAGCCGCATGTTGTAACTTATTCCCTCATTGTAGCAAGACATTAAAGACCAGCGCAGTCAATCTGCATCAGTAAAGAACAAGATGCACGAGAAGCGTATGCAGTCTGCACGTGCCCGCAAGTACTACAATGAATATCAGGTCCGCATGAGATCCAAGATGTTGAAGAGAAGGACAAAAGAAGAAATGGTATGTTCAGGAATTGTGCTTTATTTTACAATTTCCTCCCAGTGTTAATGTTTCTTGTGTCCAACTTATTAAGCTTGGCTATCAGTCAGCAGTGCTGCAGTATGCATTGAGGAGATTTGTTTGGGAATCAGTTAGGTTTCATCCTTTGAAACACAATTTGTTAAATCCATTCTTATTTTCCACCTGCCATTAAGCAGTCTCATGTATTATTTTACCATGTATAGTCACATCAATTCATTCATAAATGCTTCAATGAGCGTAGTAGGTTTCAATCTTATGTGTACGTGATGTTACAGATCTTCAAGAAGCTGTTTGACGAGTGCCTGGCCATTCAGAAGGAGCGGATCCAGGAAGTGCGGCGATACGCCCGTGAGCAGCGCTCTAACCACGCAGAGCAGCGCAGCAACGAGATCCAGTCCATGGAGAACTAGTATCCTTGACCTCATCATGTTGCTTGTTGTTCTTACTGCAGCTGTACAGGAACTGACTCCATCACATTATGTCTTAAAGAATTCAGTCTAGAAAAATAAAGCATGCAGTTGATCATTCAACTTAAAGCATGAATTCAGATGCTACAGCTTGTAGGGTTGATTATGACATATAACTAACCAATGCAGCATTAGAAAATTGACACTAGTCCTGTAGTCCTTGCCAAACTGCCCAATAGTTAAGGTATCATAATTTGCCTTTTTTACAGGGGCACAGGGGCTTCAGTGGTCTGTCTGCTAGTTGTGGGAGCAAATCCCAGAATAGAGCCAGTTAAAATCATTGGTCTATCATCACCTTTATGTATTACTTGTCCTCATGGGATCAAAGTGTCACTTAGATCTTTGTTCCCACAGCTGTTGTGCTGTGATATTAGTGGAGCTATGTTATGGGTTATCCGCCCTTGACTGTGGCAGCTACCAGGACCAGTTCTCCCTGTTGGCGGAGAGAGTTGCCCGGGAGAGGACGGAGACGGAAATCAGAGAGAAGGCTCAACAGAAGGTGAGGAGGGAGAGGCAGCTTCTGTTGGTCATTTGTGAATTGTGTTATCTGTATAACAGTGGGGATTTCAGGGTAGGATTGGTCCCCAGCAACCCATGCTGGTCGCAAGAGGCATCAAAATGTTCCGGCTCCATGACTTGGTGGATATAGTGTCTTAGTACCCCAAATGCTTGGATCCCTGGATTGTCTGGTCCAGCCTTGATTACTTACTGGCCACTGCCATACAAGTGGAATATTGCTAATTGCAATGTTAAACAAGAACCTTTATGACATATTCAATGAGACTGTCCTCTCTCATTTTAATAACTGACATACTGATCGTTTAGTGAGTAAATTGTTACCTTAAGCATACTTCTCAAGGATGCATATTCTTCCTTTTGCAGGTGCTTGGTGACATGAAGAAGGAATTGCGGCGCCGTATGGAACGAGAGATAAAAGATTATCAGGAACAAATGTTCCGAGATGAAGATGATGCATATTTCCGTCAGTTGGACGCAGACCGACTGCGGCATGGGCTTCACCTGGCCAAGTTCCAGGCTCGGGTCTGAGATCTGCTGCTGCTGATGTGCAACTGCTGAAACAAGTGCTGGCCTACCTCTGTACCTTTTGGTTCTATGTCTGTGATGGGTGCCAATTGTCTCAAATATGGCGAATCAGTATTAAAGCTCATGATCACTCCAGAATACAAACTGAACAGACTTGATATATTCAACTCATGGTCTGTATTATAAACATAAACATTTCTAGATGCTAACATATGTGATAGTTGTCGAGAAGCATCTGATCTGTGGTAGTTTCATGATCATCTGGTTATGGGTGATAAAAGAGATCCTTGAAATGACAAGCAGCCCGCTCCCAGGAAGATGCCCGTCATCTTTGAAGGAAAGTCACATGTCAACCATCCTCATGCTCACCCATGGCCTGTGTTGTCTAGCTTTGACTGTGGTCTTGGTACCATGGACTATTGTTTGTGAATCTTAATAGAAAATTTATATATAGTTTTATCCATGAACATCACTGTAGAGCTCAACGGCCAATGTCTGCAGTAGGCTCAAACAGTCATGACATCCTACTGCATTATTTTTCTGTGATATTTTCCATCCCTCTTTTGTAAGCTATATTTGTACAGTTAATCCGCTAGTACACTGTGTTCAGTTTATTGTATACATTGTCAGTCTTTGAATGCATAATAATCCCATGAAATATTATTGATACACTGAAATTTGGGTGTCTGTAGTTCATTGTAAATTTAGCAAAACTATTTATTTGTAAATATTTCCGTAATAAAAACTAAAATAATTGTATAAAGGACAATATGTTTCTGTTGTTTTTGAATCCACAGGCATGGGGTAGTGTGGGTGAGTTGAATGGTAGGGTAGAGTTGAGTTTAACACGGCTTTGAACAGTATTTCAGTTATATCAGGGTATGTCAGATTCATGTGGGAGGAGAGCCCGAAGTGATGCAGTTCTCGGAGTCGTTTCCCACTTGGTGAAAACCACCAGCTTCAGTATGGTGGTGACAAACCTAGAAACAAAATCTGGGAAAACCAGGATTCAAACTCATATCTTTGGTTTCTGGCATGCCAAAGGGACACAACTCTGCACAACGAATTGTGAATTGGTGCACCCCAGACTCCACCTGTGCCGCATACTCGGAAAACCATGGACCATGAAATATACTCTGCTAAAAAATACAAGCAAAAATTGAAAAAATCGCAAATATCTGACCACCATACAATAATAATACCTAAAAATCCATTTCTGCATGGATTGGGATTTATTTGTGTGGAAAGAATGTTACTGAAGAAATATGGTGAAAACACAACCACATCAGAGCCTGGGGCTGAAACACACCAACATGACATGCATGTGCAACATCACTTGTTGGACTAGAAAAACATTCGCCATGACTGGGAAGCCCACCCCAACAACCCATCAGGTGACTGCTAACCCTAACAGGAGAATCATTTTTGGCCATAGATAACCATTACAAGACTGGACCCCTTAGACACACGGGACACCACGTGACCTTCCCAGATCCGTTGGACCATGTATCACTACTAGCACAGGACAGATTCATAGGCTACGTCACCTGAAAGAACCACCACCGCTACCTCTACAACTACTAATAAGGTGAGGTGAGGAACCGTTTACCCGCTGAAGGTATTCGCGCTAGAGGACCAGATCGAGATGTCATTTTGCCGGACCTGCACCGTTGGATGCGACGTCAGTGGTGTCAAGGTCACTGAGTATGGCCACAACTGCGATTAGTGACGAGTCACGTTTTATGCTTCGCAGTGCTTATGTTTGACGTCGTGTTTACAGGCGTCTCAGGGAGCATTATGCACGAATTAACTGCATACAGGAAGTGGACAGATTTGGTGGTGGCAGTGTGGTCATGTGGGCTGCCACCTCATACACTGGTAGGAAAGATTTAGTCAAAGTCATAGGGAATTTAACAGCACGTTACACTGATGAGATTCTCCGGCCACACGCCCTTCACATAAAACAACAAGCGAACGTCATTTTCCAACAAGACAACGCCCGGGGATTTATGAGATGCACTGGATCAAGACTGCAGGCCTGTCAGCAACAACCACGGAAACTCAGACAGTTGACACAAGCACTGCAGGCAGAGTGCGTGAACATTCCCCAGGCCACAATTCGGGATCTGATTGCTTCCATGGGATGACGATGACAGAAAGTTTTGGACTCTAATAGTGGCCATACAAGATATTGAGAACAGATGACCTTCACCTTGAAAATCTACTGTTCCATGTGTGCCATATGGAACCTGGGCCAATGGCAATGATTTTGAACACTCGATTACCATCTGTTGATTATTCATATTATATATAAAATATACATGAAAAATCAATTTTGCGTTTCCTTTTTTGTGTGGAGAATATGTTACAAAATAGAACCGTGGTCTTTGAAGCCCTTGCGACTCAACATGATAAGTCATAATAAGCTCACTCACTCACTCACTCACTCATTACAGTACCAATACCTACATGGATGAAGATGCGACCCGTGAATATCCGGGTAGAGAATAGGTCTTCAGCAACCCAACCTTGCCGTAACAGGCGACTAACGGGATCGGGTGGTCAGGCTTGCTGATTTGGTTGGATCGTTGTTCACAATATCATTCACTGGATTGTGTGGTCCATGGTCCAGACACCGTAATATAGGCCGCCGTAATATAGTTGGAATATTGCGGAGCAAACAGCAAACTATCAAGACTATTGTTATAGGTGATCGGGTGAACCTTTACAAACATTATACTTATTTGGGGATATGTTTTCAATAAAAAATCACTTGACTGCTTCGCGGATTATTTGCCTGTATTGAACACTTTTGTGTTAACATTCACAAACTGCACCCAATCTGTCCCTAAAAGCTGTCTCCGTGCTCACCAATAGAATGTATGTGAACACTTCAGGCACCATCGCCTTCATGCTCCTGTGCTCCCTGTAGGGGCCTGTTGAGAATGGTTCCTCTGCAGCCACAATCGACAAGAAAAAATTTGATCACTTCCTGGAGAAATCATGAAATAATTTCCCTTACTATAATCACCTTTGAATAAAAATTAACAGACGAAAACGTGAATATGTCCTCTTTCTGTGGGCTTGTTTGTGATTGTCGTATATCAGTGTTGGGGAAATTGACAAGAAACACAAGTAAAGGTAGATACAATCAAAAGATTATCAATTTTAATCTAAAATAACGTATACCGTTATGATCATTATGTAAAATTGGCAATGCTTGTTATCTCTATATAATTCGATCAAGTGCATTTGATGACCATATGACGTATTAATACAATGTAATCATTAAATATATAGTATGTACTGATGTTGTACTCCCAGCTAAAACATGGAATTGGAAATCCACCAGCCACTTGAAAGTGATCATGACATCCGAATTCCATTTTGAAAAATATCCGCAGTTTATCAACACTAGCCGCCCGTGTCCGACACATCCTTCCGGATGGGAGGAAGAACCCTCTTCCTCAATAGTCCCAGCTCCCTCTTCCTGTTCTCTACGGCCGCCATCTTCCTGTAGAGCTTCTCCGACCGGTTCAACTGACGCAGGATCTGCTGCTGGCTCTTCCTCTCAGCCGCTCGTCGCCTCTTCTCCTCCTCCTTCCGAGCGGTCTTCCTCCGGAGATCCAGGTGTTCCTCCTTGTGTATGCCAGCAATAATCATCTTCTCCTCTCGAGACCACAGGCTCTTCTTGTGAGAGCTGAACAGAACGCGACGTCGGGCTTGTCCCCTCGGTTTGTCGGCGACTAGAGGGACCTCGAATGCCACGCCCCCCTGTCTTCGAAGTGTCGGAATTATTCCCTCCTCTTGCAACTGTTTCATGACTTCCTCTTCGGTAGCGCGTGGAGCTTTGAGAAATCCCTGTAAAATTATCTTTTCTAGTTTGTCGTCCATGTTGGGAGCTGTCTTATTCTTTCTGGGTCGGTTTAGAAGAGCTGAGAATTTAGCGCCCATTGATGAAGACACCAGTGCCTGTTACAAGCACGTCATCCTCGTGTGGCACCAACATGAAACTGGGGAGTACCGTGACGTAACAGTAGTATGACGTCATCCTTCTGTGTCCCGCTTTGATTGGTATCTGGTTGTATTAATTTATTCATAAACGTAAGCGTAGACGAATATCAGCCTTTCAAAACAAAACATGCATTTTTTTCTAATGTGTTGCATGAATGTAAAATGATATCATGTAATAGAAATAGAAATCCCGCATTTAGTAATTTCGTGAGGGCGATCACGAACGTTACACTAGACCACCCGACATTTTATTTAATTATGTTTGCAGTTTTCTCCCCTTCAAGTGTAATATAATGTAAGGATATAATCGGGGGGAAAATGGTTTAACTCATAACTGAAATTAGGACGGTGATGTTTGGAACGTTGGCGGTGATATTTATCACAAACGAGACCACGCGGCATTGCATTTGATTATGTTTGCAGTTATCTCCCCTCAAAGTGTAATATAATGTAAGGTATTTATAATGTAAGGAAAGAAAAAAAGAAAAAATGGTTTCACTTGTAACTGAAATTAAGGCGGTAATATTTGGATCGTAAAACATTTACATAGTCTGACCGAATTCAAGTTATTGCCCGACTGTTTTGGTGGAGAGAATTTGATGAAACGTAACATTGACACACTGCAAGTACGCGTGAATGTGCGGAGAACGCTTGATATACTCAGAAGACGACTAACACATCTCACGAACAAAATAACGCCGCCATAGAAAAACGGAAAAGAAAGTTATCTGCTTGTTTATAAAATAAACAATATTGCCTGGTTAAAATATAGAGTTGGAGCATTTGATTTCTCTATTTTCACGGTGCCGTGGCCTCGATCTCATGCCAGTATCAAGACCATTGGTGGACACTGCATACGTCCACCGCTGAACCTATGACATCCAATTGACAAAAAAATTAGGTTGAGTGCCAAAATTTGTATTAAAGCAGTACTTAACAAATGGTGTCTAATATGTTATACAGAATATATACAATACACAACAGAATCAGGAATGGACAGGCAAGTATATAAGGTGTGCGCGCTCGCGTGCGTGCATGCGTGCGCGCACACACACACACCCGCCCGCATGCACACACACCTCTGTGTATACAAACAGCCATATCCATGATCAATCTCACAAGGTCACTTATTTAATTGTTCCCTACGGCACAGACACAATTTCTGCGTCAGACCTTGCTTCGTCAGCACATCATTAGTTCACAACATGAAGATATGGGATGGTTTCTTTATTCGGTATTGAGAAAAGCAATCCTCATGAGAGTTTACAAAATGTCGCCACAAGAAGCCAAACACACGTCCTGGTGCCGATGTTCTTCAGTATTGTCGGACTAATCCAATTTCTTCATTACTCGGCGCTTATTAGACTGATATAATTTTAGTCTGGGAAAGGAAAATATTTTTTAAAGTATTAGAATGTTTTAAATATATAATCATGATAATATAAATGGGTTTGAATATTTATGTTTTCTGGTTTGTACGAGAGACTGCATACATGAGTTGTTTGATTTCTGCTTTCAGACAACAAAATCATATATAATATAGATACCTATATCTGTGCTGCACCCTCGATTATATCGAGTGCATAATACGTGCATCATAATAGAACGTATGGAGATGTCCACAGCAACCTCTATGTGCATTTCGTAAGAGGCGACTAAATGGTCGACCATGCTCGTTGACTTCGTTGATGCATGTCATCGTATCCAATTTGTTGCGTGGAACGATGCTTATGTAATCAATCGCTAGATTGTCTGGTCCAGACTCGATTATTTTGCAGGCCGTAGTCATTATAGATGGATTTTTCCGAGTGCGCCGTTAAAAACAACCACATCAAACATATTTCAATCCGCATAACTCCTTTAGACTCGTAAAATTTATACAGAATAAACGAGAGCTTTTGTCTCGTCACAAAACGTGTTTCAATCAATTATATATTCCTGTATTTCCTATTTGGAACCTAAAATTCCTTATTTCGCTTTGTCATTTGGTTCAGCAAGTCCTTTGCGGAATCGTTCTAAAATTAGACATTAGAAATGTCGTAGTCACGTGATAGTTACTAAATATAGTCCTCAACAAGGCTTCCCCAGTAAATACAAAGATGGCGAAGTGCGAGGTTAGCACTTCTCATCACGGGAGATAGTTTTGCTTTTACGTGACGTTACACATGTGTTGGCCAAGCATTTCTGTTTCCCAATCGCGTCGTCCTGAATTTAGGAACCCCAGTCAGACCTAATTGGTAATTTTGATCATGTTTACTGTAATAAAATGAAGGCCAAAGGCAAAGTTTGACATGTTTATTTGTTTACGTCCGACCCAAACAACAGAACAGCAATTCAGCAAAAGTATGAATCAGAGTGTGCGTGTCGGACGTAGCCCTCATGTCATTATGTTTTTCGATGTGATATTTTTATCAGAGTATTGACTAGATAATACATTTCTTCAATAAATACAGAATGAAAATAATAAGTTGGCTTTCAATGGGCAACGCGAAGCTGTAAAATAAGACCCGTTGTGTAGCAGTCATCCTGACAAGACATTGATTATGATGGCAATACTATTTACTTAATTTGAAAGCAGATGTTTTAATATATCTAACATGATTAATAGCATTAAAATGTCAATGTTGAATGTTACTATTTTCCGTTCTTTATGTTCTAGATGAGAAATAAAAAGGTGGACTTACTTTAATCGGAAGAAAGCAGTGACACAATGATGGCATCCGCGGCAACAGGACTAGGTGCTCAGAGATCTGCCATTTTGATTGAAGCTGAACCCATAGCAGGACCATCCAGTATGGATGATGATATGGAAGAAGGGGAGGTGGCCGAGGAGAAGAAGGCAGGCTTCCATGTCAACACAAGACTCATCCCCAAGGCTCTGCTCGAAGAACACTCAGAGCTAGAAGGTCTGGGACTTGGTGTCTTCAACCAGCAGGATTTCGAAGATGGTAGGTGGACATTAGTATTAAAGGATATACAAAACCAGGTGACTCTGTATTGTGGTATAAACCAAAGTGTGTTAACACATGATAAAAAGAGCATGATGTTATTGGAACACTGGGAAGAGATGACATTTATGATAAGATAACTACTTACATTGCTTACTAGTGTTGATTTTTATCCCTCATATTGTTAACTTTATTCATTTAATCGTGGTTATAATTTTCAAAAGCAATTTGTGAGACACAACCTTTCTGCAAACCAATTACATGAATTCCAGCAAATCGTGTCAATGACTACAAGTAAAATTGTACTGTAACCTAATAATTAGAAGTTACTCAAAGAAACTGAGTGATACTAATTTGAGTCATCAGTACGGAAAGTGCAAACTCTTTGAGGAGTATATACGCATGATGAGCTAATATCGTCCCATGTAATGATGCTTCTGTCTGTATGCAGGTGTGATGGCCCAGGCGGACCAGGCTATGGCGTTGCAGGAAGAGGAGAGGTTACGTCGAATTCTTACGAAAGAGATGACAGCCGTTGAGGACGACTTCAAGTGAGTGCTGTGTTTTGTATTGTTTTATTCTTTTTTTACATTATTTTCATCACTGAAATTGATGCTGTGGATGAAAATTATAAATATGAATAACTTATGATTTTGACATGATTCCAGAATGGCCAATCAGGAATTGACTCACATCAATAAAGTGATGGAATCAATGCCTCAGTCCATTGAGGGAGTCAGTCGAGATGTGAGGCACACAATAGAAGCTATTAAGAAACAGAGAGACAATAAGGTAAAATGTCCCTTTTCAATAGCATTGTCTTGAGAGATAACTTCTTAACATGCTTAAAGCCAGGAAGTAATCTCTGTCTTGGTATGTAAAAGGATATTACATAGGATGATAGCTGGATGTAAATCTCACATTGTAATGCATATTTTGTTTTCATGGTGATAGCTGAAGCATCTGAAAAAGTTGGAATCAAGGAAGAGCGTATTGCAGACTAAGATGGACAATGTCAAGATTGATGCAGGTGTGCTGGTAGCGCCACTCGGACAACAAGGTAGCTGGTTATCACACTGTGGCAATGGTTTAATGAAATAGCTGGAAGCTGCTGAAACCAGTGGTAGAATAAAACTCAACTCACTGACCTGAGCATTCTGTTTTGGGATTGAGTTTAAGAAAGAATATCTCCTTGGTTATGGACACAGGCTATGGATGTTAACTTGGTTAATTCTCTTTGGTGAAACCAATCAGCATCGGTAAAGGAAAAGGACATTCTCGTGCATCTTCATTGATTTTAAGAAAAACTAACCATATTTCAATGTTGTATTGGCTCTTTCAGGAGAAGATCTTGAAGCAGGTTTGACATCTGGAAAAAAGAGAGAATCGGAGAGAGACAGGATGATAAGACTTGGTCACATGACTCCCTTTGGAACAATTATCAAGAACAAGAAACAAGCCAAACCTAAACAGCGAACAACCACTTCAAAGGATGGTGCAAGCAAGACAAAACATAAACTGTCTGCCAATGGTAAATCAGGTGTGAACCACAGTGTTGACGGTCAGTCTCCTGTGAAGAAGAGGAAGAGTGAGAAGTCTAACCTGTTTGATGCGAGGGACCATAAGTTGTATGATCGGGAGACTGACTACACTCAAGCAAGGTACCAACGTCGAGGGAGAAGGAGTTATGGGAATGGAGAAGCATCATTTGGAGATGAAGAGAGTGACCGGGATGGCAGCGGTGATGAATGGCAGCCATCAGAGCAGGCCATTGAGGAGGAGGATGATGCACTAGGTAGTGTATGAAATGTCAAAAGCAATATGATAGTGAAACCTTTTGGACTGTCCATTTTAATTTGCTTTTAAGATACATAAATCAGATATGCTGCTCTGAGTTCTTTGCTTGCTTGCACAAAGAATTTAGAAACCTCGATGCTGATTGGTTAATCATAAAGTTCACCTGACCCTGTGGAGGGTGTGTAAGACTTCAGCATGTTGTGGTTGTGTTATTTGAATACCTACATACGACAACTGATGACAATCTTGGGGTATAAGGACTAGGCCATGGGGATTTGATTATTTAAAGCTGTGTTGCATTAGACATGTGTTTTTCCAAACTGTAAGTGATATATTTTTACCCAAAGTGCATATTGGTTGCTTATTAAGGTTTGCCTTTCTTCATTATATTAACTGGACATGCTAGAGGCAGGATACTTCAATCTGGTCTGAGGTTGTAGTTAGCACGTATTTCATGTAATTTCGCCAAGTTTCACCTGTGGAGGAATGTAATGATTTCTTGGGCCTTCTGGGAGTGGTGAAGGGGCTGATTCTGTTTGTACTTTTCAAGTACTCACAAATTCTAATCTACTTTTCATCTCACTTCACTTTTCCAAGAAACTGGGCAGCAGCAGTAGTACTTTAACAGACGCTTCTCAGAGGGGTGATGGGAACTTGGATATAACGTCACATTCCAAGATTATTGGACTTGCATGTGTGTGTGGGGCTTGTACTACTTGGGACTAAAGCTAGTTTTATAGTGCTAGCCCACTGAGATACCATGCCACAGTTTAACACGAATTATCCACTCAGACACAGTAGTCTGACTCCAAGCAGACTGGTCCTTGTTTCACCACCTTAATGCTGAGCTCCAGGCAGGGTGACAAGTACTATCGTTTAATGTCTTTTGGTATGACTCGACCAGGGGTCGAACCACTCGAGCCACCAACCTTCCATCTGACCATGGAGACAGTCTTCTTCTCAAATAGGATACTGTACATGGGTTGAGTATAACCTTGTCAACAGTTTTCTTACAGTGTTTTATGGTTTCTAAACTGCTTGTTGCAGAGCTATTAGAGAGGAGGAAGGAACGGAAGGCGTTTCTACCAGAGAGGCATGTTCCCCCGGCATATGTTGATGGTGTCGCGAAGCGGCAGATAATGAAGGTGAAGAAAGACACCAGCATCCACAAGGCCAAGGATGATGGGGATGAGAGATTCTACCAGAGGAGACTGAAGTATGTGTGTTTATCTCACTGTATATGTTAAAACTTTGAGTCCAGTTTTGTTTCCAATTCTTTTGACAGGTGGCTTCGCGTGTTAGAAGATAATTAATGATGTGCAGTGAGTCAACCGTTACAAGCAAAGTTTGAAACAAACTTGCAAATCCTTGAAAAATCCATAGAATATTCTTTATGCTGGAAATGACAGTAAAAGGAAGAAGATCTGAGCTGATTTTGTCATAGTCTGAAGTCTGAACAGGGAATACCAGAGGACTCTAGTATGGCTTGGTATAGTACACATGTAGAGGTTGACGCATTTATTCATTCACTGATGTGTGAACAAGGAATACCAGAGGACTCTAGTATGGTTTGGTATAGTACACATGTAGAGGTTGACGCATTTATTCATTCACTGATTTCTGAACAGGGAATACCAGAGGACTGAGCTGCTGAAGAAGTTTGAGCGCGAGTCAAAGATGGATGCGAGAGGGGACGATGACAATGACTCGGAGGAGGACGAGGAATTTGAGGGAGGACTCCAAGTGCCAGGATGTATCTGGAAAAACCTCTACCAGTACGTTAATAAATGTTTTTGGACTTCTGTTACAGGAATAACATGTGGAATATTTCACTAGATCAAGTATATTTACAAAAATATTTTCTTATGTCATTTAGAAATCAGTTTTCAATTCTTTCATTTATTGAGTTTTGTGTGGCTTGTGTAGTTATGCTTTGACTCTGACTCTCCCAGGTACCAGAGAGTGGGGGTGCGATGGTTGTGGGAGCTCCACTGCCAGGAGGCTGGTGGTATTGTTGGCGATGAGATGGGACTTGGCAAAACCATTCAGACTATTGCATTCCTGGCAGCTCTCAAATACAGCAAACTGCGCAACAAAAACTTTCCGTAAGTGAATGTCGGATAATCAACCCTGAATTTAACGAAGACAGTTGTAGCAAATAGTCAGAAAGGACCCTCCAATAATTATCATTGTAACATATATTGATGACGTGAGTGATGACAAATACTATTTTTCATGTGAATTATGAACATAGGGCATAACATGCTGATATTGAGGGCCCAGTGGAGACTGCTGATCAGTACGGAGGCTACATGCTGTCACAGTATCCTCATTTATGTCGAATGTGCTGTATGACCAACTGGTTCTGCCTGCAGATATTCGGGCCTGGGACCATGTGTGATTGTATGTCCAGCGACTGTGATGCATCAGTGGGTGAAGGAGTTTCACAAATGGTGGCCTCCATTCCGGGTGGCAATTCTGCACTCATCTGGTTCGTACAGTGGCAAGGAGGTGAGTACACACAGTAGGACATTGTGATACCATTTCATGAACTTCAATAGTTCAAATTCAGTCACCCCACCCCAGAATCCCTTCTTAACACTTGGCAAGCATTAACTAATTCAGAATGAACAGTTGTACATCAGGAATAAGACTACTGGAAAAGTGTTTATGATATATTTCAAGAAAAAACATTGTACATAAGTAACATATCAATAAACAGAGTGAATGACTAGTGAATTGTGTTATGCTCAATAGAACTGTCTATTTATTGTCTGACAAATGTTTTGTGTGGCAGCGTGACTTGGTGTACGGGGTGGTGCGGAACCAGGGGGTGCTGGTCACCTCCTTCAGCACCCTGGTCATCCACCAGGACGTCGTCCTGCCCTACAACTGGCACTACGTCTTCCTGGACGAGGGACACAAGATACGCAACCCAGATGCTCAGATCACGCTCGCCTGTAAACAGGTGGGGCAACAGTTTGGATAAACCAGGGATCAGCTTGAGTTTGATACCAGGGAAATATATAGAGGATCAGTAGCTATTTCCTCAAGTCTAGTTACTATGCATTGAAGTCTAAACTAAATGGCCTGGTGACTAGTGGGATTTCATACCTGGTATCCATCCAGGAATAAACAGATGAACAATTTACACGCCGTCCCAAACGTGACCAGTTCAGGACTATAATGATATTATATAGGAATAATGGCAATCTTACTTTTAGACATCTTTTTTTAATTGAGTCAAGAACTGTTTTGAAAATTATGATGTTAAACTTGAAGATTAATATTGCTTGATTGTGCGGGACTGAATTGTTTACTCTGGCGTGTGTTTCATCTAGTTCCGCACGCCGCACCGAGTCATCCTCTCCGGCTCCCCCATACAGAACCACTTGAAGGAGCTGTGGTCACTGTTTGACTTCATCTTCCCCGGCAAGCTGGGCATGCTCCCCGACTTCTTGCAGCACTTCTCCGTGCCCATAGTGCAGGGAGGCTATGCCAACGCCACCCAGGTCCAGGTAACAGCAGTCTTGGGTTTAAGGACATACTTGTATTCATGGCTAGGACTGCACGGTATGACCGGTGTACTGCTTCACTCAATACGCCTTTCAAACGCTACTTATGGCAATGTGTCCTGGGATCTGGGTACCAATTGGGTAAATGAAATCTAACAAGTTTTGTTTTATTTGTATATTTTGACTGAAATATTCATTAAAAAACGATGTTTCCCTTCAAAAGTGATTGCCAAAACAAATTGATTTTTCTTTCACATTGTTATATTTTCTGTATCCATGGTTACAAAATGGCTGCAACTGACCATGCTGACTTTGACATCATTGGCACCACTTTGGTTTACAATAAACGTAAATAGCTCTCAATATATAGCAACACAGATACTTGAAGCTTATGAGCAAGAGAAGAGCAAGGGAAACTTGTGCTAAATTAGTGATGTCACTAGGTAATTACATTAAGTAATACGTTACCACTGTTATACCGAGGCTGTTGTCTCCCACAACTGCTGCTATAGCGAAATCTACCACAGAGATCTCAATTACCTCATGCAGCATGTGCGTAGCCACCTAGCTGCCATGTGACACCCTTCGCTCTTGTCTCCTTCGTCTGCTTAGCAAGACGTGTTTTCTCCTGCTGAAGCGTTCCTTGAAGATTTGGTGATATTTATTATAGTTTATTCTCTAATAAACTGTGCTTTTATGGGGCGTTGCGGTAGCTACGCTTGGTTATAATTTTCCCGGCAAACGGAAAAAATTTCCCGCCCTTTTTTCTATATATCGCGGTACTTGTCATGTACGCTGAACGGAACAAAATGCACTCACTAACCTTTATGATTATTCGTGTTCTCTATATCAGATGTCATTTATTCTATCTAACAATGCATATTTTACTGATAAAAGTTCGTTATTTACATTAGTAGCGCCGAGTAAAAGCCGGGCCTCGCGCTCTGTTTGACAAGGGAGAGAACTCCATCGTATCGCGGTACAGAGAAAAGTTGTTTATGGAGGTCCGAATTGGACAAAAAGAGGACATAATTCTACCAACCACTTGGTATGATCATGACAGACATCAGTGATTTGTCCAGACAAGTGCAAAGACAGCACAAGTAAAATTCTAAATGTGTTATCAGCAATAGGTATTCAATGCATATTTACCGAAAAGTAAGAGAAAAATATTTTCATAAGTCAACATCATAATATCAGAAATGATATTTTAAGATTGTTTAAAAAAACTTGGATGACAATAATTTGTCACAAAATGGAAAAATGTTAAAAGTCAACAATAAATATATAAAAAGCACTCCTAGTATGCCCAAAGTATGTATTTATGTTTTGGTTACTAGTGAAGAACGTATTTCTAAGTTTGGCATTATGGCCCTTATGATCTCCCAATAGATTCTGGGCACAGAGCGGGAATAAATGTGCGGACTACGTAACTTCCGTTACCTCATTAGTCGCCATGAATATGCAGATGATCTAGTTCAGGTCGATAGAGAAAGTTTACTTGGGGAACTGCGGGTTGTATCGTTGGCCATTGATAGATGGGGGTAAGGCAATATTACAACAGATGCCAGAAATATGTATCAACGGATTAATAACTCCTTACTTACAGCAGACGGAACATTCCGAGGAAATTGAAATTGTTTACGAAGTGAGCACTTCCTGGTTACTGATTTGCATTAATAGACAGCCGCTAAGAGGCGTGTCCCGCGTGAACTATCGGAAATCACAAATGCCGCGATACGATGAATGCCGCGGTACCATGGGGTCCGAGTATACTTGCGGGGTTCGCGTATGCACGTTGTGTTTTACGTTTCCCCTGTTCTTGTATGTTTTGGGGGTTAACATAACTTATGTTTTAGTCTGTTTTCAGTCGTACAATTGGGTATCTCATACCTCTAGTCGCACGTTAAAAGGAAGCCAGAAGCTGGAATGTAAACAATAAACTTGTTTCCGTCCGGTTGCGCACGCACCTCCCGATGACATGCCACAAATCTCTCAGCGCGCCTCTGAGCTGGTCGCTCGAGAAGGACTTTCGCGATAGACTGCTAGTTTGTATTCTACTAGTACTTATCGTGTGTTTACAGTTGTTGTTCTAATACAGTAATAATAATATGTCTTACCTGTAGACTCCTGGAATGTAATCCTTGGTAATCCATTGTTTGGGTTCAACACGTGTTTCACTTGATTATACACGTGGCAACATGTCGGGCATTTGTGCCTCGTGTCAAGGAAAACTGTCTATAGTAGATCCTCACAAGTATTGTCCTTCCTGCATAAATAAGGACGGGTTTTCAACGTGTTCGTGGAATAAACGTTGTAAAGAATGTGAGCATTTGTCAACTTTAACTTGTATCTTCGTGCGTTGGCGAAGCGGGCTACTGACCAGCGCTACAAGCAGAGGAGGTCATCGGGTGGATCCTTGGACTCTGCACCCCCTACATCTGGCCCTGGGGGTGGCGCGTCGGCCACACCCAAGAAATCAGTTGAAAAAGACCCGCCTCAGTCAACTTATGTTTTCGACAAGACACGTGACCGTTCGCCTGCTGATGTTACTACCCGCACGACTGATCTTCGTCAATCGGTTGATCGAGAGCGTCACTCAGCCACCCCCGTTACGACGGGACCGGGTGGTGACGAGGACCACGAGGGGACTACGGTCCCAAGTCGGTCCGTCTCTCGTCCTACCTACGACGTGCGGGTCGACAGTGAACACAGATCCCTCTCTAGAAGTCGTTCCCGTTCACGGGACGACAGGTCGAGTGCCTCGTCGAGAGACAGTAAACGACACGAGGACGTTCGTCGCCTTCGAGGTCGTCGGGAGTTCGATTCGGACGATAACTACGATGGGGATCGTAGTACTTCTACAGTTGGAGATCGTAGCCCTCGCCCCCACGGGGACGTGCGACGCTCTCGAAGGGAGTTTTTGGGAGATCAGCGTCGTAGAGATAATGATCGATCGTCACCCTCGTCTCACTTTCATATCGACCCGGCTTTGATAGGCCAGATGACGGCGGCGGTACTCGCCTTGACGGCGTCGACCGAGAAGGGTTCGACTACGTCGGAGGTCCATGGACCATCGTCCTGTACACCGGTTCCTTCATCTATGCCTACACATTCGACGTCGACGATGGATTGTGACGACAGCGTCGTAGAGATAATGACCGATCGGCACCCTCGTCTCACTTTCATATCGACCCGGCTTTGATAGCCCAGATCACGACGGCGGTACTCGCCTCGACAGCGTCGACCAAGAAGGATTCGACTACGTCGGAGGTCCATGGACCATCGACCAGTACACCAGTACCTTCATCTACATCCACACAATCGACGTCTCCTCCCGATGTCTTCAGAGCCATGGCTCACGATATGGACCAGAACTTGCCTCTGCTCTGCCGGGGCAGAGTTTCAGCAAACCACCTGTTCGATCGCGTTACCCGATCTCTGGCATGCCGTTTTCGTCACTCATGAGAAGGGACTTGGATTGGGGGCTACTCTTCAAGAAACTAGCGCCCTCCAAGATTCTTGTAGTAGACAGGCATTGGGGATCCATGGACACTGCTGTTCGTCTCCAGCTACAACCGCTTGCTATGCTGTCGACAGCGAGCCAGCGGGGGAGGTAGTGAGGTCCCTTTTCCCCGCCGTCACCGTCGTCGGAGCCTACTACCTTTAGACGAGCTACCGGTAGGGGGAAGACTTCATCACACGGATCATGAAGACGGTCGTAGAATGGCTCCATCGGCAGGCGATCAGGGTCGCCTTCTACCTAGACGAGCCGTCTCCTACGGGCGACAGGCTCACTAAAATACCGGAATTGCAGAAAATTCTACGTGTCTTCATGGTTGAAGATGAGTCACATTAATTCCGACTGCCGGCCTGGGACCTCGATATCGTTCTGCGCTACCTGTCTAGTTAGACTTACGAGCCTCTCGATCAGGTCGCCTTCGACATTGTCTCAGACAAGAAGTACTGCTCGTATTTTTTAGTTACCTTGTATACTGCGAGTTGCTCTGTAACTAAATTATATACCGTCCACACTTCGATCGCAATTCAACTGTCGTGTGCAGTTGTCATGTCGCATCGATAATTTGTTGTGTGTCGAAGAGCATTAACCATGCTGTTTTAGTTACCTTGTATACTGCGAGTTGCTTTGTAACTAAACTATACGTCGACCACTTTGATCTCAGTTCAACTGACGCGTGCAGTTGTCCTGTCGCATCGATAATTAGTAGTGTGTCGAAGAGCATTAAACATGCTGTTTTAGTTACCTTGCCTACGACGAGTCGTTCTGTAACTACATTATAAGCCGACCACGTTTCGATCGCACCTCAACTGACGTGTGCAGTTGTCCTGTCGCATCGATACTTACTTGTGGGTCGAAGAGCATTAAACATGTTGTTTTAGTTACCTTGTATACTGCGAGTTGCTCTGTAACTAAACTATACGTCGACCACTTCGATCTCAGTTCAACTGACGCGTGCAGTTGTCCTGTCGCATCGATAATTAGTAGTGTGTCGAAGAGCATTAAACATGCTGTTTTAGTTACCTTGCCTACGACGAGTCGTTCTGTAACTACATTATAAGCCGACCACGTTTCGATCGCACCTCAACTGAAGTGTGCAGTTGTCCTGTCGCATCGATACTTACTTGTGGGTCGAAGAGCATTAAACATGCTGTTTTAGTTACCTTGTATACTGCGAGTTGCTCTGTAACTAAACTATACGTCGACCACTTCGATCGCAGTTCAACTGACGCGTGCAGTTGTCCTGTCGCATCGATAACTAGTTGTGTGTCGATGAGCATTAACCATGCTGTGCGTTCGTGATAAACAATTTGTCTCGTCCGTGCATCTGGTCGAATGTTCTATTGTCACTACAGGGGTGAGGAACTTGGTACATTCGACGTGACAGAGGTCACTTCTGGATTACTTTCCCGACCCTCCTTCCAGTGTTCCGTCGAATTCTACCCAATTGTATGACTGAAAACAGACTAAAACATGGGTTTTTCAGATTAAAAACGATGTTTTATTGGTCTGTTTTCAGTCGTACGTTCCCACCCAGCCATCCCCACTGGAAAGTAATCCAGTCCAGTCCTGCTTGATGGCTTATTCTTCGAGATTTGTGGCATGTCATCGGGAGGTGCGCGCGCAACCAGACGGAAACAAGTTTATTGTTTACATTCCAGCTTCTGGCTTCCTTTTAACGTGCGACTAGAGGTATGAGATACCCAATTGTACGACTGAAAACAGACCAATAAAACATCGTTTTTAATCTGAAAAACCCATTTCTTTAATAAAAGTTATATGTGTATGTTATATGTTCACATTGCTCGTTTATTTTCTTGTGAAAATGCTTGTTTGTGAATCATTGTGGTGCGTGCGTTGTAACCATGTTTTGTTCTTTGTTTATAGCAAACAATCAATGTCTGACATGTCTGACAGTCTCCACCCCCTCTACCCCTGCTCCTCGGAGTTGTGGGGTGTGCAGAAAGTTTTTGTCGTCCCGGGATCCCCACGATCGTTGCCTGCGGTGCAGGGTTCCTTGCGGGGACACCCGGTGCACCCTGTGCGAAGGTCTGGGGCCTGCGGAGTTTGAGCGGCATGTACGTACAGTCCGTCTCCACCCCTGTGGTGGCCGGTTCGTCCGGTCGGGGTCCCCGTGCGGGTACCACCTCCTCGGCTGCGGCAGATCCCCTTGCGGCCCTCGGGCTTTCTGGGGATTCTGTCGCCGCATTGTTGTCGAAACTTGTGGACTCCAAGCTGGCGGCCTTATAGCAAGATAGGCCACTGGCTGTTCCGTCCCCGGCCTCTTCGGTGGCCGCGGGTTCGGACGCGGGGTCCACCGGTACGGCGGCGGCTGCCGTGGTTACCGGTCCTTCCCCCGAACCGTTGCTTCCGCTATCGGTTAAGGACCGCGTGGCCATGGTGTATGACCTCTTCGACGACATGCCAAAGCCCCTGCCGATACCGCGGGGAATCCACGGTTCCGTGGGTCTGAGGTATACGACGAGACGTCTGACAAGGCTTTCCCGGCATCAACCTTGCTGCGCGGGATTAAGCCTTCTTTGGAGAAGGCCTTCACGGCTGCCTCCGGTCGGGGTCTCCCGTTACCTCCCCCGTCGTGGAGAAAAGGGTCTTCCCCAGTACATGACCTTGCCTTTCCCGAGGCTGGTCCTTCTGCGGAAGCCCATGTGGAGCGTTTGGGGGTCCGTGCCCTACCGGTTGCCACGGTACCACAAGGTACCTTGCAACAGCTGGACACCCTCACTCGACACTCCATGCTGGCAACACATACCTGGCTGCAGCGGCCAGTCTGGTCGAAGGTTCTCCTATGGACCGAGACCAGCGCATTTACAACTGCTTGCTCGGTTTGAATGCTTCCCTGGAGTACGTTGCCGGGGCTTCGGCCTTTGTTTCCGTCACGTGCCATTTTCTTCGGCGCCAGTCGTATCTGGTTGCTTCAGGGTTGGACGCTGCCAATCAGGAGGTGCTCCTTTCGCAGCCTTGGTCTGCTCGGACCCTGTTTAATAACAAGATCCCTGGGGTTCTGAAGGAACAACAGGCCGCTGTGTCTGCCGAGGCCTCTCGGCACACACTGGATCTTGTGGGGTCCTTGCATAGGCGCCTGGGTGCCGCTCCGAAGCGGAGCACGCCCCAGGATGCTGCGTCCGGCAGGCCTAAGGGGTCGGGTCCTTCTTCCTCCGGGAAGAAGCCCCGCTCTGAGGGCTCCGGTAAGGGTTCTCAGCAGCCCTTTCGCGGGAAGAAGGGGAACTGGGGGAAGCCCAAGTCGTCTAAGGACGGCAAGGGCCCCTCCAGGTGACTCTCATTGGAGGGGTTCGTATGCCGACAGCGCCAACTTCGGTTGGCCCGTAGGCGAACCCGAGTCACTTGGCCCTGGACAGTTGCGCCTGTCGCAGCCTGTCCGGCCCCCCTCTCTTTCCCCAGTGGGAGCCAGACTCCAGACTTACTGGGAGAATTGGGAACAAGTGTTCGACGACCCGTGGGTGGTCAACACGATTCGGTACGGCTATCGGCTCGATCTCAAAGCGAATCCGCCGCTCACCGTTGCCCCGTCGGCAGGTTTCTATTCGGAAACCGATCTTCCCTTCCTCGCCGATGCCATCGGCAGGTTGGTGGAGAAGAGGGCAGTTCGGGAGTTAGCTCTACCAGAAACAACACCGGGGTTTTACTCCAGGATATTTCTCGTTCCCAAGAAGGACAGTGCCGAACTCAGAATGATTCACAACTTGAAATCGTTCAACGAGTTCTACCTGCGCAAGCCGCCCAAGTTCAGAATGTTGAGCTTGACGGACCTGAAAGCACTGATCATGCCGGCCGACTGGCTAGCTTCATTCGACCTGAAGGATGCTTATCTGCATGTTCCGATTCACTCGGATCATCACAAGTATCTCAGGTTTGTCTTTCAAGGCAGGCACTACGAGTGGGTTGTACTCCCATTCGGTCTTTCATCCGCTCCCTGGCTGTTCACCCGGTTAACCACCCCCATAGTGGGGTTCCTCCACCGGAGGGGTGTCCGGTACTTCGCGTACCTGGACGACTCGCTAGTAGCAAATCGAATGAGGGACACCCTGTCACGCCATCTCGTTTTCGCACGTCGGCTCTTGGAGCAATTGGGGTGGATTGTCAATCTCCCCAAGAGCGAGTTAACCTCTTCTCAGAACTTGCAGTTCATCGGAGGTTGGTTCAACACGGTGTCCCATCGCCTATTTGTCCCCCCAGACCGGTGGCACAAAATTCAGGCGATGATTGCCAAAGTCTTAGCGGTGCAACAGACTGTTCACTTTTGGGAACAGCTGTTAGGGCTACTTGTATCAGCCCAGGACTGCACCGAACGGGGTCGTCTCAAACTCCGTCCGCTGCAACGTTTTTTAATCCAGTTGTTAGCAACGGAGGTGAACAGTGCGACCGTCGCCCTCCCGGATCGGCTCCGACCGCATCTGGAGTGGTGGACGCTCCCTTACAATGTCTTATCAGGAGTCTCTATGCGGCCCTACTGGGCCACCTTGAACCTGTATACAGAGGCCTCTCTAGTGGGCTTTGGCGCCCATCTAGAGGGGGAGGTGAGCTCGGGGCTGTGGTGCGTAGACGAACTAGGTCTTCACATCAATTGTCTCGAGTTCAAGGCAGTGATCAACGCAGTCAATCACTGGAAGCATCGTCTCGTCGACGCCCGGCTCATGCTGGCGACCGACAACACGACGGTAGCGTCCTATGTGAACACGTTCACTTTGAGTTTTCCGCTCTGGTGGACAGTGTCCCGTGCCAGATACGCGCCCGTCACATCCCAGGTGTGCGGAACGTACTGGCCGATGCTCTATCGAGGCCTCAGGATCCGAGCCCCACAGAGTGGATGCTGAACCCAGTAGTGTTTCAGTGGCTGTGCGAACGTTTGGGTCGTCCGATGGTCGACCTGTTCGCAAAACGGTTCAACAATCAACTCCCGTTGTTTGTATCACCAGTCCCGGACCCGAGGGCCATCGATCACGATGCTCTCGCATTAGACTGGACGGGCTTGGACGCTTATGCTTACCCGCCGACAGCGTTGATACCACACATTCTAAGCCGGCTTCGAGGAGTTCGCTGTCGAATGTTACTGATCGCGCCCATGTGGCCGAACAGATCGTGGTACCCCGACTTGCTGACCCAGGTCACGCAGTCGCCACTCCCACTGCCTGTGAGACCGGATCTCTTGATCCACCCTCACACCCGTCAGCTTCATCCAAACGCAGGGCAGTTCAATCTGCACGCGTGGATGTTGTCACCGAGCGTCTGAGGTTTTTCTCGCCGGGCGTCTCGGGCATACGTTAGTATGCATCGTGATTCTACCCAGAAGGTGTATAATGCACGTTGGGTTATTTTCACGAAGTGGTGTTGTAAACATCACATTCATTCGCCAGATAAGGTATCTGTGCAGGATATTGCTCGTTTCATGTCTCACTTGCGAGAGACCCGGAAACTCTCCGGGGGTTCCATTGCCAACTATGTCTCGTCCGTTGCTACGGTACGGGACGTTGCTATGGGTACCAGACTCTCCAAAGAGCTGGTGATACGGGGTATTATCAAGGGTTTCAAACAGCACGATCTTAAGAAGGGCCGCCTTCGGGCACCGGCCTGGGATCTTTCCCTAGTGTTGCAATCACTTACGGAAGCTCCGTATGAACCCTTGCATAGTGCTTCGTTCCGGCATGTGACTTGGAAAACAGCATTTCTCCTCTCCTTTGCCACGGCGGCACGTGTATTCATGCACTCGATGTCGCCAAGGTACGATTCGATAGGGGTGACGAAGGAGCGGTCCGCCTTGGCCTGCTCATGGGCTTCGTCGCCAAGAATCAGAGAGTCGGGCAAACGGAGAGAGAATTCACTGTAAGATCCCTCAAAGAAATCTTACCATCCTGCTGATACTGAGGACAGAGCGCTGTGTCCGGTTAGGGCCCTTAAGTATTATCTTAAGGCTTCGAATGAACGTAGACAAGGGCGTGACCGTCTGTTCATATCCTGTAACCCTAATCGCACGGTTGACATAACTCGCAACTCAATTGTGGCTTCGTTCTGTCATCAATCTGGCGTACCGGTCTCGGGGGTTACCGGTAGCGGGGTCAAACCCGCACGAGATCAGGGCGCTAGCGGCAACATTTGCCCTACACTCGAATATCTCTGTTCACAGAATATTACGAGGTTGTTACTGGCGTTCTGACTCGGTTTTTGCCAATCATTACCTCAGAAAGGTTTCTGATGAAGACGTGGAGGGGGTGCACCGTCTTGGGCCGCTGATCGCGGCACAAGCGGTCATCTAGGGGGTGTGTCCAGTGCAATTCTAAATTCCGCAGTCGTCAGTCCTTGCACGGTGGTCAATCTGGGTCGTCTCCAATGTTCCCACGCCGTGGGTACAGGAGTGGGGGTCCTGCAAACCAGCGCACTCACACCACAGGTGAGGCGGCTTTTTGTGTGTTTTGTCCTTATTTGTATTTTGACAATTATGCATTTAATTGTCTGTCGTGTATTCCAACCTTGCGATACATGCTTACGAATACTGGAATTAGGTCACGCGCCTAATGCATACTTTAAGTAGGCTTGCTCTGGGATATACGGTCTGAAGGAAATTAATTTCCCTCTTTTCGACTGTTTAACCTGATCTATGATTTAGCTCACGCGGATACAGTGTTCTCATCCGCTGCGGCGATGAAATACCTATCCAGTGGGGCCGTTTGGAGTCACCAATCATTTTGGCAATGACGATTGAGCCTTACGGTATGCGCTTGACAGTGCTTTGGTATTCCTATAGGGTAACGCCTAGCTAGGTGCATGCGCATGGAGTGCTTCCGCTAGCAGTCAGGATTCGGGTTGTAGGTGCTCCCCACCGCCTACTGTGGTAGTCAGCCTCGGTATAACAGTGGTAACGTATTACTTAATGTAATTTGTAGAATTTTCCTATTCGGAATATTTTATAAGTGATACGTTACCACTGGGCTGCTGCCCGCCCGTCCGTCCCCCGAGCACTTGCTCTCGCAGTAGACAAGAGTGAAGGGTGTCACATGGCAGCTAGGTGGCTACGCACGTGCTGCATGAGGTAATTGAGATCTCTGTGGTAGATTTCGCTATAGCAGCAGTTGTGGGAGACAACAGTCTCAGTATAACAGTGGTAACGTTTTACTTATGGAATATTCCGAATAGGAAAATTCTACAAGATTATAACTATCTAAATAATGCTGTAATGGCACATGGGTCCAGGGTATATATATATATATACAAATGAAGCCTGTCGGCATGGCCAGGCTCCATACACAGGTAAAATATTGTTACTGCCACTGGGACCCGTGAAGATCCGGGGTAGATTAGGTCTTCAGCAACCCATGCATGTCGTATGAGGCGACAAACGAGATCGGGTGGTCAGACTCGCTGACTTGTTTGATGCATGTCATTGTATCCCAATTGCGTGGATTGATGCTCATAATATCAACCACTGGATTGCCTTGTCAAGACTCGATTATTTACAGACAGCCTTCATATAGCTGGAATATTGCTGAGTGCGGCATTAATCAACAAACAACAAACATTGCCTCTGGACCAACTTGTCAGGATTTCTTCAGCCCAAAATAGACTATGCGTTTTAACATTCTAGCGAACATGATACAGTTGTCCATCTGATACAGGTGGAGACCGCCTACAAGTGTGCCACCGTTTTGAGAGATACGATCAATCCGTTCCTGCTGCGCAGAATGAAAGCTGATGTCAAAGTAGGCCTGAATCTACCTCAGAAGAATGAACAGGTAATTGGGGCACTTTCAATGTTAAATACAGATCAGTATGATCAGACATGTTTGTGGTGGAGATTTTGCTGTTGCTAACGTTGCTGCTGCTGTTGTTCACGTTGCTGCTGCTGTTGTTCACGTTGCTGCTGCTGCTGTTGTTGCCCAGGTGCTGTTCTGCCGGCTGACGGAGGAGCAGAGGGAAGTGTATCAGGAGTACCTCGACTCCCGGGAATGTCAGGCCATCCTCTCCGGCAAGTACAAGGTCGGTCACAGTGCAGCTGCACTCAATCTACACACTGTTAGAAAGCAATTATAGTAACATGTAGTATTTTGTTTATCAAACTATCTTGAATGACTTGTTCACAAACAGCTTTTACAATTACAAGTACAGTCACTAAGCAAGACTGAGTCGTGTAAACTATAAATCAAGAAACTTACTCTAATACCTCAAACCATGGGACTCTAGTAACTCCATACATCAGGGTCCTGCTACTATATTTTATTCATCACTATTTGACCACACCAAGTCACATGAGTTGATCACTTAGATTCGGTCTTAAAAGCTCATTGTACAATAGTGAGTGAGTATGGTTTTACGCCACTTTCAGCAATATTACAGCGGGGAAAACAGAAATGGGCTTCACACATTGTACCCATGACGGGAATCGAACCCAGGTCTTGGCGTGACGAGCAAACGCTTTAACCACTAGGCTAATCGATCGCCCCCATTGTACAATAAGGACACAGCGTTTATGTTGTCAAGATTAAACGCACCCAATAGTGTCAGAATGCAGTCATGCTAATGATGGTATCATTACCCAAATGCAACCCTGTCATTCTCTTCTGTAAGTTTCATGTTTTCAGAACTTATTTTCAGATATTTGCTGGTCTGATCACACTGCGGAAGGTGTGTAATCATCCTGACCTGTCCACAGGTGGGCCCCGGATCCTGGTGGGCGAGGACACTCATGGGGATGAGACGCTGGACTATGGCTTCTACAAACGATCAGGGAAGATGATGGTGGTGGAGGCGCTTCTGAAGCTGTGGCAGAAGCAAGAACACAGGGTCTTGCTGTTCAGTCAGAGTAGAACGGTGGGTGGGACACAGTCTTGTTGTTCAGTCAGTGTAGAACGGTGGGTGGGACACAGTCTTGCTGTTCAGTCAGAGTAGAACGGTGGGTGGGACCCAGTCTTGCTGTTCAGTCAGTGTAGAACGGTGGGTGGGACTGTAGGCAGGGACACAGTCTTGTTGTTCAGTCAGAAGAATGGTGGGTTGGACTGGAGGCAGGGACACAGTCTTGCTGTTCAGTCAGTAGAACGGTGGGTGGAACACAGTCTTGCTGTTCAGTCAGTAGAACACTGGGCGGGACTGGAGGCAGGGACACAGTCTTGCTGTTCAGTCAGTAGAACGGTGGGTGGGACACAGTCTTGCTGTTCAGTCAGTAGAACGGTGGGTGGGACACAGTCTTGCTGTTCAGTCAGAGTAGAACGGTGGGTGGGACCCAGTCTTGCTGTTCAGTCAGTGTAGAACGGTGGGTGGGACTGTAGGCAGGGACACAGTCTTGTTGTTCAGTCAGTAGAATGGTGGGTGGGACTGGAGGCAGGGACACAGTCTTGCTGTTCAGTCAATAGAACGGTGAGTGGGATACAGTCTTGCTGTTCAGTCAGTAGAACACTGGGTGGGACTGGAGGCAGGGACACAGTCTTGCTGTTCAGTCAGTAGAATGGTGGGTGGGACACAGTCTTGCTGTTCAGTCAGTAGAACGGTGGGTTGGACTGGAGGTAGGGTCACAGTCTTGCTGTTCAGTCTGTAGAACGGTGGGTGGGACACAGTCTTGCTGCTCAGTCAGTGTAGAACGGTGGTTGGGACTGGAGGCAGGGACACAGTCTTGTTGTTCAGTCAGTAGAACGGTGGGTGGGACACAGTCTTGCTGTTCAGTCTTTAGAACGGTGGGTTGGACACAGTCTTTCTGTTCAGTCAGTAGATCGGTGGGTAGGACCCAGTCTTGCTGTTCAGTCAGTAGAACGGTGGGTGGGACTGGAGGCAGGGACACAGTCTTGCTGTTCAGTCAGTAGAATGGTTGGTGGGACTGGAGGCAGGGACACAGTCTTGCTGTTCAGTCAGTAGAACGGTGGATGGGACTGGAGGCAGGGACACAGTCTTGCTGTTCAGTCAGTAGAATGGTTGGTGGGACTGGAGGCAGGGACACAGTCTTGCTGTTCAGTCAGTAGAACGGTGGGTGGGACACAGTCTTGCTGTTCAGTCAGTAGAACGGTTGGTTGGACTGGAGGCAGGGACACAGTCTTGCTGTTCAGTCAGTAGAATGGTTGGTGGGACTGGAGGCAGGGACACAGTCTTGCTGTTCAGTCAGTAGAACGGTGGATGGGACTGGAGGCAGGGACACAGTCTTGCTGTTCAGTCAGTATAAGGATGGGTGGGACTGTATGTCAGGGGAGCATTATGGTATGCAGAATCCCTGATATCAGGCTGAGAGAGAACTGGACTGTTATTTTTACGTTACGTTGGGGATTTAAGAGGTGCAGACTGAATAATAGGATATATATCCCTGATACTTTCTTAGTTTGTAATATTCTGTTTCTACCATGTGTTTTGATAAATGTGCAGCATGTGTCATCACTGACCTCTGATGTGGACACATGTATGTTGTTCAGTTGCAGAGTTTGTTATGCTGAAGTAAGTTCTTATGTTTAGATGCTGGACATCATGGAGTTTTTTGTTCAGAAGCATATGTATTCCTACCTCCGTATGGATGGGACCACACCCATTTCTTCCCGGCAGCAGCTCATTGACCAGTTCAATAAGGTAGTTACGTCATGCAGTGAAACGCTGAACCTATAATGCCTGTCTGCGTGTGGAGTGTTCATGAACGAAGAATGCCTGTCTGTGTGTAGAGGGTGCATGAAAGATGAATGCGTGTGGAGGGTGCATGAACAAAGAATGAGTGTGGAGGGTGCATGAACGAAGAATGTCTGTCTGTGTGTGGAGGGTGCATGAACAAAGAATGCCTGTCTGCGTGCGGAGGGTGCATGAACGAAGAATGCCTGTCTGTGTGCGGAGGGTGCATGAACGAAGAATGCCTGTCTGTGTGTAGAGGGTGCATGAACGAAGAATGCCTGTCTGCGTGCGGAGGGTGCATGAACGAAGAATGCCTGTCTGCATGTGGAGGGTGCATGAACGAAGAATGCCTGTCTGTGTGCGGAGGGTGCATGAACGAAGAATGCCTGTCTGTGTGTAGAGGGTGCATGAACGAAGATTGCCTGTCTGCGTGCGGAGGGTGCATGAACGAAGAATGCCTGTCTGTGTGTAGAGGGTGCATGAACGAAGAATGCCTGTCTGCGTGCGGAGGGTGCATGAACGAAGAATGCCTGTCTGCATGTGGAGGGTGCATGAACGAAGAATGCCTGTCTGTGTGCGGAGGGTGCATGAACGAAGAATGCCTGTCTGTGTGTAGAGGGTGCATGAACGAAGAATGCCTGTCTGCGTGCGGAGGGTGCATGAACGAAGAATGCCTGTCTGCATGTGGAGGGTGCATGAACGAAGAATGCCTGTCTGCGTGTGGAGGGTGCATGAACAAGTGCCTGTCTGCGTGTGGAGGGTGCATGAACGACGAGTGCCTGTCTGTGTGTGGAGGGTGCATGAACGAACAGGCACATGTTCATATTTCTCAGTGGGCAGAATATTTTGACCCTTTCATAAATCGTAATGTTATTGTGCAAGAACAAGAATGAATCTGCACTCCCCGCCATAGAATGCTGGCAAGTTGTGTTTGGAGGAGAGGATGCCGACATTGCAAGTCACTTTTTTATCAGCACAAATACTTTGTTAAGAGACCTGTATGATAAAGCATTTTATGTATTTTTTTGTCAAACATAACAATTGCTTACTCTTGCCGTGCTAGGATCCATCCATCTATGTGTTTCTGCTGACAACGCGAGTCGGGGGTCTGGGTGTGAATTTGACTGGAGCGAACCGTGTGATAATCTTTGACCCGGACTGGAACCCCAGCACCGACACCCAGGCTCGTGAGAGGGCGTGGAGGATCGGACAGAAGAAGCAGGTCACCATCTACAGGCTTCTCACATCTGGCACCATCGAGGAGAAAATATACCACAGGTAAAGATGCACTGCTTGATGGGATTTTGTTAACATTAAGAAAAGTTTAACCATCAGTATCTTAAATAATGTTTACTCCCAACAAGTCGGGCGGACTGGTGCGTCATGAATGTAACTGGCCTACATCTTTAGCACACCTCGAAAAACCAGATGTCTTATTCCAAGCAGGTGTGTTGATGGGTCAGTATCTGGTTGTTGAGTCTCAAGTTGTTTCTTTGTTACAGGCAAATCTTCAAGCAGTTTCTAACAAACCGTGTGTTGAAAGATCCTAAACAACGTCGCTTCTTTAAATCCAATGACATCTATGAACTATTTACCTTGACTGATCTTGGAGATGGTGAGGGCACGGAGACCAGCGCCATCTTTGCTGGGACTGGGTCAGATGTCACGGTCCCAAGGCCAGTGAAGAAACAAGAGACAGCAAAGTCAAAAGTCAACAGGTTTGATGAAATGAAAAAGGAATCTAAATCCTCAAAAGAAGATTCGTTTGAAAATACTTTTGACACAGATGAGATTCAGCGTATGCGAGAGATGGCCAGGATGTTGAGTCAGAGGATGGAGAAGGATAAGAACAACACCAAGAGTGAGTCCGGTGGAGCCCTGAATGGGGCACATGCTGCCTCAAAGCGAGACAATGATCACAAAACACCCCTCGCAAAGGACACCCTCAGGGATGTGGATAGGAAGCAAAAGAAAAAAAAGAAGAAGAGGAAGAGAGATGCCAGTGAGTGATGAAGTGATTCTGTCACTGATGTTTAAGAGGACGTCATGTATTGTATGTTAATTAGTTTTCTCAAGAGTGTACATGTGATTACGTAGAAAGTGTTGTATGCAAGAGTGAGAGTGGCGTCATTCGATAATATGAACTATGTATGCATGAGAGAGAACTATTCATTCACATGTTTGATGTATGAATACAGATTACATGTATAGGATAAAACACGCCTCTGAGGTTTTAGTTGAAAATGTAAATCTGTGAGCGAGGGCTGAAGGCCAGAGGGCTTTTCCAGAGGTCAAGGTTTAACATTAACAAACAAAACCGAGGAAGCGTGTTTTATCCAACTTATGAACTGAATAAAATACAAGAAATACCAGAAAAAATAAGAAAACATCGACATACCGTTTTGTGAAACAATACAGTGTGTCGCAATATAAAAGGAATTCGTTCATGCATGCAAGAGAAAAACAACTTGCAATCATGGACTAGCTGGAGTCATGACATGATAAACATAACACCTCATCACCTGCCCTGGTAGCTCAGTGGGAAAACGATGGGTTACAAAACTTAACATGATATGTGAGGTTGCAGGTTCGATTCACCTCATGGAATTTTCATGTTAAAAAAAATTGTGACTTTTAACCAATTATCAAACACAATTGTGTTTACATCAAGAGGCAGGTTTATGAAACGTTATTTGTAAAACATGGGTATTACAACAGAAATGTATTCATCAGGTCCTGGGCATTCCACCGGAACGCCCCGGGCATTGTTGATATTGCCTGGCTTGGAAGTTTATCAACATTTAGAAGAACCTTCTGTTACTGTAGTGGGATGTCGTCAGAGGTTCCTAAGTCAATATATGGCCTTCAGAATGCTGTGTGCATTGTGACACACCCTGTCTAACATACGTTGGCTGGCTGTTCATGAGTCCCCATTGTGTTTTGCAGAGTTTGAGGGTGAACGGATCCCCCATCTCGACCGAAAAAGTGACTACAAGGACAAGGATGAGGATGCAGACCAGAAGAAGAACGACGACTACGTCTTGCAGGAACTCTTCAAGAAAACAGGTGACATAAATACTAATTCCATTGAGGTATTTCTGTGAACTTGGAGTCTCTATTCTAATTCTTATCAGAGTTACCTCAGTATCTATTTGTTTGTTTGTTTATTTGTTGTTGTTTAATGCTGCACCTAGCAATATTGATCATCTTTGGCCAGATTTATTTATGTATGTGTTAGTGTTATTTATTATGAAGATTTTTCTCACATCGTTTAGAATTTGGCACAGGCATTTGAATGAGTGATATATGCACAGATCAGGAGATATATGTGTTGGAAGATCCTGTACTGACTTGAGTTTTCCACCCAGGAATCCAGGGCGCACTGCAGCATGACAAGATCATGAGCTCCGGACGACCCGACTTTGCTCTGGTGGAGGCTGAGGCAGAGAAAGTGGCCAAACAGGCCGTGGCTGCACTGAAGAAGTCTCGATCTCACTGCTACTCCGCCCTGGACGGAATCCCAACATGGACGGGGCAGCACGGTGGGGGAGCCAAGTAAGTAGTGGGGGTGTTGAACGTGGTCCTGTGCACAGTGCACAGGGCACAAATCAGGTGATGTTAAACAATGTCGGTGGTGGAGAGTCCTTGGATGGGTGACTGTGTTTCGGCAGCTTGGCTCCTGATAGTTTCTTGGGCTTCGGTCCTGCCCCACAAAATGTGCCTCTGTTCACCCAGCAGTGGATGGGTACCCGGTAGGATGAGATGGCAATGTTAACATGATTATGAAAATATGCTACATCTGCAAGGGTGAAGAGTGGGGCAATATGTCAATACACATCAAAGTGACGGTATCACCAGCTCTATTTGGCTTTGAAGTCTGCATGTTGGGCTGTACAACCAATATCAACAAAGGATAAATATGAAATAGTTTTTAATGATTTAGGATACTTTCTCAATGAAAGTCCACCATTTCACGACATATGCTTATCTAAGTGTGTAGACTTTTAGTTCAATGTGTAATTTGTTGAACGGAGGACTGTGACCTGTGACAAAGGACTAGGTTGCCGAGGGTGACAGTAGGGAACTCTGGGTAGGAGAGTAAACTCACCACTAGGAAGCTGGTGTATCTGGGATACTCGACATCATAACTGACACTGGGATTGCAGTTTAGCAAATGTATCTGCATATTTGTGCTGCTGTTTGAATTTCATTTATTTCATGATGGGTCTGCTAATGTCAGAGGAAAGCCCTTGGAAATAGAGAACTGAGACATTTACTGCTTTGGTAAAACTAAGAAACTTGGGTATGGTGCTGGGTTTCAAACCTATCATTTGATTTCAGCATGGCTAAGGGAAGGAACTCTGTGTCCAAGAGTAGTTTATTTAAAAAAAAGATGGCTGCAAAATGCATTGATACCTTATATTCTGTTGGTACTGTTAAAATCATGAAATGAACTTTGAGTGGAAATCTGATGAGCTGATGTTTAGTTACTTACTCTTATGTTTTTAGTGTCTGCTTACTCTTATGTTGTTAGTGTCTGCTTACACTGATGTTGTTAGTGTCTGCTTACCCTTATGTTGTTAGTGTCTGCTTACTCTTATGTTGTTAGTGTCTGCTTACCCTTATGTTGTTAGTGTCTGCTTACTCTTATGTTGTTAGTGTCTGCTTACTCTTATGTTGTTAGTGTCTGCTTACCCTTATGTTGTTAGTGTCTGCTTACTCTGATGTTGTTAGTGTCTCCTTACTCTTATGTTGTTAGTGTCTGCTTACTCTGATGTTGTTAGTGTCTCCTTACTCTGATGTTGTTAGTGTCTGCTTACTCTTATGTTGTTAGTGTCTCCTTACTCTTATGTTGTTAGTGTCTGCTTACTCTTATGTTAGTGTCTGCTTACCCTTATGTTAGTGTCTGCTTACTCTTATGTTGTTAGTGTCTGCTTACCCTTTTGTTGTTAGTGTCTGCTTACTCTTATGTTGTTAGTGTCTGCTTACCCTTATGTTGTTAGTGTCTGCTTACTCTTATGTTGTTAGTGTCTGCTTACTCTTATGTTGTTAGTGTCTGCTTACTCTTATGTTAGTGTCTGCTTACTCTGATGTTGTTAGTGTCTGCTTACCCTTATGTTGTTAGTGTCTGCTTACTCTGATGTTGTTAGTGTCTCCTTACTCTGATGTTGTTAGTGTCTGCTTACCCTTATGTTGTTAGTGTCTGCTAACTCATATGTTGTTAGTGTCTGCTTACTCTGATGTTAGTGTCTGCTTACCCTTATGTTGTAAGTGTCTGCTAACTCTTATGTTGTTAGTGTCTGCTTACTCTTATGTTGTTAGTGTCTGCTTACTCTGATGTTGTTAGTGTCTGCTTACCCTTATGTTGTTAGTGTCTGCTTACTCTGATGTTGTTAGTGTCTCCTTACTCTGATGTTGTTAGTGTCTGCTTACCCTTATGTTGTAAGGGTCTGCTAACTCTTATGTTGTTAGTGTCTGCTTACTCTGATGTTAGTGTCTGCTTACTCTTATGTTGTTAGTGTCTGCTAACTCTTATGTTGTTAGTGTCTGCTTACTCTTATGTTAGTGTCTGCTTACTCTGATGTTGTTAGTGTCTGCTTACTCTTATGTTGTAAGTGTCTGCTTACTCTGATGTTGTTAGTGTCTCCTTACTCTGATGTTGTTAGTGTCTGCTTACTCTTATGTTGTAAGGGTCTGCTAACTCTTATGTTGTTAGTGTCTGCTTACTCTTATGTTGTTAGTGTCTGCTTACTCTTATGTTGTTAGTGTCTGCTTACACTGATGTTGTTAGTGTCTGAAGATCATGAGGTGAATTAATCAATATCTGAATCTGTGTTTTCAGACCTAAATTTGGAAAGAAGAAAAACAGCCTCCTTGCTGACAAGATCAAACCCACGACGCCACCACCACCATCTGCTACTGTATCTAAGGTGAGTTTGCCTTGTCCTTACTCCCTGTCAGATGGGATGGGGAGGATATCTCCCTAGCATTCAAGACTTGTAGTAAGAGATCACTGAATGGCTGTTAAGTTAGTATCAGTTGGATTGATAGTATAAAGCTAGCTCACATGCATTCTGAACATATCATCAATTTCTATTTCCCAGTGAAATCAATTAGGCTAAAAAAATAATAATCTTGGTTCTTAGGCCCGCCCGCATCATCATAAAGTTTGCCTCACATTTCATTTATATTTCCATATTAATTTATTTATTTTTAAATCCAGGTCCAGCAGTAGTCAAATACTGTATTTGGCCCTTTCCCAGGTTGACTGTACACAACTGTTTATTTGGTTACATATTAGTTTAAACAGCAACATTAAAAAGGGGGAAAAAAGGCACTGCCCGCCTGCACTATATTTTCAAAAACCATTGCCTGATGACAAATTCTTTTATTTTTTTAAGCCTTAGTCTTTTCAAAGACTATTTTTTGGACTTTGTAGTCTTGATTTCATAAGTCGAACTTTAGACAAGCAAGTGTATGTTCAAATGTGTTTTACAGTGTCTTCCTTCCTGTATTGCAGATGCCGGAGAAGTCTAACGAAGACAAGATGTTTGATGGAAGTATGTCCGGGGCAGTGGCCCTGACAGCCAATGCGGCAGTCATGTCGTCCGATGACCTCCTGTCAAAGATGAGGCGCAGACACAATCTGTCAAAGCAGGGGGATGAGGATATTGGCGGAAACCCTGACAAGGTTGACACAAAAGACCTTGACCTTATGACAGACATTCGGAACTATATTGCATTCCAGTGTCACATCGATGGACAGGCGGCAACGCGGGAACTACTCGATCAGTTTGGTCCTCGCTTGCCAAAAGGGGGCGCTGCATGCTTCAAGGCAATGCTCAATCAGATCTGTGACCTTGACAAGTCAAGTGGTGTTGGAATATGGAGACTGAGAACTGAGTTTAGATGATGATTATCTGGGGTTTTAATTTTGCTTGACAGGATTGAGATGAAGTTGGCCACAGACAGTGCAAACTGGAAGGACGACAAGTTGCACAGACTGAAATCTTCAGTTAATGTAATTCAGATAGTGGGTAAAGAACTGCACAGAAAATATGGACAAATTATACTGCTTAATGCATGAGTGGGTTCATGGAACTTTTGTATTGAAGCACATACACATACACACACACATACACTCACACACACACACACGCACACACAAACACAACGAAATGAAACATGGTCATAGAATTGGTCTCTGTGACACTGCTAGCATTTTATGAAAGAGAGCATTAAGGCTTAAAAAAAAAAAATTGGTTCTCAGGCAATGGCTTTTTTTCTTTTGGTGGTTCAAACTAGTATGAAACCAAATACTAGTTGTGGAACCAAATAAACAGTTGTGTACAATCAACCTGGAAAAGGGCCTCCCTACGTTAATGTATTCCTTGATGAGTTAAATACTGAAATACAGTTTTTGACTACAGTTGGACTGGGAATATTAAAGGATTTTTTTTGTTTTTTTCTATGGAAATAAAAACAATATGTGCGGCGAACTTTATGATGATGCAAGCGGTGCCTGAGAACCATGACTATAATTTTTATTTATATATGTTTACTTGTTAATGGTATACATGGGTGTATGCATCAAATATTTTGTTAGTTCTGCCAGTGACAACCTCAGGGGCATTATTAGTTACTTAGTTGGTTTATCATTGATGTTCACCTGTTAACAGTGTCCCAGGGATATTATTTGTTGGTTCCTCCTATGATTTACCTGTCCTTGATCAGGTAACAGAAAAAGTGTTATTGCTTTGCTGTCATATAACATGTGATTGTTCCCAGTTTCAGTGTTAACTTTAGAGAGAGTGATCACTAATCACAGAAACTCACAGTGAAACAAGCGTTACTGTCAAGTGTCATGTCACATCTCTGCTTCAACAGTTTCAAAAGAACTTTAAACCTAAATGTAATGCTTGTTTGTTCATTAACATCAAGATGGCAGATTGGGAGCCAGAGATTAAATAATTTTTTACACAGACCAGCTAATGACAGTGCTGCTGGATGACATGGATGCTACTCATGAGGCAACTCACCCTTCTGCTGGGGATGTCCCCTACACTGTCACATGACCATGGGCGCCATGGTTACCAGATCCACCACTGATGCAACTCACCCTTCTGCTGGGGATGTCCCCTACACTGTCACATGACCATGGGCACCACGGTTACTAGGCCCACCCTGGATGCAGCACATCCTTCTGCTGGGAATGTCCCCTACACTGTCACGTGACCATGGGTGCCATGGTTACCAGATCCACCACTGATGCAACTCACCCTTCTGCTGGGGATGTCGCCTACACTGTCACATGACCATGGGCACCACGGTTACTAGGCCCACCCTGGATGCAGCACATCCTTCTGCTGGGGATGCAAAATCAGGCAGCAAACGAGGAATAATAACAGGAAACTATCAGTTTCACCCACTCACTTGCTCTATCCCATTTGTCATCACTTTACTGCAACTTCAGGGAGCAATATAATATACTACGTCATGGTTGTAGTACCGTTGTAATACTTACAAAAATAAGAGTTCCTACTTGCACATGGGAAACTGTCCTACTATTGTAGATGTGGGCTAATCAGTGCAACCAGGGAAATGTTTTACCTTGGTAACTACTGCTCAGGATCCATCATTTATTGAGAAAGTCATGAACTGTTTCATGATAATGATCACAACCTCAGTAATTGTATATGTTGAGTTTCAGGAAAGGACAGGGTATGATAAGGAGATTTTTTGGCCCACAGGTTCTGTAAAATTTAAGAAATGAAACATTCAGATATTATGAAAGTTATCAGATATGTTCACATGAATGAGAACTAGACTTTGTTCACGTTTTGGACCTAGCACAACACTAAATGTGTACTCTAGGTTAAAGTGTGTCAAAAGGGATGATTTTGGTTGTTTTCAATTTGTATTTTTTGTGAGCAAGTGTTTGACCCAAGATCATTCTCCTGGGAGATGCAGATAAAGACAGTACAAACATACTGTAATAAGTTCATCTCGGGTCACAGACGTGCTCATAACTAGATTTCCTGTTGAAATAGGAGAAAAATAGGCCTTTTTTCTCATTGTAGCCATTCTTATGTATTTAATGATGCCAGAAGTGAAAAACTTACAAATCTCAGAATGAAAAAAGGCTAGTTGTCAACAATTTGAATATATGATTTACATAATAATGTTACAAAGTTTTCCGTATATAAAATTGGACATTTCCTTTAGGCTAGAAACATCTCTTATCCACCTCGTCCTTTTTGAGAGACCGAAAGCTGTTGTTTCATCTCATTAATGGCAGTTGATGATTGATTTTACATGGCTGGTTATGAGGGTTTGATGGTATTTTTCATATATTCAGATGTCTCACTCCGTGGATAAGACTTCCATTATTCTCTGTCATAAGATGTCGTCTTTTGAAATGTCCTACATCTTGTATACCAGCTTGCAGCAACACCCTCAGGGACCTGCAGCAACACGTCCGAGTGTGACCTTTCTAGTTCATCATACTTAATGTTGATTTATTACTGTGATATTTTCATAAACATTTATGTATATTTGAACATTTCATGAATCATGAATGTATTGCTGTGCAATCAGATCATCAAAAGAAATAAATTTTGTACATACAGAGTATGTAATTATTGTTTAAATGACTGACAGGAATATCTTCGTCTACAGCAGTGATGAAGCACCTGCGTAATGAGGGACACTGTGTGCTTCTTCGAGGATACACATGTTTGTTTGTTTGTTTGTTTAACGCCGCACTCAGCAATATTCCAGCTTTATGACAGTGGTCTGTAAATAATCGACTCTTGACCAGACAATCCACTGATTGATATCATGAGCATCGATCCACACAATTGCGATACGATGACATTCATCAACCAAGTCAGCGAGTCTGACTACCCAGTCCCCGTTAGTCAATACTTATGACAAGCATAGTTGCCTTTTACCCCAAGGGTAGGTTGCTGAAGACGTATTCTACCCTGGATGTTCATGGGTGAAACTGAAGCCTTGGGAGCATGGCAAACATGCTGAACAGAAAAAGTTAGAGATCATGAATATTTTGGGGGATAATATTTTGTAGTTCAGACTGAACACACAATTTCATAAAAATATCCAAAACTATTTTCATGATCCCTAATTTTTTCTGTTGCATTTATTAAGTTATCTGGGTTCAAGAAGGTGCAGGCCCCTGTCACAAAGCGTCTATTCTAACTCTGTTAAAGCATGGGAGTTACAGCCGTGGTAACACTAGGATTGCTTTGTGAAACCAGCTCCAAAGACCTTAAACCCAATTCTTTCATATTACTTTATATAGTTAATCTGTCACAGCATGACAGATTAACGATAGCATGCTAGTACCTTTGTCATGCAATATTACCGAAATTATTACTATAATTATTTTGTGTGCCTGCATGCGTGCGTGCGTGCGCTATACAACCCATTCAGTCTGTTCTTTTTATAACGAAAACACACATTTCCAAGATAACCTGTCAAGCAAAATACAACGAAGACTTACGAGGGGTGTTCATTAAAGATTACCCCTAAACCACTTATGGTTATCATATTTGGTTGAAATTTTACATGTGTAATAATACATGTATCAATGGGTTATGTCTGAATTTGCAGTACCGAACTATTAATCTTACCACTTTTACAGGTGTTATGATCGAGTAGGGTGTGACAATGGAGCCAGTAGAATACCGAGCAGCGATTAGGTTTTTATATTTGAAAGGTCGCACACCAAAAGAAACTTTCGATGAAATGAAAACAACTTATGGGGAAGATGCCCCATCATATGACGTTGTTAAACACTGGCATCGCCAGTTCAAGTGTGGTCGGACATCTGTGGAAACAGCTGCCATTCCTGGTCGCCCCCATTCAGCCATTGATGAGGACACTATCCATCAAGTGGAGACCGCCATTTTGGCAGACCGACGTATAACTGTTCGCCAGTTAGCACAAGATGTCAAGATCAGTGTAGGGCCTGTGGAAAAAATCATCCATGACAATTTGAACATGCATAAGGTGTCTGCACGATGGATTCCCAGGTTGCTCATACCTTTCCAAAAGCAGGAACGAGTCAATTGCTCAAAGGATCTTTTGGACATGTGCCAAAAAAAACCAGGCAAACTTTTTTGACAGACTTATCACACAGGATGAAACATGGGTCCATCACTATGTTCCTGAGACTAAGGTTCAGTCGATGCAATGGAAGCATGTGGAGTCACCACCGCCAAAGAAAGCACGTGTCCAACCCTCTGCAGACAAGGTCATGCTCACGGTGTTTTGGGCCAAGCACGGAGTAGTAATGATGGATTTCTTGGCACAGGGTACCACAATTACAGGAGCTTATTATGCTTCACTGCTGCGGAAATTGCGGGACGCTATCAAGCTTAAGAGGCGTGGCATGCTGGCCAAGGGCGTCCGTCTGCAAGACAATGCTCCAGTACACAACTCTCATGTTGCCCAGACAGAAGCGCGGTCCTGTGGCTATGAAATCCTTCCACATCCTCCAGACTCTCCTGACCTTGCACCATCTGACTTCCACCTCTTTCCAACCATGAAGTCATTTTTGAAGGGAAAACGTTTCACAGATGATGAAACACTTATTTCTGAAGTCAAGTCCTGGTTTGAGACGCAAAATGATGGCTTTTACAATCGAGGTCTCCATAGTTGCATAAAACAATGGGAGAAGTGTGTAACTCTTGGTGGTTCCTATGTGGAGAAAGGCTAATACCTACGCCAAGTTTCATTCCACTAGGTCCATCGGAAGTGGGTCAGGGGAAATCAGGGGAAATCTTTACACCCCTCGTATATTTATATCTAACAGTCGCGTGTCTCATGTGGTACAACAACGATTGTCCTTTCCGTAAGTTTTGTACTTCGTTGTTATTCGCATTTGCGTTTTCAACCACATCTGTGTCTGACTCAGTAGGCACTAGTACCATGGAGCCCACGGTCGGATTCCGGGTTAGAATAGGTTCATGTGCAAACTATGCTAAATAGATCAGGTGGACAGGCAGGTGTCAACATATCCGGACATTGATTATGAAGTATGATATCAATCACTTGTGTGTATGGACCAAATTTGATTATTGATAGGTTGCTGTCACATAGTATACAGACAGCGTTAAGTGCCTCGTTAAACAACAAAATTATTAAAAGATACCCCCCCCCCCAACAAAAGAACAACAACAAAAACATCACACAAAACAACAAAACAAAACAAATAAACAACATAAAGCAAAACCCCAAAACCCCAAAACTACCAGGCCGCTGTGATGCAGCTGTCTGACTGTGTCGTAAAAGTGAGGGTGAGGGAATGAGGTTGTAATCTCATTAAAATCAGATGTTAGTGGTCGCTACCGCTGCACAAGCTTTGATCCGAGTTTGTCCCACTCTTTAGTATTATTGCAGCCCTATGACCACGGGGATACCTTCTATGCCTTCCCACATTGTACCCATGTTGGGAGACAACACTTTAGTGCCTAGGCCTCACCTTCACTTAATCATCTTGTAGAACAATAGACGGGTCGGTGTAATCCAGTTACACTAATCACAAAAATTACGATTATTCTGTATACTAATTTATAGCAGAACTGTTCGTTTGTATATATGCTAAAATATATCCAGTTTTCACGAAACTGCGTTGACTGACAATCCAAATCGTGACAGTCCGACATCGTTACACACATTAAACCCACTGTACAAGAAAGAACAGTTCCTTTTACATTTAAGATGGAACCTGTTTGTCGTCCCTTATGCAAGTACCGTATTCGACGTAACAAGCGCCCCGCTCTAATAAGCGCCCACGGCGATAATTGCTAATATATTGGCAAATGAACAATCCCAATTAGCACCCTTAATTATTGGCAATTAAATTCTGGAAAAATATATCTGTCGTATATTAACAGTTCAGGCCGTCAGCATAAACCACGAAATGTATCTTTCAACTCTGTTTTTTTTTCACCAAAATAATATTCAAATAAGTGCCCCCTATTTCTAATTTTGAGTGCGCCCTGCGCGCTTATTACGTCGAATACGGTATTACCATCGAAAATTGTAGTAAGTAACACTATCACTTGTCATCATAAAAAGTATGTTCCTATTCTTTTCTCAATATGCCCGATTGACAAACCTTTTATGAGCAAAATGTGTAAAAAGACATGCAAACACAGACCATAAAATAATTTTATTTTATAATCTCTGATACAAATGATTTATCAATTTTTATATATTGACCATCAATCCAATGGATTTGGGGACTAAGCACGCATGTAGATCCCTTAAACACACGTCAACGAGATTAATTAAAAAGAACCCTTTCACTCAGGTGCGTTAGTGTTAACTGATATATATTATTTAGCGGTATATATATCGATAAGGCGGAGTGGTTTCCCTTATGCGGAAGTAACTTATGGCGGGAAAATTTGTTGTGATAATTTGTCAAGTCTGTTTGAGCTGTGATAAATAGTAGTGTGAGTTTCATGTGGGTGTTTTAGTTGTTTTATGCCAACCCATGATAAGCGATTGCATCTGGCTAATGTCAATAACCACATTAGATTTCAGATAGAGCGATCAAGGGATACTCACATGGGGATACCTTGACGCAGAGACCATATACCGGTATATGGTCTCTGCTTGACGTGATAACCCAGGAACAATTTGTCTATTTATACTTATATTGGCCTATTTTTTTGCAAAGTCTCTGTTAAGCATGATATATCACTCTTCTAATGAGCCTTCTAATGTTCGTGGATATAGAATAAACACAGTACGTAATACGTACTAGTCGACTACACAGATCCAACAGAATTTAAGTATATAGAAATATATGCACCTCCTGAATAGAAAGTCTGTTTGTCGCTTATGTTATTGTCAACACATCTTCCCTAGGAGATTCAAATGTACAGTATTTAGAAATATGTACCGAAGGTACCTTCTTGCTGACAATGACCAAATCACCTCTAAGTTTCAGTATATTATGTTTTTATTTATCTTAATTGACTTCCTCTTCAAAAGGTATAGAAATAAGCAATAGTTAACTTGAAATGGTCCTCAACATAATCATTATCCTCAGGTTGTGGTTCAGTGACCAGATAATTAATAGGAGCGATCTCAATATTAATAAATCACTCCTAATAGGACTGGGACGAGTCCAAATTTACTACCCGGGTACCCACCCCCCCAGCTATTACCCGGGTACCCACTGTAGGTCTCAGGAGATGTCTCAAAATGTCCGATTGGGAACATTTTTAGCATAGCCCTGGCAAATCGTATTTAGATAAACGTATTAAACAATCTGGTCATTCATACACTGAAGCTGAATTAAGTTATATCTTTATTCAACCATATGAAAAATCAGAAGGAATGGGTGCACAGTCAGAAAGAAATGTGAACATTAGTGACTTGTAGTGTAACCATAGAGTTCTAGATAATTTTTGTCATTAAACAATATATCACGTGACTAACCACGGGTCCGGGTAGTCCTGTGGGTACCCGGGTCCTACTCAGTACCCACCTGACCCAGGGACCCGTGTAACCCGTCCCAGCCCTTACTCCTAACATCGACAGAGTTAATGCCCTGTTAATTGAAATGGCTGCCGTTTCACCCTTTGTCATCAGATGATGGGGACTGCAGGATGTGAAGAAGATCAGTTTTTGTGCCGACTGCAGGAACTCCACTTTTCAATCCCATCATGCAATAGTTCTCCATCACTCCGAACAGACAGTCTGAGGAATATATCGGCTCACCTACGTCTGGCACAGACTCAGGGAATGTGGGTTGTCTTCTGTGTTCACAACTGTATCATACTATCTATTTAAGTTCAGACAACTCAACGATATTATGTCACATTGTTTCATTGTTGAGAACAGTATGATAGGGTGTCATCCATTGTTCATATCATAAAATTACATCACGTGAACAGTAGGTTGACTTCATTAAAGTTTCTCCGTAGTTAGTTCATATATTATGATGCATAGAATTACCTACTAAAAACTCAGAATTATGTATTAAACGTACCTCTTGAATGAGTGCTGAAACTGAAAGTCAGGTGCCAGTGTTCGGAGCTTTCAGCTTTCCTTTCTCGTAGTCCACTGGTTATTCACTAATTCTTATACTTCCAACATTCTCCAGTATATGCTTTATTAAATTGTAAACTAAATGTTACACATCGAGTAGATGAGTTCCTCATCATTTAGATGTAAATTCATTCTACTGCATACAGACCGGGGTAAGATAAAAGTTTGTTCTTTACTTGTATAATTTGTCCTACAGTCTTAACTCTCCAGGTTGTGCATATTGAAAATTAAATTTATCATTACGTAAGGTATAATATAATCCATCTCTCTGATTGGCTGTTGTGTAAAACTCCATACAATTCTGTTGGCTGGCCTGTTATTGATGTCTTAACGTCATAGTGTTTTATAGATGTCATCTCATTGTCACGTCATAATATTCACATTTTGAGTTGCTTACTGAGTGAGCCAAGACAAATCTGATATTGTAATACAAACTTATTTCACTGAGGAAGCTAGTGATTGCATAATGATAAATTTGTTATATGTGTCAATAACTGGGTGTATGGTTTACGAGCGAAATGGGATTGTACATCTCAAGACCAAACTGTAACACATGGTACAGCTGTTGACTGTTGTATGACTTATGGATGTGTTCAGATTACCTGTAGAAGCTGAGTCCTGTGTGGTGAAGGGGTTTGAAGACGACTATGGGACAGTTGTCGATTCCCTAGATGAAAAATCAGGTATTGCTGACATTATACACACACAACAAGCCTGATGAATTACTCATAGTTTGCCATAAGCTGCTTGTTGTTTACTCTTATTCACTGTGAAAGCAATTTGAAAAGTGTTCAGAAATGTGTGTCATAAAATAACATTCACTTAAACAAGGGATTTAGTTCTATGGATATACAACTACATGTACTTTATTACAATGACTGCAATGTTTTGGTGCAGATACTAACACTTGTCAAGCAAGTGATGAACAGAAATGTGAAGAAGGGAGGTTACATACATGTGGATATCCATAGTGCTATCGTCCTTGTTCATCATACCAAGTTCTAGATGGATCTGGGATGGTCGGGTAGCCTAGTGGTTAAATCGTTCGCTCGTCACGCCAAAGACCCGGGTTCGATTCCCGACATGGGTACAATGTGTGAAGCCCATTTCTGGTGTCCCCCGCCGTGATATTGCTGGAATATTGCTAAAAGCGGCGTAAAACCATACTCAGTCACTCACTCACTCTAGATGCAACTTGAAGAAGTTAACGTTCACCTCCTCTCTCAAGCTGGGAAAGCAGTCCCCCAACGTTCTCCTTCCTCATCAATCCACCTACCACTAACTGCAACACTCGTGTTCCTTGCAGGTCTGAATAACTTTGCAGAAGGAGCTCTCGCCATATGCAGCAAACACAAAAATGGTATTTGTTAAGTGTTTTCATTAATTATTGCAGATAAGTCTAATATCTTTTTCTCAAAGTAATTAAGGCACGTGTTGAAATATACCCAAAGTCAAAGAATGGTTATAGGGTTTGCTCTTATCACAATCTACCAGTTTTTGTCTAATGTAAGGTAATGTTGAAGCTTCTGGGAATTCTCCATCTTCAATTATCCCGTGCATTGTATCTCTACGTTTGTAATGATCAATACCTTGACCCCTGCACTCTCATAGCTTCGTTTTGAAAGTGACATCACCTCCTTTACTCCTATACCTATCACAGAGTTTATCTTCATTAGTTTTGTTTGATTTGGCGTCTATTTTCACCTTTTGACCTTTGTTCTCAAAATGTAGTTCTACATGTCAGTGTGACTTCCTGCCTGACATTCAGAACTGCATGGTTAGATTGGGCGTCAAAGTTGAACATGAGTGTGAATATCATGAAAACCAATTTTTATTTCAGAAAGTCAGAAATGGAAATCAACCCTTACACTAGATGCTCTGAAATCAAAAGATTTCTACCAGAAACTGAATTCACAAGCAATGGTACACATAGATTATTAGTTTGGAATATTATTTGTAAACACTGTTTACAAATCTGCTTACTCCCAAAATTGAAATGTGAAAAAAATGAAAAGCTGGCCAGAAATAGCTATTAATATGAATGAATTATTTAAAATACTTTATTTAAAACTTGTTGAAACTTTATGTACCAAGTTAACACATTCAGGAAATTTGAAAAAAATATTTGAATTTGAATATTTTATTTATATTTTTGGACCTACCGATCTGAAATTTGGGGTAAAAAAATCTGAAAACCAACATCAAAGTCTGGCCTTAGCAGCACCATTTATATCGTCTGTTTATTTACTGGAACTAATAAATGTTACATTTATTTACATCATTAACTTGAATTTTAGTTTGAATGGCTTGAATCAGTCTTGCTGTGACATTTATTTGGTCCGACTGTCACACTGTTGTGCCTAGTTTTAGTATTTGGTGTACATATCTACATTTCAGAGTATCTCCAAGAGTTATCTGCCCAAAGGAAGTGACAACGACACTGTTTTCAAGAAGACAGACAATAAGGAAAATAATACTGCTAGTTTAGACAAGAGTAGAAATCAGTCTAGCACCTCAGATACTCTGAGCAGACAATTTAACTTCCAACGACACAACACCTCACAAACTCAATGGAAGGACAGGCAGAAGAGTTGGGATAATCAACAACCAGAAAACGGCTCCACACATGGAGCCAGTATTGATGGAGCACACAGGACAGGCTCCCACCAAAGGCAGACCACTCCAGCGTGGACGTCCAGCAGTAACATGGACATTGAGAGCGGGGATACTTATTCCAGGAAAAGACCCTTGCTTTCTAACAATGGTTAGTTTCTGTCAAAGGGATATGTTTTGTATGTTAATGAAATCAATTATTATGCTTATGGGCCTACACAAATCAATAGGAGATGAACATACTGTTTTCTTTGCAGAACTTTCTTAATGGTAGAGTAGATGGAGCTAGTTTGAATTTGGAATCTAACTCGGATTCACAGCATGAGGTTTCAAATGTTAAGCTTAACACTGTGAAATCTACAGGTAACTGAGCTCTGTCAAATCTACAGGTAACATAGCTCTGTCAAATCTACAGGTAACATAGCTCTGTCAGATCTACAGGTAACATAGCTCTGTCAAATCTACAGGTAACATAGCTCTATATCAATGATGGAATGTATATCTCAATTCTATCATGCCACAGTAGTTGAAATGGTTTGAGTAAGTGGTTGATTTGAATTGATGGAACACTGATAATAGCCTTCAAACAAACCATTCGTTGTATATGCTCCTACGTTGTATATTGCAATGATATTCTGTATAGCACAACAATTTTGTAAGTCAACACTATGCAGTCACTCCTAATGAAAATAGATCAAATCTTACAAGTTTTGGTCCTAAAAAGTGCACACCACTATGAGGCGTGTCTGTTGTCCCTGAAACCGGAAATTCACACTTCATGTGTGCAAATTATTTGATAGGCAATACTTAGAAGTTGACGGATGACAAGATAGACACAATTTTATGGATAACAACTTCTTTAATACTGTGAAAAGCGACGTTTCGGTATGGATCCTTATACCGTTGTCAAGCAAGACTGTGTGCATTTTGTAATATTATAATTAAAAATTCCTACTGAAAATGATTAAGAAAGAGTACATTCTATAAATATTAGTTGTGCAGTGAACCTTAAATTGGGTGTTCAAACGTTCAATCAAAGGTAGTTATTGTGATTTGGAACCACTGATTGACCTATAAAAATTGAGTATTATGCAAATTCATGGCAGAGTGTTTGAAAATGTCGAAATAAAACTACAGTATGGAAAACATGTAAACAACCTTTCTATCTTGATTTGTGGATGTAACTTTAGTTGCAGGTGGGAGAAGTGGGCAGAGAAACTTTGGATCCTCTGGTGGGCAGCCATCTTTGTTTCCAAACAATGAGGTAGGTGTAGCTGAGATTCACTGAAACTTTCCACTTGATGGAGACGAGTTTAAAATGATCGACTACAACAATTGTCGACAACATCAAGTTGCATTGTCCTCAACGATACGTCAAATTAAGGGCGTCTCACTATGTGTTGTTTTGGGTGAATATCAATAAAAAAAACTGTCACTTAAATCGTTTCCCTCAATATTTTTGAATGAATTTATGAGAATTATTTGACTTTGATATATCTTGTAATCAATGTTTCTTGTGGGTAAAAAAGTCAGCATTTGCTTGACAAAGACAAGCCCCATGTTTGATTCTACACGTAGGGTCCATGTGCGACACCCATTCTTTTTGCCCCTTGCCGGGATATTGATGTGATATTGTTCAAATTGGCATAAAGTCATACTCATTCATACCTTACTAAAGTTAGGATGTAGCCGACTAACTCATTCTTATTTGGCCTCATTTAGCATCCAAGACGTGGACCTGACCCAGGAGTTGAGGAGGATGATGATGATGTGCCCCATCTGAACAACCCCTTTAAAACAGCCAAACAGCAGCTGGTGAGACATCCAACTGGTCACCACCACCTTTAGTCGCAGTATACACATTATTCACACATCCAGAACTAGTAAATTTCCCGATCAGAGCAAAAATCTGTCGACTAAGGGGAGATAACTCATCTGACGCTTATGACATCAGGGTTAAGAGTTAATGTGTTCGCCGAACTGACTCTTTTTAGTACGTTGGTTTTGCAAAATGAAAAAAATGTATAGAAGAGGATACATCTTGGGGGTGTCTTTGTTGTAGATTGTTGAATTATTTTTGCCAATAATGAAATGTTGATTACTAATTCAATAGTAAATTATTTTATTGATTTGAAGGCTATTGACCAGCAGAAGAAATATTCTCGAGGAGGAGGCGGTAATCATGGTCAAGGTCAACCGACAACGTCTGTGTATGGGACAGGAAAAAAATCCCTCGGAACAAGGTACCGACTACCTCTGTCCAGATAGCCTACATGTTATAGGTTTCAGAACATTAAATGTACTTCATGTCTGCTCTGATTTTGGGGTATTTCAGAATTCTCCATGTTTAATATAGGAACATGATCACAAGACAAAATGATACCTGCGAAACACCGTGCCTGGCACGACTCTTGTTGTCTGCATTAGGACTCCAGTGACTTATTATTTTCATATCAGGAGATTGTTTGGTGGAATAAAAAGATTAAGCGTATCAGTTTTGATTATATTTAGAATTGTCGTATCCCTATCATATTGTGAGATGAGAGTCTTCAGAATGTCTCCATTGATAGGCGCGGCCCATCGAGTAAGTTTGTCCCCCCAATTGCCGGTCGGGAGGAGAATGGGGGAGGAGGAAGGTAGGTTCTGTTACCTTATACTGTCTGTGCAGGATGTACATGGAATATCATATCTGCTCCCCGCCCAGCTTCCCACTCACCCACCATACTCACTCACTAACTTACCCCGGTGCTTGCCGTAAAAGGCGACAATGTTTGTCGTTAGAGGTGACTGACAGGATAGGGTGGTCAGGCTCGCTGACTTGGTTGATGCATGTAATCGATCCCAATTGAGTGGATCGATGCTCATGATGTCAATCACTGGATTGTCTGGTCCAGACTCAATTATTTACAGACCGCCCTCTTATAGCTGGAATATTGCTGAGTGCGGCGTTAAACAACAAACATAGAAACTCTACGTTTGCAATCATAAATATCCTGGATCAGTTTGTTTCGTATAGCTGTAATATTGTTGAATTTCTGTGTTACTCACTCACTCACTCACTCACTCACTCTCACTACCTCACTCTCACTACCTCATTCTCACTACCTCACTCACTCACTCACTCATTCACTCACTCTCACTACCTCACTCTCACTCACTCACTCACTCTCACTACCTCACTCTCACTCACTCACTCTCACTCACTCACTCACTCACTCACTACCTCACTCTCACTCACTCACTCTCACTCACTCACTCACTCACTCACTACCTCACTCTCACTCACTCACTCTCACTCACTCACTCACTCACTCACTCACTCACTCTCACTCACTCACTCACTCACCCACTCTCACTCACTCACTCACTCACTCACTCACTCCGGGGTTACAGCTGTGTATGGATTTCTGTTCAAGATTGCACCAACAATGTCATTATTGAAGGAAGCACTCATAATATTTTAGAAAAGTTATCTTTCAGCTTCATATCTTTAAGGTTTAAGTTTTGATTTTCTGTACTTCTGTACTTCTGTACTTCTGTACCTCTGATGGCTGGATCTTCTAGTTAAAAAGTAAGGAACCAAGGTACATCTTTAAGGTTTCACCTAGACCGAGTAAATGAGTTAAAATGATTCGTCACAAAATATCTCGGTCATATAGTGACTCACGTGAAAACGTGAAAAGTTAGCAAGCTAAAAATAATGTCTTCATGTTGCCATAGCAACCGATCTGGCAGCAGTGGTGGTGGTAAAGGCAGCAGTGAATGTGAGGAGCCGGTTGACGAACGACTGAAGGGCATCGAACCCAAGATGATCGAACTCATCATGAATGAGGTATGGCTCTGTTGGTGATTGGCTTGGGAGCCTGAAGAATATACTGAAAGAAAAAAATCTTATTTACATTCGACCCCCCAACGCAATTCTTTGTTCTAATTTTGAGGGTTAGGTTTGTTGCAATCATCCTCGGTCATCCAGGGTATTAAGTCTCTGTTAATCCCTGATAATACCCTGGAGCCTGATACACAATGCTAAAAATAGATGTCCAATACACCCATGTGCGATAGTCATTCTGTGCTAAGATCATGATAAGAGAAATGAGATTGGAACCCAGCTGTGGTGGTGAATGGTCCAGGGTACTTGTCATAATAGAATGGGTTTATAATACGCTGTATGACTCAGAGCTCCAGATAAGCTGCGTATCTGCGTGAAATACGCATCAGAAATGCAGAAGTACACTGTAAAATAAAATCCAAGCGTATCAAATACGCAACGAACATTACAGGTAAGCTACAAAAATAAAACTTGTGCGTATCATAAAAAAATTGTGAAGTAACCCTGCGTATTCGATTAGCAAATCAGCAACTTATTTTGAAATTATAAACGGGCATTCCGTCAACCTTGTTACATCACGATTATTTGCCATCACACTTTCTTGTGGAAGTTTCGTGGTATTTTTGAGTCCTATAAAGCTTTGAACCCAAGCGACACCAGTTTGCAGGGACTAGATGAATAGGGTTTTTAAATATTTAACTTAAATACCCACATGTGTAAAAGCTAGTGGGTAACAGAAATTTGAATACCCAGACAGAATTACTGATACCCAATGATTTTAAAATGCATGGGTAAAATCACCAACACTAAAAGCTTATCTGGAGCTCTGATGCCTGGAGATGGATGCAACCTCCTTTTTTTATTGTTTCTCTCAACAAAATTACTGAAGCTGACTATTTACAGGTGATGGATCATGGACCCCAGATGGACTGGAGTGATATAGCAGGTCTGGAGTTCGCCAAGAAAACAATAAAAGAGATTGTGGTGTGGCCCATGCTTCGACCGTAGGTTGTTATTTTTACTGTGGCCTATGATAACACAGCACTATGCTGTGTCATTACACAAACTAACTGTTTACACAGCTGTTAAAGGTGTTTTTGCTTGTTGTCCGAGGCGACTTACGGGATTGGGTGGTCAGGCTCGCCTGTCAGGCTGTGCTGTGTCATTACACAAACTAACTGTTTACACAGCTGTTAAAGGCGTTTTTGCTTGTTGTCCGAGGCGACTTACGGGATTGGGTGGTCAGGCTCGCTGACTTGGTTGATGCATGTCATTGTATTCCATTTGCGTGCAACGATGCTCATGATGTCAATCACTGGATTGTGTGGTTCAGACGCGATTATTTACAGACCTACGTCACATAGCTGGAATATTGCTGAGTACAGTGTTAAACAACAAACATTGTGTGGTATATACGATGGCCAAAGCATACACTTAATTTTTATATCTTCCTGTTGAGTGGCCTGTTTTCAGATCATATGGTTTTCTTTTGTCCTTGTGACATATATTCACAAGATTTTATGGATGTTTTTGCTAGTGGATGCGATTTCCGAGTTTGACTTAGTCTCCAGCAACATGTGCTTGTTGTAAGAAGTGATTTACTGGACCATGTGGTCAGTGACTTGGTGGATAGCCTGTCATTGTACAAGGTGGATAGCCTGTCATTGTACAAGGTGGATAGCCTGTCATTGTACAAGGTGGATAGCCTGTCACTGTACAAGATGGATAGCCTGTCACTGTACAAGGTGGATAGCCTGTCATTGTACAAGGTGGGTAGCCTGTCATTGTACAAGGTGTGTAGCCTGTCATTGTACAAGGTGTGTAGCCTGTCATTGTACAAGGTGTGTAGCCTGTCATTGTACAAGGTGGATAGCCTGTCATTGTACAAGGTGGATAGCCTGTCATTGTACAAGGTGGGTAGCCTGTCATTGTACAAGGTGAATAGCCTGTCATTGTACAAGGTGGATAGCCTGTCATTGTACAAGGTGGGTAGCCTGTCATTGTACAAGGTGTGTAGCCTGTCATTGTACAAGGTGGGTAGTCTGTCATTGTACAAGGTGGATAGTCTGTCAGTGTACAAGGTGGGTAGCCTGTCATTGTACAAGGTGGGTAGCCTGTCATTGTTCAAGGGGGGTAGCCTGTCATTGTACAAGGTGGATGGCCTGTCATTGTACAAGGTGGATAGTCTGTCAGTGTACAAGGTGGATGGCCTGTCATTGTACAAGGTGGATAGCCTGTTATTGTACAAGGTGGATAGCCTGTCATTGTACAAGGTGGATAGCCTGTCATTGTACAAGGTGGATGGCCTGTCATTGTACAAGGTGGATAGCCTGTCATTGTACAAGGTGGATAGCCTGTCATTGTACAAGGTGGATAGCCTGTCATTGTACAAGGTGGATAGCCTGTCATTGTACAAGGTGGGTATGGTTGGGTTTTGCTCTTAATGTCAATCAATGGATTGTCTGGTCCAGACTTTATTATTTATTAGCATTTAATGTTTGGAAATCACATGCAGCATATTGTGGTGAGAATAAAGACACTGTGGTAACACTTGACTGCTTGTTAGTTTTGTCATTAAGTTGTACACACTGGAAACATCTTGCTTCACTTTACATACGTCTCCATATGTTGCTATGGTTCGCGTTTCTTTTGGTGGTGGTGGTACATTTGTTTGGTGCTTCAGCGATATCTTCACTGGACTTCGAGGTCCACCGAAAGGCTTGCTGCTGTTCGGACCTCCGGGAACAGGGAAAACTCTCATAGGTCTGTGTCTGACTTTTGAGGTGTCAATTCTCATTTAATACCCATTCAATTGATTATTCCCGTTTTGATTAACTGTCTGTGTTATAAGCTTGATGTAGGCTACATGTAATAAAAGAAACTCTTTCATAGAATCAAATTATTGTAGTGCCTAGTTGCTGCTTAGATGTATATAGGGTTGATAAAGTCAATAGTTCTTAGTATTAGTGAGGTATAATTATTAATAAGAATATTACTGGGATTAAACAAATAATTCTGGCTAATGGAAAGATGATCTAACGACAAGCTCCTTTTGTAGGTAAATGTATAGCCAGTCAGTCCAAGTCTACCTTCTTCAGCATCAGCGCATCCTCGCTGACGTCAAAGTGGGTATGTATCTCATAGCAATGTGGCGAAGCTCTGTGTGCCTGGTGACGTGTCACGCCTCCCCACAGACACATCTCCCCTATCTACACCCATGTCTGCAGATGCTAGAAATGTCTGTCAGGTTTCAGAAACAAGGTGGCAATTTGCCTGAGTAACTGAGTTACCCCATCTGTTTGCCACAGTCATGTGTCTGGCTGATAACTGAGTTACCCCATCTGTTTGCCACAGTCATGTGTCTGTGTTTGCCAGTAATGTGTCTGGCTGATAACCTAGTTACCCCATCTGTTTGCCACAGTCATGTGTCTGGCTGATAACTGAGTTAGCCCATCTGTTTGCCACAGTCATGTGTCTGTGTTTGCCACAGTCATGTGTCTGGCTGATAACTGAGTTACCCCATCTGTTTGCCACAGTCATGTGTCTGGCTGATAACTGAGTTACCCCATCTGTTTGCCACAGTCATGTGTCTGTGTTTGCCACAGTCATGTGTCTGGCTGATAACTGAGTTACCCCATCTGTTTGCCACAGTCATGTGTCTGTGTTTGCCACAGTCATGTGTCTGGCTGATAACCTAGTTACCCCATCTGTTTGCCACAGTCATGTGTCTGGCTGATAACTGAGTTACCCCATCTGTTTGCCACAGTCATGTGTCTGTGTTTGCCACAGTCATGTGTCTGGCTGATAACTGAGTTACCCCATCTGTTTGCCACAGTCATGTGTCTGTGTTTGCCACAGTCATGTGTCTGTGTTTGCCACAGTCATGTGTCTGTGTTTGCCACAGTCATGTGTCTGTGTTTGCCACAGTCATGTGTCTGTGTTTTCCACAGTCATGTGTCTGGCTGATAACCTAGTTACCCCATCTGTTTGCCACAGTCATGTGTCTGGCTGATAACTGAGTTACCCCATCTGTTTGCCACAGTCATGTGTCTGGCTGATAACTGAGTTACCCCATCTGTTTGCCACAGTCATGTGTCTGTGTTTGCCACAGTCATGTGTCTGTGTTTGCCACAGTCATGTGTCTGGCTGATGACTGAGTTACCACATCTGTTTGCCACAGTCATGTGTCTGTGTTTGCCACAGTCATGTGTCTGGCTGATGACTGAGTTACCCTATCTGTCTGCCAGGTAGGAGAAGGGGAGAAGATGGTGCGAGCTCTGTTTGCCGTAGCCCGGTGTAACCAGCCCGCCGTGGTGTTTATTGACGAGATCGACTCCCTGTTGTCTCAGCGCTCAGACGGAGAACATGAAGCTTCGCGCAGAATCAAGACAGAGTTTCTTGTACAGCTGGTAGGTAAACAGTGTAGACGTGGGCGTCGTAAGTGTTCGGTCTGCACCACAGATCTTATGTCATAAAGGAACCCCAGAGGATATATGATAATTAATGTCTTCTTTCATCGGTTTCGTAACTTTGGAAATATAAGTGAGTAGATCAGCCTATAATATGAAACAGATGAAATATGTACCCACAATATTAACCACACAACCTGGGCCATCAGTTGCATCATGCTGCTGATAATAGCTGTGCTCTACTTGAATATGTTTTGATGCTTTTGACAATTTTGTAGGCAGTGCATTTTGGTCATTTGGTTTTTAGTCACACATACACACAATTTGTTTTCGCAAGTAGTTTGAGGCACAAGGTCGTTGAGGCAGCTCATACTGTCCTATAGGAAAAGAAGATGAAAGTATTCTTTGATGTAGCCTCTGCATGTTACCAGTGAACAGATGCTATGATATACTTGTACATGTCTGTGTTCAGGATGGGGCGGGCACACAGTCAGAAGACCGCATTCTGGTCATCGGGGCCACCAACAGGTGAGGTCGGGCGGTAGACACTGGTATACTCGTCCATCAAGCCATGGTTCTCATATAACTTGCTCAACCTGAACAGGTCTGTGGCAGTGCAAGGTGTAGGAGATCAGTCTTCCATGCTTGTCTTGTTCTATGTCAAGGGCAGTCAGGATTAATCTCTCCAGCCCTGGATTCAGCGGTCACAGGATTTGGGACTTAGTAAAACAATGACACTAGGACTTTTCTCAGCTGTTGTACAGAACACATACATGTCTAGGGTGAATAACAGATGTCAGACAAAACCCCTTTAGCTATGTGACTTATGTCATTCGGCATTCATTCAAGTCAATATGTTTCTGATGTTTGCAAGTCCTGGGGTTGTATTATGTCATGAGATGATGAATAGTGGGTATATGTTTGTATGAAATTGGATTAATGTGTTTACAGTGTGATGGAATGGGGATGCATAGTAGAAGTGCCACAGCAAGGACTGTTTCTTCAAGTCAACTTTTTGTAAAACAAAATAGTTAAGAATGGAATAGTTAAGACAAAATATGTTAAGTCCTACTTTGTTCTACATTTGTAGATATTTTGGTTGTTAAATCTGTAAACTATTTAATGCTAAATGCAAACAAAAAGTGACCAAATGTTGGCCGTTAGTTACCATATGTAATGTCCGTATTCAAGACTCTTTAAGTTGTTTGATGACATGTCCTCAGTCTCTGTAGCCATACTTGTTGACATCCAGGCCACAGGAAATTGACGAGGCAGCCAGGCGGCGCTTCGTGAAGCGACTGTACATCCCTCTCCCAGACACTGTTGCCCGGCAACACATCATTCAGAACCTCATGTCTAGTCAGAGCTTCCGGCTCTCCGATACAGACATCCAGACAATCTGCGAGACAACTGATGGTGAGGATATTGTCTGTCACGACTTTCACTGCAATGTTTGTTGAATTCATAAACAGTAATCCCTGGGAAATAAATTCCTGGTGCCAAGCTTAACATATTCATCTTATTTTCTAATATATGTATGAAAAATAAAAATATCGCCAAATAATTAAAAATAAAAATATGTTAAAAGAGAATTGCCGAGCAACCGTCCTGCTTGCCTGGTTGCATTTACTGCATGTTGCTGTTGCCTGATGATGCAGGATGACATTCCATTATGTCAGCCTGGCTGCTGCTGCTGGTATAAATGTCACCATGCATTGATTCAATGGACCACAGTTTGATGGAGATACTTATGGTTCGTGAACAGGATGCGGAAAGAAGTGGTTATTACCATATGAAATGACATTTAAATACGTTTCAGTTAGGAAGTATTATTTGTGTGTTATGGAGACTTGATAATGTAACAGTCATGTGTCTGCGTTTGCCACAGTGATGTAAGTGATATTGTAACACAACCATAGTTTGCTAAAAGCAATGTCCTCTCATGTGGTTGGATGACATTGAAGGTCAAGGTCACTCGGTGAACGTTAAGTATTCATGTGTAATGAGGACTTGAGTATTATTGATTGGAATTTGACATTACATAGTTTACAAGAGTCTAAGGTAGAGGTTTTGATCGCATAAATGTTGGCGCATGTCATTGGACAATGTTGACAGTCACTCCCAAAACGTTTGTGTATACACAATATCTTGAGTATTTTTGAGTATTTTTTTGATGAAACACTATGTTAATGATCTTTGTAGTTCATGGCTAAGATTGAAGGTCAAGGTCATTAAACTGAAAGTGCATATAATTTCCTATTAAGGTAGCTAAAGACATTATATTTTCTGTTTAAAAGTTGTTCTGCATTTGGCATGTGTTTTCACAAGAAGGAAGTGATGTCATAAAGCCGGAAGTGCTTCTTTCTTTCCTATTAATGTAGCTAGAGGCATGGACTTCTCTGTTTCAATGTTGTAGTAACTTGTACTGCATGGGGCATGTGTAAGGTCAGCTGTCACCTGGTGTCATACGCTCAAAATGGTTCGGGTTACAGGCTCCTGATGGGGAAGTTTGGGGGCATTCAGGAAATGATGGGCATGGGCGGCTTATGATTTTGCGTGTAATGCAAACACCTTTCTAGTTCAGTAAAAACTTCCACCTGTTCTGTGCAGGATATTCTGGTGCTGACATGGCAAACTTGTGCCGGGAAGCGGCTCTCGGACCTGTCCGCAGCATCCCCTTTGAACAGATCGAGACAATCACAGCAGACCAGGTACACAGCATCCCTTCTGATCAAATCTTCGGTCAAATATAGATTGCATTTGACAAATTTATGTCCAAAATATGAACTGATCAGATATGAAATGCATTAGTTAAGATTTTCATTTGTTTAGAGAATAGATTAATGTCCAATGTAGTTCTTATTAAAATAACCCTTTATTTTCAAAGTAACAAACTGAAATATTTAAGTTGATTGAACGGCTATACAATGAACTAAATAATGTGATGACTCCAGGTCCCACCGATAACGTTCCCAGACTTCCAGGAAGCGTTTCTGCAGGTGCGAGCAAGTGTCTCACAGAACGACCTGGATCTATACATCAACTGGAACAAACAGTTTGGAAGCTTTGGCAAGACGTAGATATCACAGTACTGCTGTATTTATTGTGATGAATAAATGTAGTTATTGCACACTATTAGAACTTGCCTGATACGTAAACACAGCAGTAGATTCACCTGGCTCATGGAAGTCGGGAGGGCAGATTCCCCCTGCCTGATAGAGGGACAGATTCCCCATGCCTGATAGAGGGACAGATTCCCCATGCCTGATAGAGGGACAGATTCCCCATGTCTGATAGAGGGACAGATTCCCCATGCCTGATAGAGGGGCTGATTCCCCATGCCTGATAGAGGGGCAGATTCCCCATGCCTGATAGAGGGACAGATTCCCCATGCCTGATAGAGGGGCAGATTCCCCATGCCTGATAGAGGGCCGATTCCCCATGCCTGATAGAGGGCCGATTCCCCATGCCTGATAGAGGGGCGATTCCCCATGCTTCATAGAGCGGCAGATTCTCCATGCCTGATAGAGGGGCCGATTCCCCATGCCTGATAGAGGGGCTGATTCCCCATGCCTGATAGAGGGGCAGATTCCCCATGCCTGATAGAGGGGCAGATTCCCCATGCTTCATAGAGGGGCCGATTCCCCATGCCTGATAGAGGGCCGATTCCCCATGCCTGATAGAGGGACAGATTCCCCATGCTTCATAGAGCGGCAGATTCTCCATGCCTGATAGAGGGGCCGATTCCCCATGCTTCATAGAGGGGCCGATTCCCCATGCCTGATAGAGTGACAGATTCCCCATGCCTGATAGAGGGGCTGATTCCCCATGCCTGATAGAGGGGCCGATTCCCCATGCCTGATAGAGGGGCAGATTCCCCATGCCTGATAGAGGGGCAGATTCCCCATGCCTGATAGAGGGGCCGATTCCCCATGCCTGATAGAGGGGCTGATTCCCCATGCCTGATAGAGGGGCAGATTCCCCCTGCCTGATAGAGGGGCCGATTCCCCATGCCTGATAGAGGGACAGATTCCCCATGCTTCATAGAGCGGCAGATTCTCCATGCCTGATAGAGGGGCCGATTCCCCATGCTTCATAGAGGGGCCGATTCCCCATGCCTGATAGAGTGACAGATTCCCCATGCCTGATAGAGGGGCTGATTCCCCATGCCTGATAGAGGGCCGATTCCCCATGCCTGATAGAGTGACAGATTCCCCATGCCTGATAGAGGGGCCGATTCCCCATGCCTGATAGAGGGCCGATTCCCCATGCCTGATAGAGGGACAGATTCCCCATGCCTGATAGAGGGGCAGATTCCCCATGCCTGATAGAGGGGCCGATTCCCCATGCTTCATAGAGGGGCAGATTCCCCATGCCTGATAGAGGGGCAGATTCCCCATGCTTCATAGAGCGGCAGATTCTCCATGCCTGATAGAGGGGCTGATTCCCCATGCTTCATAGAGCGGCAGATTCCCCATGCCTGATAGAGGGGCAGATTCTCCATGCCTGATAGAGGGCCGATTCCCCATGCCTGATAGAGGGACAGATTCCCCATGCCTGATAGAGGGGCAGATTCCCCATGCCTGATAGAGGGGCCGATTCCCCATGCTTCATAGAGGGGCAGATTCCCCATGCCTGATAGAGGGGCAGATTCCCCATGCTTCATAGAGCGGCAGATTCTCCATGCCTGATAGAGGGGCTGATTCCCCATGCTTCATAGAGCGGCAGATTCCCCATGCCTGATAGAGGGGCAGATTCTCCATGCCTGATAGAGGGGCCGATTCCCCATGCTTCATAGAGGGGCAGATTCCCCATGCCTGATAGAGGGGCAGATTCCCCATGCCTGATAGAGGGGCCGATTCCCCATGCTTCATAGAGGGGCAGATTCCCCATGCCTGATAGAGGGGCTGATTCCCCATGCCTGATAGAGGGGCGATTCCCCATGCTTCATAGAGCGGCAGATTCCCCATGCTTCATAGAGCGGTAGATTCCCCATGCCTGATAGAGGGGCAGATTCCCCATGCCTGATAGAGGGGTAGATTCCCCATGTCTGATAGAGGGACAGATTCCCCATGCCTGATAGAGGGGCTGATTCCCCATGCCTGATAGAGGGACAGATTCCCCATGCCTGATAGAGGGACAGATTCCCCATGCTTGATAGAGGGGCAGATTCCCCATGCCTGATAGAGGGACAGATTCCCCATGCCTGACAGAGGGTCAGATTCCCCATGCCTGATAGAGGGACTGATTCCCCATGCCTGATAGAGGGACAGATTCCCCATGCCTGACAGAGGGTCAGATTCCCCATGCCTGATAGAGGGGTAGATTCCCCATGCCTGATAGAGGGGCAGATTCCCCATGCCTGATAGAGGGGCAGATTCCCCATGCCTGATAGAGGGACAGATTCCCCATGCCTGACAGAGGGTCAGATTCCCCATGCCTGACAGAGGGTCAGATTCCCCATGCCTGATAGAGGGGCAGATTCCCCATGCCTGATAGAGGGTCAGATTCCCCATGCCTGATAGAGGGGTAGATTCCCCATGTCTGATAGAGGGTCAGATTCCCCATGCCTGATAGAGGGGCTGATTCCCCATGCCTGATAGAGGGTCAGATTCCCCATGCCTGATAGAGGGGCAGATTCCCCATGCCTGATAGAGGGACAGATTCCCCATGCTTCATAGAGGGGCTGATTCCCCATGCCTGATAGAGGGCAGATTCCCCATGCCTGATAGAGGGACAGATTCCCCATGCCTGATAGAGGGACAGATTCCCCATGCCTGATAGAGGGACAGATTCCCCATGCCTGATAGAGGGACAGATTCCCCATGCCTGATAGAGGGGTAGATTCCCCATGCCTGATAGAGGGGCTGATTCCCCATGCCTGATAGAGGGCCGATTCCCCATGCCTGATAGAGGGGCAGATTCCCCATGCTTCATAGAGCGGCAGATTCCCCATGCCTGATAGAGGGGCGATTCCCCATGCTTCATAGAGCGGTAGATTCCCCATGCCTGATAGAGGGGCAGATTCCCCATGCCTGATAGAGGGGCTGATTCCCCATGCTTCATAGAGGGGCCGATTCCCCATGCCTGATAGAGGGACAGATTCCCCATGCCTGATAGAGGGGCAGATTCTCCATGCCTGATAGAGGGGCAGATTCCCCATGCTTCATAGAGGGGCAGATTCCCCATGCCTGATAGAGGGGCAGATTCCCCATGCCTGATAGAGCTCTGTCAACCACTGCAACATCATGGATCACACGTGCTGCTGTAATGTTGCTGACTACACTGATACAAGTTCTTGAAAAGCATTTAGAAGTGATACATCTAAGGAAGAGAATTTGTGGATGTCAACTTCTTTATTATGAGAACACAACGTTTTGGAGTATATGCTAACTCCTTCCTCAGGTGAATAATCACTTCACATATTCGGAACAACACTGCGCACGTTCAGACCAACACTATACACGTTCAAACCAACACTGTACACATTCAAACCAACACTGCACACGTTCAGACCAACTCTGTACACGGTCAGACCAACACTGTAAACGTTCAAACCAACACTGCACACGTTCAGACCAACACTATACGTTCAGACCAACTCTGTACATGTTCAGACCAACACTAGATGTTCAGACCAACACTACACGTTCAGACCAACACTGCACACATTCAGACCAACACTGCACACGTTCAGACCAACACTATACGTTCAGACCAACTCTGTACATGTTCAGACCAACACTAGATGTTCAGACCAACACTACACGTTCAGACCAACACTGCAAACGTTCAGAACAACTCTGTACACGTTCAGACCAACACTGTACACGTTCAGACCATTCAGACCAACACTACACGTTCAGACCAACACTAATTATGTTCAGACCAACACTGCAAACGTTCAGACCAACACTATACGTTCAGACCAACTCTGTACACGTTCAAACCAACTCTGTACACGTTCAGACCAACACTGTAAACGTTAAGACCATTCAGACCAACACTACACGTTCAGACCAACACTAATTATGTTCAGACCAACACTGCAAACGTTCAGACCAACACTATACGTTCAGACCAACTCTGTACACGTTCAGACCAACTCTGTACACGTTCAGACCAACACTGCAAACGTTCAGACCAACACTATACGTTCAGACCAACTCTGTACACGTTCAGACCAACTCTGTACACGTTCAGACCAACTCTGTACACGTTCAGACCAACACTGCAAACGTTCAGACCAACTCTGTACACGTTCAAACCAACACTGCACACGTTCAGACCAACACTGTTCACGTTCAGACCAACACTGCACACGTTCAGACCAACTCTGTACACGTTCAAACCAACACTGCACACGTTCAGACCAACACTGTACACGTTCAGATCAACACTGCACACGTTCAGACCAACACTACACGTTCAGACCAACACTAAATATGTTCAGACCAACACTGCAAACGTTCAGACCAACACTAGATGTTCACACCAACACTATACGTTCAGACCAACTCTGTACACGTTCAGACCAACACTAAATATGTTCAGACCAACACTGCAAACTTTCAGACCAACACTATACGATAGACCAACACTAGATGTTCAGACCAACACTGTACACGTTCAAACTAACACTGAATATGTTCAGACCAAAACTGTACACGTTCAAACCAACACTGCACGTTCAGACCAACACTGTACACGTTCAAACCAACACTGCACGTTCAGACCAACACTGCACACTTTCAGACCAACACTGAATGGAGTTCAGACCAAAACTGCACACATTCAAACCAACACTGCACGTTCAGACCAACATTGCACGTTCAGACCAACATTGCACCCTTTCAAACCAACAGGGCATGTGCTCAGACCAACACTGCTCTGATTTCTCAAACCCAGCATGTTCGACTCTTTGCTCCCAGGGTTCTAGTCCCATATCATCCGAGCTGGTTTGTCTGTACCCACATTGGAGGGTTCAGCAAAAGAGAAGGCTAGGGTGAGATCACTTTGAGTTTGTTTCCCATAATACGCCGACAGGCCGTTTATATAACCGAATACTGTTCAAAACTGTAGACGGACCGCACTTTCCATCAGAATAGATTCAATGTGCATCTAAAACATCCCATTGGACAAGGTAGATGCAGGCTGAGGTCAACAGGTTGCCGAGTTTTACTGTCATGACCAGTAAAATGAAAGACATGGTGACATGTTCCCTGGGATCGCGATGTGTGACGAAATTATAGGGCAAAGCGGTACCGACCTTTGTGTGTGGTCATTCGGTAGAGGACATAACCCCTCCCTCATATTTGACCTGAACGCCATGTTCGTTGATGGGTAACCGACTTTCTGCCCGAGCGCGGCAGTTTAAGCCTTGGTCTGTCGGAGGACTGGTAGACTGACTATAGATGTTTCTATCAACGGAAGCAACAATGTATTCATTATGTGTTCTGCTATAACGACCCCGCACGCCTCCCGAGTTCAATATGCTTTGTTAATGCAGGCCATGATAGATGTGATTACTCAACCGTGCACTCACGTTATTCGCTAAATTACGCAGTTAACCACAGGTGTAGAGTGTGTAGGTATAAAAATAACGACACGAGCGTATGTTGCTCACCTTCTCTCCTGAAATATTGCAACATTATGCAGTGGTAGATACTAGCATTTTTGTCAAATAAGCCTTATAATGATATCATTTAGTACATATTTTACACAACGTGCACACTGCCGGATCTCGAGGGGTGGAGTGTGTCATTGGGGGTGGATGGTGTGTCCCTTTTCCAGACACTTTACGTGTTAACCGTGCCCTCGTCCAAGTCACTGGTAGAAAAGAATATGCTTTAAAAAGGCTTAATTGTGGTTCGGAATTATGAGTCGTATTTTCAGAGACACCTTTTCTGGGGCCACGCGCTACACTATGAACCGATGTCTTTAGAAGTAAAATACATGTGATAGCATTAGAGTCAATGGGGGGAGTTGGGCTTAACGCCGTAATACACGGTTATCCATTGGTGAAGCACACGAACGTGGCTAAGGAGCTTACAATAATATTCAGGGCATATATAAAAACACGCCTTGTATATGACTGTGTCCTCGTGTAACTTGTATTCACTGGCTATATGAAGGTCACTGGGCGTAAGGGTACACACTATGTTCATACGTTTTAATGTAATTCGAAACTGCATATTGAGTTAAACTTGGAACATGAATTAATTCTACTGGTTTCAATGTGGTTGCCTAGGCAACTATGTATGGTAAGATCGGAATATTCTCCATACAGATAGAACCTGTCGTAGCTTCTTGATGGGATGTTGAAATACCCATTATCATTTGGTGTTTTTTGTTCTGTTTTTGTTGTTGTTTAACGCCGCACTCAGCAATATTCCAGTTATATGACGGCGGTCTGTAAATAATCGAGTCTTGACCAGACAATCCAGTGATTGACATCATGTATGAGCATCGATCCACGCAATTGGGATCGATGACATGCATGAATCAAGTCAGGGAGCCTGACCACCCGATCCCGTTAGTCGCCTCTAACGACAAGCATAGTCCCCTTTTACGGCAAGCATGGGTTGCTGAAGACCTATTCTAACCCGGATCTCCATGCGTCACCCATTATGATATAGGTTTCATTAACCCATGGCACTTTATTGTACGTGAAAGTCAAAGTTTGCTAAAATGAAACATGTTGCTGCGAGCTACATGCATAAGAATGCCTGTAACAGCTTCACGTTGCGTTTTCAATATGCATGGCGTTCATGTTTCCATATCTAGGTCACTCTCTATCACATGATATAAGTGGTAAAACAACCCAACCCATGCACGGGGTCGATGTACGGGGGGAACAGTGGAGTCGATAGCTTGTAGTTTATATACATGTTAGCTTTATACATATATACTCACCAACAAAAGAAACATGAATACCATACATGTTGATTAATATATGAAGTATTACTCATATTCAAGAGATATTTCATTGGTTTAACGCACAAACGAACATACTGTGTTATGTTGTGTGAACCAACGCTCATGAGCGCATGACATGTGACGTCACAGATCCATGACTCGAGATGCACCATTTGTCTCGAGCATGCAGGATTAGTGGGTAAAGTTTGGAAATCACGTGCAGCATATCCTGGTAACACTTGACTGATTGTAAGTTTTGTCATTAAGTGGTACACATTTGAACGCCAATATTTCTCTATATGGTTCTCATCACTTCGGGCCTTCCTCCCACATTAAGCTGACACGCCGTGATATAACTGGAATACTGTTAAAAGCGGCGTTACTCACTCACTCTATATGGTTCTATGGTTCGCGTTTCTTTTGGCGGTCAGTATATATACTTGTATGAAGCAATCATGTATATATACTACAAGCTATTGACTCCACTGTTGTCACAGGACACGGATTAAGGTATAAATATAAACATCAAAATAATAACAGTGACAGAGTTGCACAGCTCGTTCAGGATGGCTGACAGTCAATGTACAAAGAGTGGGGACTAACAATTGGGATGGACATCATATAAGTAATGGTAATTAAGTGATTTTAGACATACATTCAACTGATGAAGGAGTTAGTATATACTCCGAAGCTGACATCCATATATTCTCTTCCTTATGTGTGTCACTTCATTCAAAGACTTGATATAATGCCATGGCTCCAGGGCAATGAACATTTTTAATTAAATGTTTGTCACACAAAGGTTGTCACAGATCGGTCATTATGACAATACCATAGACCTATGGCCTCCTCGCACCATTAATAGAGATTAATTGATTGCCTGGGATCAGATGAACAAAACATTCGACTTAATAAACCCGGTGGTGAAAGAGGAAATATCGAATATGCGACATGGGTATATTTATGGGACGGTGTAAGGTGGTAGGAAGGGTAACACAACACAAAACAACATGGTACACATGCATTGTACATAAATTGAATTTTCAATATGACAACCATATTCGGACTTCTGATCATCATCATCATCATCATCATCATTATTATTATTATTTTAATTATTATTATTATCCATGCAGATTGGTATTAACATAAGTCAGATGACTTGTTTACCAATCCAGATTCATTTATTGAATAAAAATATGTTTAAATCATTACCCATGCACAGTTTTCGCATCACAGGTTGTGTGTTGCCTGAGTGTCTATGAAAATTCACAATGCGCTGTGACACGGTGGAAGTTACTTGTCTATACGTAATTTTCTCTTATTGTAAAACATGAAAAAACAGCCAAAGCCTTATACATAAAACATTATGCTATCACTAAAAAGGCATTTATGTCTGAGCTCAAAACAAAGAGTAAATGCACATACATTTTCATCTGCAGTTGATCTGGAAAGCCCATCACTGAGATTGGTACCATCCGGATCAACTAATCATGAAAACAGTTTTATGATGATTTTCTTCGTACGCAATATATAATTATCTAGGATGCGTTTCTCTTGCTGAGTGCGGCCTTAAACCACAAACAAACAATAAACAAACTAACGTGGCACCAAAAATGGCAAAACTTGTCCTGTTATCAACCCGGATTCTGAATTCAAATCTAACCTCTAGCTAAAAGGTACCGCACAAAACCTTTTGAGGAAGTATCATGTGAAACTAAAAACGTCATGTACGGCATTGAATTCACCCTTTGTGGATTGGTTTTGGGGTCACAACTGAAATTATAGACACGAGTCAGCCAGCATAGATCGGACATCAACAGAAATGTTTCCAAATGTGTCAACCAAAATTTCAATTCTGAAAATCACTCCATGCTTTGCATGAAAGTTAGGATATTAGAGAAAATAAGCCATCTTATATGCAGTTGGCGTTATAAGGAAATCATTGGATTCGACTGTTTGTATACAGCAATGCCTTGTCGAGGTAATGACAAAGTAAAAGACACTGGCAGTCTTTCTAAATAGAAGCGACAAAATCCTTTCGATATTCCCGTCAGTGTGAACACATGTAAAAACACTCAGGAAAGTTGTATAATTGACATACGTTGTTGGATGTCAGCAAACTATTTGAAGTTGAACGATGATAAGATAGAGTTCTTCATTCTAGGAACTCATCAGCGGCTCCTGAAAGTTCAACAATTATCACCGGAGGTTGGTGATTCATCTGTTCTACCTTCTGATCAACCTCGCTATCTGGCAGTCATCTTTGAGAAGACAATGTCTTCAGAGGAACAAGCTCTCACTATCGCTAGATCAAATGATCAGTCTTCAGTCGCCAGATCAACTTCTATTCACCTGAGGAACGATGGAAACATCCGTCTATATCTTGGTGCTGGAACCACAAACATACTTGTCCACAGCAATGATCTGTCTAGGCAAGACCATTGTAACGCTTTGTCACACTGTGTATCTGTAATTACCCCTTGCAGGTGTGCAGAACCCTGCCGCCCGTATCGTTACCGGAATTAATTCTACAGCGCACATCACACCCGTGCTGCAGTCTTCATTGGTTGCCAGTTAAACAACGGATAAAGTTCAAGCAGCTTAACACCTTCAAACTCTAATTTCAATTCACAAGCCCAGTCGCAACATATACGCTCAAATGTACTTAACTGAACAGACACCAAAACAAAATTGGGTGAAAAATCTTTCCCAGTCGCTTCTCCCACTTAACGTAATCCAGTACAAAAGAGCAATGGACATGTCTTCAGGTTTTAGAGAATAGATTTTGAAACATATAACGTCCACGCGAGAGAATAAAAAACATCGATTGTCGGACCATTGGGCGTAAAAGGCAAATTAACGGTGAATATTATAAGAATGGATCACCGAAAATCAGTGAAGACTCCATGCAGGTCTTCGTGAAAAGGTAGGCATGTCCCGCCCTGCCGTAGCACACGCCACTCACACTCTGCATCAACAATACGTGCTTTTTCCCTCACATCGCACTTCTGTACTCACGCCATGCGATGTAGGAATGTTTAAATAAACATTAAACGAACTCAAAACTTTCAATCCATCCATCCATCCATACAGATTATACATACTGACGACTTTCGTGTCTTGTATATATATATATGCATCCATCCATACTGATCATATATACAGACGACTTTCGTGTCTTGTATATATATATGCATCCATCCATACAGGTTATATATACAGACGACTTTCGTGTCTTGTATATATATATATGCATCCATACGTACAGATTATATATACTGACGACTTTCGTGTCTTGTATATATATATGCATCCATACGTACAGATTATATAAACAGCCCTATATATATATATGCATACGCACGAACAGATTATATACTTTGTCTATGCGTCCATACATAGAGATGACAATTTCCAATAGATTTGTTATAAGTCTGTCAACAATAGGCGGTTTTTAAATTGATTGTCTTGGAAGCATTTCACTGACAAATGGCGATCTGTGAAACTGTAAGCCGCGGCGTTCGACACTGTTTTGTCCAAGCTGCCCGAGTCCACGGCAGAGGTAGAGAAGTAGGGCATACCATATCTTCCTTGTATTATTTTCACGATCTACAAACAAACCAGTGTGCAAATTGGAGTGTTTTCCTAACCACGTCTGATGTAGGGAGTTATACGACCGTCTGAGCTGAGTTCGCTTTGTGGAGCTGGACCCTGTGGCTATGTACATATGCTCATGCACACGCTATGTGTGTGTGTGTGTGTTCATGTATGTGTGTGTGTGTGTGTGTGTGCGTGCGTGTGTACATGTATGTGTGTATTTGTGTGTGTACGTGTGTGTGTGCGTGCATGTATGTAGTGTGTTCATGTAGTAGGGTTAGAAATGATTCTTCACACAGGTCCAGATCTGTTATTTGTGCCATAACACTAAGACATTGTATTTGTGTAAATACGGTAATCGTTTATGACTGATTTGATACTTTGAGAAAGACAGCCTCCGTGGTCTCTAGTGGATAGAGCGCCCATCCGGAGAGCGACAGGGTGGTAGTTCGACCCCAGGCTGTGTCATGTCGTTAAAGACGTCAGAAACGTTAAAAGATGGTACTTGTTGCTACCCTTCCTGGCATTAAGGGGATGAAACAAGGACAGGCTGTCTCGGACAGGTTGTCAGTTTTAGTCTGGACTAGTACAAGCAGGAACGCGCGCGCGCACACACACACGCACATACACACACACACACATCGATATAAATAAGAGCATTAATCTTGAAAGCGGCGTTGTACACCTAACCTCATCTGATACATTGAGACATTGCATTTGTGTGTACACGATCGAACTCTTTAAAGACAATCTGGTCATGTTTTGCTCACATGTCTAAATACACAACTGATAATCACAAAAGCACTTATAATTATATTGTGTTCACCATCCAGAAATAGACTTGAAAACACTCCCTACAGCATGCATGCCACCTGCGTGAAGCAAATATAAAGAAATGACATCTTGGGTTTGTGATTTCAGGTTACAAGGACATCAGTATCACGCTTGGTACAGGAAACAACTGGTGCCATCCAGTTTGCGGCTGATGTGGCCGGAGAAAACTTGATACGCACAGTTTGGTATCTCTATGCTCCAAATTACTGGAACATTGTACGTATGCTACATGTATGGAGACATGACCCAGATCTGCTGTAGCAAAGACGTACGAGGATATATATACGTCCGTGGCTGTAGCAGGAGGGCGTGCATTGTGTTTCTTTAGAAAATATGACCATGCATTTTTTTAAACAATATTTATATTTAGTGCCAGAATGTTGTGCCCTTTTCTTCTACACTCCCCATTCATTGGGGTACAAGTCGACATTCCTAAAAATATCGACAGTAACGAGTTGATAAGTAGGACTTGGTGCGAGGACACGCCACTGACAGACAGGATTAATTAAAAGTTGCCCCTGAGTTTTAATCTCTTATCAACGCGGGACACACAGTGCACGGGAACCCGTTTGAAAACAGCGTTTGTCCTTTCCTTATCTGTGGGTCTCCTTCCACCGAGAGGTTTTGCACTCATGTTGTATCATGTGTCCGACTTTCATTTGTGCGGGAGATATGTTGTTGAAGATATACCACTTATGTAGCCTAATGTAGAAGACAAGATATATTAGTGTTGTAAAAGCACGGACTACAGGTCGGTGGTAAAACTGTACAATTGTATGTACTGTGATCGCATATCAGCATACTGAATTTTAATAACAGCAGTTACATATGTATATCATTCTAAATTCTTGATTTGATATTGAGCGCACAATTCACGCCGAGATATAAGGAAGGAGACGGAACCGGCTGGTATAATTGAAATATCGCACGTTAGCTTGGATGGTTTCTCCTTATCCATTTGCCAGCGTTCACAAAAACGTTTGGCCTGTCCATCTATACACATGAAAGAAGCTCGAAGGTAGAATGATAGAAACAATCTGCGCCGCTCTATGTAATATATTATAGCCTGTACGTCTTCGGGAAACATTATTAATATAATTAGTAATATCAAATGAATAGCTATGCATGGTGGAATACCGTCACCTGACTTTCTGAACCAAGAAAATGGCTGTTCATAGTGCCTCAAACACGATTCTGTAGCGACTCATTTGAAGCTTAGGGGCGGACCATTGGATTTTTAGTGGGGTTGGGAAGTGTCATGCTTTTTTCTTCATTTTTAGAGTGTTAACTTTTTCTCACAGTTCACTAAAACTGTACAGCTGTAGGTGATTTTAATTTAAAATAGCAGTATAATAGTTAGAGCATTTTTACATAACGAATGACAATTTTTACACCACCATTTGTTGCTAAATCCCAGGGTGCAGCTTTCTTCAAATTGAGAGAAATCTGATCAATTTGACATGTTTGTACCCACAACTGCTGGGGTAAAAATGTAAACTGACGAACAAAAGAAACGTATTCACAAAATAGTTGAGATCAATCGCACAAACACAACCAAAACAATTTGCTGAGTAATGCACGTGCTACATGATCAGTGGTACTTGAGTTTGGAGTGTAACTGTTGCTGCACTTACAGCATGGCAACCTTCAACGATGTAGATATAAAAGGAACATGTAATGTTCATTCACACCAAAACCGTTGGACAGTGACTATCAACTGACAAACTAAGATTAACGCTACAACAGAGGACAAGCATGCAATTGGTGCGAAACATCAAGGAACAACGCATGACCACGTCGCAAGGAGTTTGGGCTGTTGCCGAATGACAAATACCAGGTACATGGCCTGTTTCACGCAGACAGCATGGATGGAAGAGTGACAGGCCTTGGAGTGGCAGACCTCCTCCCCCCACAGATCTGGGGATTTTGGAAGGAAACATGACGGGACAGCGTTACATTGACCAGTATCTCCACCCTGTTGTACTAGCGTTCCTGCAACAGAACACCCGGACCCTGTTTCAACAAGATAACACAGAGGCCCTATTCAACATCTTGTCTTGCCTTGGCCAGCAAAATCACCAGACTTATCACCTATGGAACACTTGTGGGATCGCCTTGACCGTCAATTTACAGCACGACCAGGTCGTCCTTACAACCAGGATTAGGTAGCACAGTGAGAAGAATGGCGTTATTCACTTTGTGAAAGTGACTCAAAAACACATGCTCATGCATGATATAGTCGGAATCGCACAATTGACTCTATATCTATTGAACATGGAAATCACATGCGGGGATGAGATTTCAAGCAGATGGAGGCTTAGTTTTTGTATTTACACAAAATTATGAGCTGACTACCCCCCCCCCCCCCCCCCCCCCTCGACACACACACGCACGCACACACACAATGAAATGTTCCACCTTTAAATTACAGAACAGAATTTGTTTGAACACCTGCTACACCTGCTTATGAAAATATAAACATTTTGTAATTTTGTCTACGACAGCTGGAGTGACTGTTGAGACATAGATTTGGATAGATCTGTGTAGTTTAAATTAATGACAACATATCTATGTCAACAGTAATTAAGTAGATCACCGTTTGTTGTTATGCATCCTTGTAAAACAACTACCCACAGAGACATATGGTATAGTTGAGCGATGTACCGTTTTTCCTCCATTAGGAGCTGGTCTCACGAGAGCAGTTTCCTATTTTATACTATGATATTTTGGTGATTAATAATGACCGTTCCTGCGAATGTACCCTTTGCACAACTGTAAAATTGGGGATTCGGTACGGTAGCGAGTTGCCACTGTGCCAGCATTAAACAGAAGTGACGCCGGACCTCTATAAAATACACACCGAGTGGACGGCATATGCTCGAAATTTATAGAGGAATATGTACGGTAATTCACATACTTATAAATACGTCGAACCAAAGACGTATATACGTCCGTGGTCGAACCCATCGTGTAAACTATTTGCATAATATTATGTATATATGCACACAATACTTGATAAATCCTAAGGTATAAGTGTTTATCATGTAATATCCTGTTGATTCGCGTGAACTTCTCTGGTAGCGAATTCTTGCCAAGTTAATGTGTTAGTGGGAATTCCCTGTTACTGCCATAAATAGCTCGGTGCGGGGAAACGTCACGCGCACCAACCAATGGAGTGTGATCGAAGGTACTACGTCACGTGTTTATGTCTGAACGCTCGTGGGGCTCCGAGATAGCACCGTCAGAACCTCTGTCTGCTCTCCACAACGATGGAGAACTTCTCTAAAAAACAAACTCTACAACTCCGTGAGAAGCATATAGGGTAAGTGCAACCAGATATGACCAGTGTAGAAGATCCGTTAGTGTATGACTAGATCTATTAGAATACTGTCAGCATAGTTCTAGGACTAAATAAAGCATTGCACTGCAGCACGAATTTCGCTTAGCTGGTTTGTCATGAACTCGAATAGTGACGAGCGAGGCTGACATCTGACCGATGCTGTAACCTAATGTAAGTTCTAAAGTCCGGGGTCATATTACAAGTATTTCATCTAGATGGCAGCCGCTGTGAAAATGTGTTCGTAGCACAACGGACATTTGAGGTTGTTCAAATAAATATCCAGAGGTAGGTCTACTTGGAGCTACCTGTTGACTTAACGTTGAAACGCCGACATATTTCTGTACCATCCGTAGTGAAGGGGACTGAACACTGTTTTCTGCCGCAGCCTATGTCTGACTGGCGAATGTTAACGAGACGACCTCGGATAGTATTCTGTTTGGGCATAAGATGAAACTCAAGCACCTCTTCACGGTTGTCTCTTTCCACCACCACCACCCCCTCCCCCCCCCTTCTGGGATTGAGGAGGTCACATGCATTCGGGTCTCAATGCTTCATTATTCTTGCACCATATAAAACGCAGTTATTATTGCCAATCATCGCCTGACTTTCATCACAATAATATCACTTTCTTTCAAATATTGGCCACAGTATATTGTCTCATCTCGACATCTGTCCACGCCACGCTTTTCTTTCTGTTCACCTTCCCGATGACTATTTCCCTTTAAATTTTGCCCTGATAATATTCTTCAAATGCAACTCCCGCTAAACAGGTCATCACAGACAGATTGGTTCCTCTACAAATTAATTTCATGTGTACTTTTGTCCCTTTTCTGTTTTTTTTTACCACCTTGAACAGTGCTGTACTGTCACTGTCTGTCAATGATTTTTGTCTTGCATTTCGTATGATGCTTTCTACTGAACCTGTGCAACAAAATTTTCCTACAGTGCTACTCACAGTTGTGTAAAGTATGCAGTTTGTGACTTAAGCCACTAGTCTAAAGCTGAAGTCTTGTAAGATTTCTTCTAGCCTTGTTAGATCACACTCCAGTCCATAAACCAAGACTACAATATACTGAAAAGAATGCCAAATTACATGGGATAGTAGACTCAAAAGTCTGGGTACCGTATTTGACATAATAAGCGCCCAGGGCGCTCTCAAAATTAGACATGGGGGGCTCTTATTAGAATATTGTTTTGGTGAAAAACAACAGAGTTGAGAGATCATACATTTCGTGGTTTATGCTGACAGCCTGAAATGTTTACATACGACAGATATATTTTTCCAGAATTTAATTTCCCATAATTAAGGATGCACATAACATACGTATTATACAAGAATAAATAAGTCTTGTGTACATTGATCAATCGGAAGGGGTGCTAATTGGGATTGTTCATTAGCCAATATATTTATATAAATTTAGCAAATATCGCCATGGGCGCTTATTAGAGGAGGGCTCTTATTACGTCGAATATGGTATGCCCAATATTCCTCAGATACATTTATGACTGTTACCTTCTGGCAATTTTGTTACCAACTCCTTCACATTGGTACTCAATATGCTTGATCACCGATCCATGTTCATTCCTTGATCATTCAGTATTGAAAGAAGAGCAGACAAGTTCGATGACATCTGTGATAGATGTGTTACGAAACTTATGCCATGCCAAATCTGAAAGCGAGACAAGCCACTTTTAACGCAAGACCAATCACTAAATGCGATTTATTAGCTGCCACCTAAAAGCGTGAATGGTAAAACTATAACTGGCACGGATGTGGACCATGGGTACTACACTGACTTACCACAAATAGCCTTGAATCAGACGGGAAAGGGTTCAGGATAATTACGTTACTCAGCCAGTTACATCACTGATTCCTTACTAGTTTACTGGCGGGTGCACAGTGGGCTCGGGCTGGGGTCATTGCAGATCAGGGTATTGGCAGGGTATCCGAAGTATATTATTGTTTATATAGCATACCCAATTGGCATATGACAACAACGCATTTCATTGTGAATGATGCATATTGTGTATACTATAATTAATTTATAATTATCTTGTGCAGGGAATTATCTAGACATGTTCAGAGGCCGACTTACAGCCTCAACTCTCCAGCCAATGCCAGTAAAAATTCCCAATTTGGAATAATGAATTTCCCAGTTCATGTTAAAACTGATAACTAATTTTTACCTGCCACTTGTAACAGGACCAAGAGGAAGGGGTTTTAATGCTTTGTTTCATATTATTGTGCTGAATGTAACCTAATTCCATTTTTAATCAAGATATTGATTTTTTAACCAAATCGCCTGCCAGAGCCACTTAATTTAGAATCCCAGATACATCCGTGATTGTGATGATGTATGTTATGTGACGCCAGTGATAAGTTAATGTTACTTTCACAGTTGTCTAAATAGAGTACCATGTTTAATGCACGGTAAGAGTCAAGAAATAAACCGGGGATACAGAATTTGAAACAGATATTATAGAAGTCTCAATGAAAAGGAAGGATGGAGACTTTCTGAATGACAACTGTGACAACCTCTTATTATCTCGCCCTTGATGAAATGAATGTGGATAAAAAGTATTCTACTTGATGGCACATTTCCAATCCAAAGGACACAAAACATGTTTGTTAGTGCCATGTGCCACACTTGAAAAAATCATTACTGTGAAGTAATGATAGACAAACATGGCTGACATATATGTCGGAACTGTGACAACAATAGCATGGATCTTGATAGTCCCACACAGCTGGTCATGGTCTGACAGATCTAGACAGACCATCTTTCAAGCTAAATCGTTCGGGCCTAAACAAATTTTCGATCACATCAACCGAATTATTGGAAATAATTTTTTTCAACTGAATCTATTAATGATAATAATAAGATTAATAATGATGATGAAAATAATAATAAGATATAATGAAAGAAGTATGAATTTCCATGCAACTGACAATTTATGTTTTTAATTCTCATCACTAATACAACTTTTAGTTATGCCCCAAACATGAAATGTTTACTGGTTTTCAAATGTCACCTATTGCATCACCACTCACAGGTCTTGAGGATACACAATATAACTCAGGCTCATGGTATAAAACCTATCACGGGACGCATAAAACCCCATGTACCCCTCGTGAAACTGCTACAACAAATTTATCATACCGACATGGTTTTATTTGACATTGTCAAAAAATTCAAAATAAATTCAAAATTGATAGAAAACAGCTGCTTGATTGACATGATGACATGTGACATCCACTGGCTCGGAAAAAGCCTGTGGCTTTGCTTTGAAGCGTGGTATAAAGGATTTATTCTGTCTCTCAGAAACGCACATGCAGCCTGTAGTGCTCATGGTGGGGTATAAGAAATTTATTTCCTGTTGAGAAACTTATTTTCCTCGAAGGCGGGTCACACAGTATTTTATCAAGATCACGTGGACCAATCAGATCTCGTCATTCTGACATGGTGGTATGATAATGATCTGTGTGTACTCATGCATATCCAGGGACAATGGGGTAGCCCCATGGTTAAAGCATTAAAGCATTGTCAAAGCATGCCGAAGACACAGGTTTGATTCCCAACATCTCAGCAATATGTATTGAAACCAATTTTGTGGCTGGCATATTGCTAAAAACAGTGTAAAACAAAACATACTCCTTCCTGTGCAAATGCTGTCTAGCCCTCCTTTCCTGTACAAATATCCACAATATAAATATCACTGTATGCCTGTGTACATCCTTGATTTTCCAGCATGTCGTATCTCCATTTTAATATGATAAATATCCAGGACTTATTCACCACCATAATGTCATTCTGGAAATGAGGTCACCAGCTTCATCAACTTTGAACAGAATTTCTCTCACTCTTGAGCTTGAGATTAACGACCAATCAAATTGCTCTTCTGAACACAAGTGTGGCGTAGATTTACATTTGACATCATAGCTTCGCACGAGCAATCCCTCAATATTTTTAATTATGAAATCAGAAGACTTTTAATACTGAATTTCTATCTGGAAAAGATGTTTTCGTGAGTACTAGTGAGTGAGTATGGTTTTATGCCGCTTTTAGCAATATTCATGGCGGGGTACGCCAGAATTGGGTTTCACACATTGTACCCATGTCGGGAATCAAACCTGGGTCTTCGGCGTGACGAGCAAACGCTTTAACCTCTAGGCTACCCGACCGCCCTCGTGAGTACTAAGACAGGGAGGGAAGTGTTTTTGCTACAAGTAGTTCTGGGTGTATTTAAGATGGCATGTAAAAGTAGAGTATGTCCTGATATATCGTAAAAGAATGTAGATTTGATACACTGCGTAATAGAGTATGATGTGTGTAATTCGCGCGTTACGTCTGTCACGGATCTGCCTTGGACTGGAGTACAGTGTGTGAGTATTGTTGACATATTTGTACCTGTGACACTGACAGTAACTCGTTACAGGTGATGACCTGGGTTACCTATCCGTCACTCCTCCACTAGCAGTGCAGTTTACCATGCTGTGATACTCTTACTTGGGGATCATCTCAAAAGCTACAATGAAGTGTTACGTAAGGGTGGTCCTGGGTCCACTAATCCACCTCCTTCTTTGATCAACTGGCCACAAGAAGTGTGTAGAGGATTCCATGAAGATGAATAGGCTCTGAATATGAATCTTAAAAAATTTAAGTGAATATTGAACATCGAAAATCTTGATTTTTAAACATTTTTTTGAGTGTTTTAGTTATGATTGACAAATTCATCATTTGCCTGATGATAGCACCCAGTGGGAAGGAATCAATTATAGGGAATTACCAAACTTTGTGTGATAGTCATTGTCCCCACAGCCAAACACCAAAGAAAGCATCCAGAAGTTGTAGGGGGCACAGGTGGCCCAGTCGTCTAAGGCGCCGCGATTCGCTGTGCAGAGTTGCATCCCTTGGACACGCCAGAAACCTATGGTTGTGGGTTCGAATCCCGGTTCACCCCGATTATGTTTCTAGGTTTGTCAGCACCATACCTGTGCTCAAGGGTTTCACCAAATTGGTAAACGTCTGAGACCTGCATCACTTCGGGCTTTCCTCCCACATTAAGCTGACACACCGTGATATAACTGGAATACTGTTAAAAGCGGCGTTAAAGCCAACTCACTCACTCACTCACACCAGAAGTTGTGAAATATTTGTGAAAAGTTATATCTGGAAAACAGTGTTCTGTCTGACAAAAAACACTTTGTGGTCGTGTTCGAAATAATTTTAAGACCCAACAGTCTGGCAGGTGATTCGTAAGTGTTGCCTGCCCATCTTCAAAGTTACCTGCCCGCATTCAGGCATTATAAATATTGAAAAATTGCAAAAACTAAGAAACGAATCACTTCTTGATTCAGTTGAAATAATGCAAACAATTACTTAAGAACCTACAAGGATTTATGATAAAACTGAATACATATGTAATCTTAAAATTATCTACCAGCTAGTCTGGCAGGTGGAGAAATATTTCATGCAGACCAACAGAAAAATTACCAGCCAGAGGCAGGCGAGCAGGCAGTTATTTCAGACACTTGTTTGTGCAAATGCTTGATTAGTTCCTCAACCTGGTGACTGTTTCATCTAGTGGTCAACTGGAAGCCCCAGTATTATCTTATCATGACAATTTAATACAGAAATAACAAGATACTATCACCGTGAATTGTCATAAGATCGAAAAGGGCCCCACTCCCAGATTATTTTGGGAGTGAATGTTGTCAAGTGCTATACACAGCACTTACCCAGTTATATCACACCTGTCTGTGTATAATCAAGACTTGGCCAGAGAAACTAGTGGTTGATATGACCAATATGTAACGCCATCAGAGACAGTTGGTACAATGACATGCAGTCAACCCAGTCTACATTAAGTTGAAACAGATGTGGAAGGACACTTTGGGACTAGTCAAGGCTTTAGGTCAGGGTTTGAAATCACTTTCATTAGAGAGCTTATGGCACAGTTGAAGTTGTAATGGAATGGTTAAAATAATGCATGAAAGTCACACTAAGAAATCATATTTTTTAACAAAATTGCTTATTATATGCAGGTGTTGATTTAACTGCTGGCCCATTGGCCCATGGCCAGTTAAAATTACAAAGGGATGAACGGTAAAGTAGGTAGCCCGTCTGGCTGATGAAAATTTACCCCTTCTCCGTGTATGTTTAATATTTTTAAGTTGATCATCTCAGTAGAATGACAACTAGGTGCCATTTTGTAATGTTGTGTACAACAACTTCTCTATTTGCTCATAAATTGCCATGAAATGGAAGCCAAGATTTAAGCTTCAAGTTCAGCGTTTTAGGGGTGAGGAGTCCTGAAGTTTTCAGAGCCAGGCTAGGTAGCTACATCACCTCAGGTTCGGCCACTTCACGACCTCCACCATTCAGTTGTAGGCCAGTTAGTTTGGAGAAGGGCCAGTAACATTTAAGAGGAGCAGGCTCTGCTGGCTACATACGTGTTGGTTGTTAAGTCTACGCCTGTATATGCAAAGTTGGTGATAAATGTACTTTCTCCCAAGTGAATAGGACGAACACATGGGGAATGAACATATGAATATTATTAACAAACAATATTATTCACACGATCATCTTTGGGATTCAGAAACTGTAGGGGTTAATAAATCTCAAAAGGAAAAGGGGACGAACATTATCCAGGTCTTGGTGAAGTGACATTCCCCAAGATGAAGACAAGTTCTTGATGGCAAAGCTATACTTCAAAGGTGACACCTAAACTGTGGCACACTTGAAAGACTCTTTGTGGTGGAAGTGTTTCAGAAGCCTGCTGTGAGGGACTTAGGTACAGGACGCCTGGGGTCCAAACTGCCTTCTATGACATACCAGTGTGGTACAGTAAACATTCTTGCACATGTCTGAGCCTACCGATTAGTTTTAAAATAAAAGAACTTAAAATGATTTCAGGTAAACTATTAAAAGTGAATTAGTGTGATAATAACATGATATTTTGAAATACCAGTTGAATATGAGCTAGATGATACATTTTCCTCAAAATTCTAATTGACATGAAAATTAAAAAACAGTAGTCAGCAGTTAACAAGAAGTTTGACTAAAAAGGTAACTCAAAAGATAAATATGTTTGAAAAGAATAGTGCAGATTATATCCTGAAAACATGGAAAATTTAGTCAGACCTTGTCAGTAATATGCAGACCATGAAGACAAAGAAATAATCTTCCTGTACCTTTCGTTTTGCACTTTAACATATTTTAGGCCAGACAAATCACATGACCAGTGAACCTGCAAAGTCAGACTTGCTCCACTACCATCATGTGCCTGGTCAACCTGCAAGGTCAGCCTTGCTCCACTACCATCACGTGCCTGGTCAACCTGCAAAGTCAGCCTTGCTCCACTACCATCACGTGCCTGGTCAACCTGCAAGGTCAGCCTTGCTCCACTACCATCACGTGCCTGGTCAGCCTGCAAAGTCAGCCTTGCTCCACTACCATCACGTGCCTGGTCAACCTGCAAGGTCGACCTTGTTCCACTACCATCACATGCCTAGTGAACCTGCAAGGTCGACCTTGTTCCACTACCATCACGTGCCTGGTCAACCTGCAAGGTCAGCCTTGCTCCACTACCATCACGTGCCTGGTCAACCTGCAAAGTCAGCCTTGTTCCACTACCATCACGTGCCTAGTCAACCTGCAAGGTCAGCCTTGCTCCACTACCATCACGTGCCTGGTCAACCTGCAAGGTCAGCCTTGCTCCACTACCATCACGTGCCTGGTAAACCTGCAAGGTAGACCTTGTTCCACTACCATCACATGCCTGGTGAACCTGAAAGGTCAGCCTTGCTCCACTACCATCACGTGCCTGGTGAACCTGCAAGGTCGACCTTGTTCCACTACCATCACATGCCTGGTGAACCTGAAAGGTCAGCCTTGCTCCACTACCATCACGTGCCTGGTCAACCTGCAAGGTCGACCTTGTTCCACTACCATCACGTGCCTGGTCAACCTGCAAAGTCAGCCTTGTTCCACTACCATCACGTGCCTGGTCAACCTGCAAGGTCGACCTTGTTCCACTACCATCACGTGCCTGGTCAACCTGCAAGGTCGACCTTGTTCCACTACCATCACGTGCCTGGTGAACCTGCAAGGTCAGCCTTGCTCCACTACCATCACGTGCCTGGTCAACCTGCAAGGTCGACCTTGTTCCACTACCATCACGTGCCTGGTGAACCTGCAAGGTCAGCCTTGCTCCACTACCATCACGTGCCTAGTAAACCTTCAAGGTCGACATTGCTCCATGACCATCACATGCCTAGTGAACCTGCATGGTCGACATTGCTCCATGACCGTCACATGCCTAGTGAAAATGCATGGTCGACATTGCTCCATGACGCTCACATGCCTAGTGAATCTGCATGGTTGACCTTGCTCCATGACCATCACATGCCTAGTGAACCTGCATGGTTGACCCTGCTCCATGACCATCACATGCCTAGTGAACCTGCAAGGTCAACCTTGCTCCATGACCATCACATGCCTAGTGAACCTGCAAGGTCGACCTTGCTCCATGACCGTCACATGCCTAGTAAACCTTCAAGGTCGACATTGCTCCATGACCATCACATGCCTAGTGAACCTGCAAGGTCGACATTGCTCCATGACCGTCACATGCCTAGTAAACCTTCAAGGTCGACATTGCTCCATGACCGTCACATGCCTAGTGAACCTGCATGGTCGACATTGCTCCATGACCGTCACATGCCTAGTGAACCTGCAAGGTCGACAGTGCTCCATGACCATCACATGCCTAGTGAACCTGCATGGTCGACATTGCTCCATGACCATCACATCACTATTAGGGTATTCATCGTGATTATAACCAAAACATTTAAAACAGTAACTTAAATTTCAATTTAACGTAGTCCATTCCTTGTTTACAAGTTTAGCCAAATGCTTAATGGTGCACACAACTACTGTATGTAGTTGGATATTGGTTGTGTATCAGTCTGGTGGCCTTTTACTAGTGTACTTCAGTCATGTGACCGTTGTATCATACTGGGAACACAACATCAATTACAGACAACAAAGTAATAATGACAGTCACAGTCACTGAAAAGTGTCCCCTTAATGTGGTCGCTGTCAGCGTTGTTTTGACTTCTGCTGTTCCCGTACTGCTGTCACAACTCAGTTTTGGGTTGTGTGTCATCGTGATGATTGAGCTTGTTCAATTTCGCTGTTTATGCTTTCAATAACAGTGTAGGGGGCACGGGTGGCCCAGTTGTCTAAGGTGCCATGATTCGCTGTGCAGAGTTGTGTCCCTTGGGCATGCCAGAAACCTTTGATTGTGGGTTCGAATCCTGGTTCGCCCCAATTATGTTTCTAGGTTTGTCAGCACCTTACCCATGCTTGTGGGTTTCACTGAAGTAGTAAACGTCTGAGACCTGCATCACTTCGGGCTTTCCTCCCACATTAAGCTGACATGCCGCGATATAACTGGAATACTGTTAAAAGTGGCGTTAAACCCAACTCACTCACTCACTCCAATAGCAGTGTAGCAACTTTCCCGATACAAACAATTGGCAAGTCAATAGTAACGTCTTTTATGTTCAATTTAGCATTTTTGTTTTTTATCCTTTTGCTATTAATGATAATTTTAGTATTTGAGTTCTGCTACACATTTTACATTTTATGGGTCTGCTGCTTCTACTAAAAAGCAGCCGGTCCAGAAATAATTAAACATAAAAATATTTATTTCACAACTCTCATGCTAGTTATATAGACCCTCTTATACAATCAATATGTTATACATAAATTCTATGTCTCCGTCACTATCAGTGATTCAAGAAGCCAGCTGCAGTTTTAATTCCATGGTAGAATGATTTTCATATAAATAAATAATTGACATAGCTATATATTATTATTTTTATTTTTACTGACCTTGTATGGAAAAGCTGGAATAAATCAGTGAAACATAAAATAAAAAAAATTGTAATGTAAAGCAACAGAGTGAAGTAAAGAAAAATGATGATGATTAATCTACTTAGCATGTGACTATGTATTTATGAATGTGGGCCTGCTACTTGCAAGATCGGCAGGCTACGGTTATGTGTCATCATCCTGCATGGCTTGTTGCACAGACAATTTATTTCAGATGCTGTATGTGGGGTCAGGTTAGTGGAGCCCTTCTGGCTGCATGTCAGACTGACATAGCAAACTGCCAGAACACTAGCTCATTATGTATCAACAGGCTTCACATACTGTATACAATATAAGTAAACGTGACAAATATGCCACAAACTTTCACTTCAGTTTTCAATATTTTTGTGACATGTTTCTGTTTCTGTAAGTGGACTTGAAAATATTGAATATGTTCTGCGCAGCCCGGCGTTATTAATTGGTATTCATAAAGGAACTCTATGCACAAGTTGTCGTGGTAACCATTTATCTCATGTGTCCCAAAGCTTAATAAATTACCCAGTAGCCATGCCATGTTAGAATTATTGTGGTTATTGTATGTAGTATGTCACATTGTGGTAATTGTATGTAGTATGTCACATTGTGGTAATTGTATGTAGTATGTCACATTGTGGTTATTGTATGTAGTATGTCACATTGTGGTTATTGTATGTAGCATGTCACATTGTGGTTATTGTATGTAGCATGTCACATTGTGGTTATTGTATGTAGTATGTCACATTGTGGTTATTGTATGTAGTATGTCACATTGTGGTTATTGTATGTAGTATGTCACATTGTGGTTATTGTATGTAGCATGTCACATTGTGGTTATTGTATGTAGTATGTCACATTGTGGTTATTGTATGTAGTATGTCACATTGTGGTTATTGTATGTAGTATGTCACATTGTGGTTATTATATGTAGTATTTATGTGTCACATTGTGGTTATTGTATGTAGCATGTCACATTGTGGTTATTGTATGTAGTATGTCACATTATGGTTATTGTATGTAGTATGTCACATTGTGGTAATTGTATGTAGTATGTCACATTGTGGTTATTGTATGTAGTATTTATGTGTCACATTGTGGTTATTGTATGTAGTATGTCACATTGTGGTTATTGTATGTAGTATGTCACATTGTGGTTATTGTATGTAGTATGTCACATTGTGGTTATTGTATGTAGTATTTATGTGTCACATTGTGGTTATTGTATGTAGTATGTCACATGGTGGTTATTATATATAGTATTGACGTGTCACATTGTGGTTATTGTCCCCTCCACTTAGTGGGTCAGGGGCTACATCATGGGAGTTTGTCCGTCCATAATACAAGTATCTGTTGTCCCTCTGTCTTCCCTTCTGCTTCTTAACGGGGACAATTGTCTCAAAAAATATTTAAGTAAGAGAAATGAAATTTTACACACTGATGTAACTGGTCACAACAGAGTTATGGCCCTTGCTCCATGCTTTTCATCTTGTTGCATTCTGCATGAAAGAGGGACAATTTTTCTCAGAAGCTAATGAAGTTACATGAATGAAAAGTTTGCATGCGTACCTAAGACCTGTCATGACTGAGTTAACAAATTAGTGCCGTCATTTTTCCCCACAGTTACAGCCCTTGATCGAGCCCAGGTGCTGTTGTACAAAATTTTCTTAGCGCTAAGGTGATCGTAACTCCAATACCTACGTCATTCATAGCAATGCGGTTGTTTCGTACAACGAAACCCAGGGCAGTCCAACAATACAGTATCAATAAATGGTTGTTACCATATTTGTCTCCTGACATATGAGGGGCGGTGGGGTAGCCTAGTGGTTAAAGTGTTCGCTCGTCACGCTGAAGACTGGGTTGGATTCCCCACATGGGCACAATGTGTGAAGCCTATTTCTGGTGTCCCCGGCTGTGATATTGCTGGAATATTGTTAAAAGCGACGTAAACCAAACTCACTCACTCACGACATAAAAAGCACTAACTAACAATGATGGAGACTAATCATGACAAACCAACAAGTATATATTTTGTTTTAAATTCAGGTACACAATATAGTCACAAAATAATCCATGAATTATCAATATAAAGTATGTAGGAAATGGGAAACTAGCCACACAGGATAGTAAAAGTAAAGATTACTTGTCTGCATTAAATAGTACTCATAGGCAGCAATTCTGGATGTGTTTCTCTGAGACTTCTCTTTAGCTTATCAGATGATAGACCAGAACAGACATTCTGCTTGGTGTGTAATGAGAGATTTTATGAGAGCTTCAAAAGGATGTTACACTAAGGAATTGAATACACACTGTATATGGATGTCAACTTCTTTATTATGAGGAACACAGTTGTGTTCCTCATAATAAAGAAGTTGACATCCATATATTCTCTTCCTTATGTGTATCACTTCTAAATGCCTTTCAAAGATGTTACACTAGTGCATCATTACTGCATCCAACGAATGCCGCCCATCTGTCTTGTTATGTCCTGTACTGTCATTTTTATTTTCTGGTTAACTGGAAAAGATCTTGACAGGTGTCAACCAATTTTGGTAAGTGGACTGTCCCTCATGAAAATATGCTTGTTACTAAGGAAGCCTTTGTTCTCAAAATAGCACATATACTAGTACAAGACTAATACCTTACCAAAATGGCGGAAGGTACATTTGTACCCGGTATACCATGGCATCTTGTTAACATTTCTTGCACTTGTGACAGTGACATCATCAAGGTGTTTTGCGTCTGATTGTGTACTGCTGGAAAGCCCCTTGTGATGATGATACAGTTTTGTCTTATCTTAAACAAAGTCTCAACATGAGGGGGCTAGAAACTTGGGACACTCACATTTAGGTTTGAGGATTGTCACTCTCACTCAACATTGTGTCAGATTTCTTGTGTTTTCTGTATGGTCTTGGTCAATATTCCAAACTGAAGGGCACATTGTACAGTTTTAAGAAAAGCAAGGTTATGGTTAGTTTCTAAAAAGATTTCTTTGGATATGACAAGATACATTTACTGAATCAAATTAAAAACTGTTCAAAATTAATCAAATTTTCAATTTAAAAAATCTTCTTGTTTTCACTTCTAAAACATTTAGAGAAGACACACCTATATGACATGAGAAGCCGTTGATCTGCCCCATGCATACATATGTATATGTCTGTTGTACCACAAAGCAGAGGCCTGAACTCCTGACCCCATCCCATGCAGGGTATCCCTTCATAAACAGTGCTCCTATTACATTCCTTCAGTTGGAGTGTAGATAACGAAGCCAGAAAATTCACATGGAGTGTGGATAAAGAGTTATATGGCTTTATTCTATGCATTTGGTATGAGTCGTATGACTAACATTTTTTGTAGTCTCTTTGTAGACTTTGATCTATGATAATAAATATTTACTATCGAAATAAAAGTCCATGGCTAGCAACATAATTTTATGAGAAACATTTAGTTTCTTTCTTTTGTTAAAATATTCACATTTCTTTTTATTATATTGATGTGTTGTGTAGAGATTCTGATGTACAGAATAAGAAAATTAAGCAAAGATTCTGCAAGGTTTGAAATGAGAGGCCTATTCTGTGTTAGCTATAGAGGTAAATGTTTTGTTTGGATATTTTACTTAAAATCTTTAGAGTTAAGGTTTTTTTCATGTCCTGCCTTGAACAACCCTATAATAGTTTATGGCAGTTTATGATAGTGTCCCTCCTGACAACAATGTCAGAACTCAAATTATTTCTTCCCTCAACATTGTATCACCACTCATTCATGATATAGCCCCTTCTGACAACAATGTGTCACAACTATTGTCTCTCTTGACAACAATGCGTGACAAATCATATAGCTTCTCCTGACATCTTGTCAAACTCATTAGAAGAATGAAGAAAATAACCTCTTTCTTAATAAGGAATAGAAATTTGTTGCTACCCAAAAAATATTGTATGTGAATCTAACACTTCTAGGATGTTACCGATCTATATTTAAACATTGACATTTTAAATCCATGAAGTAATTGATGCAAGAATAGTCATGATAATGGTGAAGAAGTCCTTGAAAGGAAGGTTGCACACTCAGCCACATAATGAGCTGTTTGGTTGTAAATGCTGTTTTTCTCTGTGTTTTTTTATATAGAAATGAGGACAAGGACAATTGCTATATCTTTGTGGGTCAGTCTAACCTCATGTCAGCCATTTCTCTGTCACTAATGATCTTAGAAGGCTTTGGAGGCCATAATGATCAGTGTTCACATTGTGAAGGATTTAGCAACAAATCACTAGGGTCAGTGTGACCTGGAGACGGGTTCAAGGCTAAATGTATTTACAGTGTGAAGACAGTGAGAAGTGTCTGCCGTGTGAACACTGCAGCTCTAGAGTGAGTAATCTGCCACTGGATGATGCCACAGTCATTAATACTGGGCTGTAAGAAGTGGTAGTGTTCAGTGGGTGGAGACAGCAGTCACAACAAACTATCCTGTTGTTATCTGCATTATCTTAGTGAGGTCACACACAAGCTGGATGTGAGTCTGGCCTGTGGAGGATTACCTGTTTGCACTCGGAAGCTGCTGCTTTGTCAGGCTATACACATTAACTTTTCGTATCGCCGCAGTTATGTTTTTGATGACAGTGTAATGTAACTTGTGTGAGAAGTTCCCTGCTTTATCCAGCACCCTGTAGAATGTGGATGCCGAGCAGGTAATAAGCTCTTCCACATGTTACGCCGACAGAACCATGCTTGATCTACCTGCACTGACAAAACAACATTTGATCTATCTGCACTGACTGACAGGTGCTTGTTAGTTGGATAAACAGGGCTACGTGATACCAAGCTGGGTGACTGTACAGGTAGATAGCCAGATGTAGGCGAATCTGCTGAGGGATGTGGGGGGGGGCCATGAAGATTTTTGCTGTGAACATGGTTGTGGTACATGTCCTTGGTGCTGTTGTTCAAAGTGATCTTAGCGCTAAGGTGATCATAACTCCCATAGTTTGACATGGACTTGCGACAGCCGTAGCAGTAAGCTTGTTTTAAACAATGGCACCCTGGTAATTCGTGACAGGGCGTGGACATGGAGGTCCCAGGCTTGCGACATGTGGCAGCATTTCCAACAGTTCTTCTGATCATATCACTGCATGTGCCCAGAAGCCTCCAGCCTATCATGAATGAGGTTTTCAGTGTTTAGTAGATTGAAAAAGTTCAACCACTGACACTAAACTTTGAATGTAAACCTTACCAGAGTAGATATGTCAGTTAAATGTAGCATTCAATCTACAATATTAGTTCTATGTGGTTCAGACTTTCTATAAATTACCATATATTGAAATGTTTGCTGTGACCTATACATGATACAAGAATTAATAATTTGAAGACTAGTACCACAGTCTATTAATACAAAAATTGGCTTACCAGATGCCACATATTGCATCTTATATGCTTACAAATTGTGAATGGATGCAAATAATTATGTTTTTGTTTGTTTTTCATTTTTCAAAAGTAAAATCACAGTTATTTGCATCATTGCTAGTTAAATTACTAACAAACATTGTGTTGACACCAGCACAAAAATGGATAATTTGAGATTCTTACCCTGTAAATACGTGTTATTTAATAGGAGAAAAACCTGCTTTGTATACTTGTGTTATTAGCAGGATTAGGGTAGGACAAACATGTTTTTATGTCATTAACCGAGTTGATGGAGAAATGGTTTAGTTCAGTGATAAATCACCTTTATGCCTGACATGTTCATTTATGGAGGATTTTACAAGTATGCTGTCCAAGTACCCTTCTCCTAGTGGTGTTCACTCTGTGACACGTGCAGATACTGGCTGGGCTGATGCAGCACCACAACTTAGGATCATGCACTGTCTGATGTCAGGAAAAGGTTTCCTTGGTTACATGTGCAGCCATAGTTACCTAGGACAGGAAGTGGATTTGTTCACTTATATCAAAATAATGTGCATTGTCAAGGCTTCATATTGGACAAAATGTGTATACTTCCATGTATGATTAAGAACCATCTTGATACCAGTCTGCTGGTAACCATGGTAACATTTCAAACTATTTTGGTTCAAAGGAGGCCCCAGCATCCAGATGTGTGACAGTCTGGGGAGGCACTTAACTGATAATACTGATAATGTCAGACAACTTATTCCAGATCAGTGCTGAAACTGATTTGCCTGATACAAACTTCAAAATGACAAATAACACAAAGCTCATACTATTTGTCACAAAGTGTAACTCGCAAAACACCTCCATTCTCAGTGCAGATAATACTGAGATTTTTTATGTTATACTGCCATGTTTTTAATGTGTTTATGGTTTGACATTTCAGTGGAAACTGTGCGTTGTTCTTCCCCTCGGACCCCCTGAAGATAGTGAGGGCCTCTGGCCAGTATATGTACGATGAGTCGGGGAAACAGTACCTGGACTGCATCAACAATGTCTGCCATGGTGAGTCAGGCTGTCAGGACTGCAGAGTTGACAACACACAAGTTTACATTTGAATTTTGACAAGTACTGAAGAGCACTTTGAACAATACTTTAATGATAACAGGGATGAGATTCTTCTGCAGATCAGGGAATTTCCGCGAATTTTAGTGACCACAAATTTGTTAAAATCTGTTGGCTTCCCCCATAAACACCCCCAAATTATGGACCATGCTCCATTGCAAAGATGTTCCAGCTGAAACGGAAAATATCCATCCTCATCCCTGTGATGAGATCACAGTAAATTAAGATTTTATCTGAAACATTCGACAGTGTGAGATGAGAGGTATGTGTGTGGGGTACCTTATGTGTGCGTGTGCGTGCACATGCATGTGTGAAAAGTAACATTGATGTTTCACTGTGCACATGTGTTGAGATCTGTGCTAGAGATATTGATCACACTACTGATAACATCATAATCAATGCAACGTGTCTATTTTAGTTGGCCATTGTAACCCGAAGGTGGTGGAGGCTGGAGCCAATCAGATGAAGGTTCTCAACACTAACTCCCGCTTTCTGCATGATAACATCGTCATGCTCGCTAAGCGCATCACAAGCACGTTACCCAAGGGTCTGTCAGTTGTCTACTTCACCAACTCGGGGTAAGGAGTGAGAAGTGTTTGAGGATTTGTCATAGCATATCATCATACCCTGACTGTATAGACTGTTATCCCTCCGGGCATATAATGCTGGGGGATATAGTTGTTACCTCTTCTGTCCGTCCGTCCGTAATCATTTCGTTTCCAGAGCACAACTTGAAAACTGTTCAATATATTTCAACACAACTTGGCAGATATATCAAACAGATCCTGAAGTGGTGCCTTGTGCTATTTCCGGATTTTCGGCCTTTTTATTTTTCTCTATTTCCATGGAAACAATTTGTGCTTAGTCTCATAAGGGGGGCGGTCGGGTAGCCTAGTGGTTAAAGTGTTCCCTCGTCACGCCGAAGACCCGGGTTCGATTCGGTACAATGTGTGAAGCCCATTTCTGGTGTCCCCCGCCGTGATATTGCTGGAATATTGCTAAAAGCGGCGTAAAACCATACTCACTCACTCATAAGGGGTTGGATTTTCACAATTCAAAAAACGTTCAGTATCTTTCAACAAAATTTGGCAGATATATCAAACAGATCCTAAAGTGGTGACTCTTGCTATTTGCAGATTTGTTGCTTTTATATTTTTCTTGATTTCCATGGAAATATTTTGCAGTTAGTCTCAAAAGGGGTAGGTTGATTTTGTTGTCGGAGCACAACTTGAAAACTGTGAAAGACTTTTCATCCAATTCTGGTCCATGTATTAACCAAGGGATGAAGTGGTGCCTTTTGCTATTTAGGGATTTTTCAAAATTTGTTTTTTCCCTGTCTTCATGGAAACAAGTTAGATTTAGTTGAAACAGAGGTAGGTGTCGTTTCTGGAGCAGAACTAAATCTCTATTCCACAGTTTTCATCCAAACTTGGTACATGTATTAATCAAGGGCTTTGCCTTTTGCTATTTAGGAATTTCAAAGAAACAATTTTTCCCCCTGTTTCCATGGCAACAAGTTTGACTTTGACTCTGTTCATAAGTGGTGTGTTTGTGCGGACCATATCTCTAAAAGTAATAGGTATTTTTTTTTATGAAACTGTGCATACACAAAGACCAGGTTGTCATCTGGTGCCTTTTGCTACTTAGTGATTTTTAGAATATATATCTTTTTCCATTTTCATGGCAACAAGTTTGACTTATCACTCTGTTCATATTGGTGTGTACCTGACATACAAAGTTCTGAATCCCAGTTCCATGGTATAGTTTTGATAGCTTAATGACTACTCTTGTATACTGACAGACAGATTAGACAGACATTCTCTCTTCAAGTTGGACTTAAACTAACAGTCAGATGACTTGTTCTTGCAAATTTGTGGGGGCCGGGGCATTTGTCATCTTCTGATGACTCTTGCAACTCATAATATCAATCACAGGATTGTGTGTGATCGTCCACACTCGATTATATAGGTTGCTGTTATTTAGCTAGAATATTGCTGAGTGTGCATTAAACATCAAACAATCAATCAATGGAACACTGCTATTAGTCTCTTTGGTGAAGGTTGCCTGTATGGTGCTGGCAGCATCATAGTCATAGCAGGCACTCAAGACTTGAGGATCCAGATATATCGGTAAGGGATGCAGCTGTGCAAGGTGAGTTATGGTGATTAAAAACAGACTGGTTTCTTGAAAATCCTTGTTTTTTAAATTAATGGGAATGGTATGTTGCAGGTCTGAGGCCAATGACCTTGCATTGCAACTGTCGCGATACCACACGAAGGCCAAGGAAATCATAGCCTTGGAACGAGCGTACCATGGTCATGTGATCTCCCTCATGAGCCTCAGCACCTACAAGATGGACCAGTTGCAAGATGGAGCGAGCATGATCCCCGACTTTGTGCATGTGGTGAGTCAAAACTGTTCACTTGTCAAGCCAGCGCACATGACAGCCTTCTTTCAAGTCATACTTTATCAATGCTCAAAACTTGTCTGAAAATACAGAAGATCCAGAAAATATTACCAGTCATGCTGAAAATGTATAATGGTAGGTTCACTTCAAATCTTATTTCATATGCCAGATAGTCCCTGCCCAGACATGCCTGCTAGGCTCTTTACATATCTCTGCCTCTGGCTCATGTTCGGCACACCCACAGTTATCCTAATTATGCCTCTGATATCCTGGGCTGGCTTGGTTGCCCAGTCCCCGGGGTGCAGCGATGTATAGAGGTGTCAATCAGCTCATCCTCATCCTCGGTTGGTCATCTTGTACTCGTGGGTTTCAAGTGTTACATCTCAACATCTCCACAACATGGAGGATAGTGTTCTTTGTCATGCAAATCTGGCTTAAACAGCAGATAACGTTTGGATGTAACACTTGGTGAGATCAAGCGATCATCTTTCATGGCATGCTCCCACTTGGCTGGGTCCATGTCCTGGGAGGTAGCACTGCAATGAAATTGCATCACAATGCTTTGAAGACCATTGTGATGTCATTGGTTACCATGATGTCACAATTAGGGCTGTAACAATTCACTGATACCTACGATATCATCGATACTTAAGTACACACAATACCTGAATCATCAATTTGTGATATCGCGATAATCTATAAATACAACAGAAGCCAGTAGAGTTACCTCCCATATTGGCAGTGAAGCCACCTGTAAGCATGGCAGAACACAAGAACGTAGTACCTGAGGAAGCGCTGACTAACTGTTACATTTAATAACCATCCCTTCATTAAAAACTATTTTGTTGTTGTTATTTTCTTAAACTTTGTTTTGAGATAACAATAAATAAATGTATAAGGAAAGAGGGTTTAGAGCTGTGTTTCAGTTATTTCATCATTTCTTACAATTTGATATCTTGTATTGTGATGCCAGTAGTATCGTTAGTCTTTATCGTGATACAAATCATATCGCAAGATAACAGGCGATACTCATCTCTAGTCACAATCAAATGACATGACAAATCTCTCTACCTCTTATAAGCGGCTTAAAACCATACTCACTCACTCTACCTCTTATGCTTTTGACACTGCTTATTACTGATTACAAACTGAAAAAGTTGGAAGAAGGATGTTGGATGATGAATGGAATCTCACCCTTGTGTCTTTGTTATCAAATATATCAACATGAGTCAATAAGAATTTTAAAAATCCGAGGCTCTTTATGCACACAGGCGTCCTGTCCAGACACATTCCGAGGGAAGTACCGAGACTGTGACTACAGCATGGAGGAGCTGGGGCAGAAGTATGCAGACGACATCAAGGACATCATTGACGACATCCACAAAGATGGCAAGAATGTCAGCTGCTATTTGGCGGAGTCCATACAGAGTTGTGGTGGCCAGGTCATATACCCTCCAGGATACCTCAAGAAAGTCTTTCAGTGAGTTTCACCCAAATGTATTTCACTTATTTGTTAACTTATTCTGCATTTCTCCTTAATGCATTTACTTCTGTAAAGCTCAGTGAGGTCCAGCTGAAAAAGAAGTTGTTCCAACTAGTTGTGTAGCTAATTCCCTCACACAGCGCCTATGTCAATCACACAGCGCCTATGTCAATCACACAGCGCCTATGTCCATCACACAGCACCTATGTCAATCACACAGCGCCTGTGTCCATCACACAGCACCTATGTCCATCACACAGCGCCTGTGTCCATCACACAGCACCTATGTCCATCACACAGCGCCTATGTCCATCACACAGCGCCTATGTCCATCACACAGCGCCTATGTCCATCACACAGCACCTATGTCCATCACACAGCGCCTATGTCCATCACACAGCGCCTATGTCCCTCACACAGTGCCTATGTCCCTCACACAGCGCCTGTGTCCCTTACACAGCGCCTGTGTCCCTCACACAGCGCCTGTGTCCCTCACACAGCGCCTGTGTCCATCACACAGCGCCTGTGTCCATCACACAGCGCCTATGTCCATCACACTGCTTGTCAACCAGACTGACAGGTCCTTTGTTCTACTGGCATCCTTTTTCTTGTTTGTTATTTCAGCATTCATTTGGATTTATATCATTCATTGGTTTGTGACTTTACGTCATATTTTTTCCATGGCATTAATATATTGGGAATGATGGTGGCTTCAAGTCACTGTAAAAATCATTGCTTCGTTGTTCCAGTTAGCCATTTTGAATTTCCCATGTGGTCATGTTCTTGTGTCATACGTCCTTTATTCTTAGTTGTTGCTTGGTAATTCTTTTATATTGTCTTACCTAATGCTTCCCGTTTGGACATTTAAATGTTTCTCACTATTATGTTGTGTAATTTTATCCTCTAACCGCCATGTTTCTGATTATAACCTCTGCTGCATTGCAGATTTATGCCTGTTGTAATCACTGCCATGGTATCAAGTCTAGCAGGGATCCCCACCCCTTATATCTAGGCTGTACCAACCCTTCCTTTGTGGCTAAGTGAAACTTCTGCTCACCCCTCTCTGGGGTTCTCCAAGTACCTCCAGGTATCTTGGAAGCTGCCACACCTAGTGTTGTATCCATGTTATCCTCTTCTGGCTGGAAGCCATCCTCGTCTTCTACTCCTAAGAGCACTACCTCTCCTTCGCCTGCCTGCAGAGGTCAATGAGAGTAGAGACATCAACAGTAGGAGAGTAGCAAGGCCTAAAACTCATCGACCTCTCACAGCAACCCATACCACAAACTGCCCTATGTTTATAAAATATATTGAAGGATATTATGAAAGCGTCAATATTGATAATATACGACTCAAAAGAATTTATAGAACACCTGATTATTTAGTATTACTACAGTAATGTAAAATAAATCAGGTGTTCTTTAACAAATTTTGAGTGGCATATATTAACTACTACACATTATATCATCATGTGTTTTTGTGCATCGATCTGTGCTCCTATCCTTCAACTATTCCCATGCAGGTATGTTCGGGAGGCTGGAGGGGTGTGTATTGCAGACGAGGTTCAGGTGGGCTTCGGTCGTGCAGGCTCCCACTTCTGGGCGTTCGAGACACAAGGTAGGGAGGGGGTGAAGGTGAAATTGGGTTTAATATCGTGTTCAAGATTATTGCACTTATATAGTCAATTATATCAATTCAAGTGCACTTGCATCAACTCCTCGACCCTCACTCAAGTATAGGAATGCTGGTTTCCCTCCCTCCCCCTGTAACACACACATATATCTATTAGCTTTGTTGACTAAACTAAGCAGACATGTGTCTCTTTTATTTAATCCAAGATCTATTCAATACATTTCTCCCCATAATCTTCACTAATGGTTTGTTTCCTCAAGGCGTGTTCCCGAAAGTGAGTTGAGAAAGTTGAAGAGTGTTTGGACAGCTTGCATCAGTGGTAACCCTCATTGATGTGCATGTTGTTGCAGATGTCGTTCCTGATATTGTGACGATGGGAAAACCGATGGGTAACGGCCACCCCATTGCTGCAGTGGTCACTACGCCTGAAATTGCAGCCAGCTTTATGTCAGCAGGAGTGGAATACTTCAACACAGTAAGGAGAAGTGGGGACATTGTGCATCACTAATACCATCAACACTGTGTATGTTTCTAACACTGACTGGGTTGTATAATACTTATATCATCCCTATCATGCACAGAACAAAGTATGTGATGTAATGAAATCTACAGCAATGAATGTAATGTAGAACATTTGAAAGGAGTGAACTGGTGTATAACACCTGTATTATCCCTACCATGATGGATAGAAATGTGAAACATTTTAAGGGTTGACTGTTACTAACACATATGTAATACCAGCCAAGGATGGAACGTAAGGTAGAACACTTGTAAGGGTTAACTGTTATATAACACTCACATAGTACCTGCCAAGAATGTAATGTAGAACACTTGTAAGGGTTGACTGTTATATAACACTCACATAGTACCTGCCGAGAACGTAATGTAGAACACTTGTAAGGGTTGACTGTTGTATAAAACTCGCATAGTACCTGCCAAGAACGTAATGTAGAACACTTGTAAGGGTTGACTGTTATATAACACTCGCATAGTACCTGCCAAGAACGTAATGTAGAACACTTGTAAGGGTTGACTGTTATATAAAGCTCGCATAGTACCTGCCAAGAACGTAATGTAGAACACTTGTAAGGGTTGACTGTTATATAACGCTTGCATAGTACCTGCCAAGAACGTAATGAAGAACACTTGTAAGGGTTGACTGTTATATAACACTCGCATAGTACCTGCCAAGAACGTAATGTAGAACACTTGTAAGGGTTGACTGTTACATAATGCTCACATAGTACCTGCCAAGAATGTAATGTAGAACAATTGTAAGGGTTGACTGTTACATAATGCTCACATAGTACCTGCCAAGAATGTAATGTAGAACAATTGTTCAGGTAGACTTTTGCTTAACACATATATCAAATTGAACACTGTCGTAGCATATTTTATTAAAATGTTTTTGTTTCCATGGTAATGTTATGCTGGGTGCTGCTTCAGTTTGCTGGTAACCCAGTTTCCTGTGCAATCTCACTGGCCGTACTAGATGTTATCCAGGAAGACAAGCTTCAGGAAAATGCAGTCAAGGTTGGAGGTTATTACCTGGACAAGCTCAAGAAAATGAAACCATGCTACAACATCATTGGCGATGTCAGGTATTGTTATAGGACGTCATGTGTGATAAACAATCAGGCTTTAACAGAGTAGCGCCAATATTACTGTCAAGTGTAATATGCTGTTCATATTGGGTGAGGCAATGTCCATATTACTACATAAGCTCTTGCTAGCACATAGACATCAATGTCAGTGATGATAATATATGATATAACATTCAAGGTAATCATATACCAAGCAATAGTCACACTGTGTTTGAAGTAATATGCACATATGTCACAAAAGTAGCAATTTTGCCTTGATAAGGCTTAAGAAAATAAAAGAATTTGTTCTCAGGCAATGGTTTTTAAAATGTAGTGCAGGCGGTCGGTCTCTTTTTTTCTTTTTTGGGGGGTTGTTCAAACTAGTATGTAACCAAATAAACAATTATGTACAATCAACCAGGGAAAGGCCCTCCCTACATAAATGTATTCCTTGATGAGTAAAATACTGGAATACAGTATGTGACTACAGTTGGACTTGGAATACACTGTATTTAAGGATTTAAAAAAAAATCGAAATAAAAACAAAATGTGCGGTGATTTTTATGATGTGGGCGGTGCCTGAGAACCAAAACTATAATTTCTTTTAGCCTAATGATTGTTCAGCATCTATATTGATGTGTGAAGTTGTGACCTTGTTGAAACGTTGCAGGGGAGTGGGCATGTTTGTTGGGATCGACCTGGTGAAGGACCACAAAACAAGAGAAGCGGCCACGAAGGAGGCAGAATATGCCATTACAAGGTAAGAACACTAACTTCCATTCCCCCGTGGGGTTTCCAGGTTAGACAAAGTCCTGAGCTGGTTGTAAGAATTGACAATGGATCGGGTGGTCAGACTCAGTGACTTGGTTGATTGTGTGTCAGCATGCCCAGACAGCGTGGATCATTGCTCATGTCAATCACTTGATTGTCTGGTTCAGACTTGTATACTTACGGGCTTCCATCATGTAGCTGGAATATTGGTGTGTGGCTTTACACAACAAACAAACAAACATCTGTTTCAGTGAATCAGTGTTTTCTTCTCACCCAGCATTGCACTATTGTGTATTAAGTAGTACGTATCACTGCAATGAGGTATTCAGCAAGAAAGTCCCTTCCATGAAGGCTGAACACATGCACACTCCAAACATTCATGAAGGTGGATTATTGTAATTGTTTAATTGTTTAAGAACAAAGTAGTCCATATATATCTTATTGCAATAAAACTGTTGTGACTCCGTATCTACTGATATGTTTGGCAGGTTGAAGGAGAAAGGCATCCTGTACAGCCGGGATGGGCCAGATAGAAACGTCCTCAAGTTTAAGCCGCCCATGTGTTTCACCACGGAGGATGTAGACAACCTCTGTACTGCTCTCTCAGAGGTGTTCGAGGAGATGGAGAAGGGCCTCCACGTCACCAACTCCTCCAACAACGCTGATGGGGAGGAGGAGGCACGCCCGGTGAAGCGCATGTGTGTGGAAGTCAATCGCTCAGATTCAGACTCGGGTGTTGAGAGATGTTCACCTCATACAGCCAAAGTGCATTAATTCCAGGAGAGAAGAACACAAGATGATGTGCAGCTATGCAAATGTTCTGCAGTATGTCGCAGAATTCATTTCAATAGCTGGTAAAGCAGGGCCATGTTCACAAAGCTGTCTTAGTGTGTGTGTTAAACTAGGACAACTGTCTACTACTGATACACGGTGTAGGATCCTGCTGCGGAAACAGGCTCTGGATCACCAAAGATACACAAGCCAAAGTGTCTGTGGGGAGTCCTCAGAAGTTGCTTTAAATAAATTGATGAGACCCTGCACCAAGTCTAGATGTACAGCTAATCCTATTGGTGCAGATGCCCATTTTCCAAGTAATAATAGTTGACACCCTCTATACAGTAATGCCCTGTTAGTACAGACCCCTGATTTCCATGTGATTACAGTTGAGACCCTCTATAAAGTTATAGCTTGTTATTCTGGACCCCAACCACTATTCAATGATACCCCGTTTTTCTAGCAAGGAAATAATTTTTGTCACCACAATTACAGTTTGGAAGGTCTGTTTACAAAGTGACATAATTCTTTTGCCATGATGCATATTTCTGAAAATTTGTTCTCTGAGCATTTTGACTGGAAACAGTCTACTAACAGGGCTTGCTGTCCACAGACCCATGTGAATATGTTAGACTGCCAAAAACGCTCCACACTTAGATGAAAACTTACGTCTGAATATTATATAATACACATGTTATTGATTGATAGACTTGACGTGTTGACTATTAATTTTGAATGACATATACTTTGCAGTGTGCACCAAAGTGTGTCAATATTATATCTAATTGTATTTTGTATTACTTTACCTTTGGACTAGGTCCCGACTTGTACTGAGAATGTTATTCAAAGTCACCATAGGATTTTATATATATATACAGCCCCTCAAGTTTTATCCCTTGCAGTGTTTTATTGTTGACAAACAATGACAATAAGTTGTTTAGTTTTTTTTCTTATATGAGATATCAACATTATGTACAGCCTCTTATTCCTGCGAATATCCTACCTCTATTACATCATAGCCACAAATTCCCATTTTGGCAATAATCACACTATAAAATCTTTAGATTTTTCGACAGACGTCCTCTTCACTGCCAATTATCCCATAGTCTTGAGGTAAACCCTATCCCTTGTCAAACTGCATCTGCGCATGCGCAAGGCAGGAAAACATCACTTCTTTCCAGTGTGTGTTGGATCAACAAGCAAAGTTTTTGCTCATCAATCCAAACACATTTTTCGGTTAATAATTCACAGCTAGTATAAATCTAAAAGATTACAATAGTCAACCAACGATCATCATTGGATATAGCAGACAATCTACGATCGTCAAGTTTTGCAGCAGACGACCTTCGTCAGTCAAGATTGCTGAAACGGTGGTATAAGAAGGAAGATCGTTGACGTAAGTAGGTAGATTTAGTTTACGTATTGTGGGGTATGGATGCCTCCCCACTACCGTCATCTGGAGTCTGCACGGGGTGTGGAATTGATCAAGCGATCGGGAACCCTCACCCTAGATGTAGTAGTGCACTCCAAGATCAAGATGCACGTACTGCAAGGACTTGTCAAAAGAAAAATTTGACAAGCTTTATAAAGCCTTAAATTGTCCCAAATCAAAATCCAGGAGGAAGACAAGATCATCGGACAAAAAGTATGCATCGTTCTCTCCCAAAACCAAAACTAAATCTAAATCAAATGTGGAAAAGTGTTGTGTCTCAGGTAAATTGACTTCCTTACAGAAACACAGGGCTCAAAAGAGGTGTTGAATAAAGAGAACCCGTTTTTTTGCTTTTGAGGGAAAATCACGTTGCTCAACCCACCCGCCCAAAACTAAGGAGCAGGCATCTAGCTCTGGTCTTGGGACCGCAGCCTTATGCCCGGGTGCTACGGGTAGTTTGGTCACTCATGGGTTTAAAGAAACATTGGAGCCCAAATCTATTCCGTTCTCCCCCTTGAGTATGACTGAATGGTCTAAATCGCTGACAACATCCATGTCCGAAATGTTTGACAAACGTTTCCAAGCGATATCACAGGATATAAATAAACTAAAACAACATGCAGATCTGAAAAATACGACAAGATCTAGGTCACATGATTCAGATAGCCATCAAAAGTCCTATTTACATCGTCACAGGTCAGAAAGTTCACAGGAAAAAAGACACGTTGCATCTAGGGAAAGTAGTCACGATAGCACTATCTCATCCCGTGCTGCTCGGGAAAAGAAACCTGTAGCACGAGAATCTCACAGAAATAAACACCATTCTTCCAGGTGGACATATCAATCTTACACGCCCTACAGTGAGGAAAAGCGTGCTAAGCGTTCCTATTATACAAAGCGTGCTCCTTCAGCTACAGTCTCACGCGAGAATCGCGTCTATAGCTCGGACAGTTATGCATCACCTAGCTATGCTAGTTATACAGCAAAATCCTCATGCAGCTCGAGTCAGAAATCGCAGCAGAGAGATAGCCATACACCACGGGATGCCGTTTCACCCCAGT